>NC_042968.1:8824776-9143665 GCF_901001165.1 Salmo trutta | reverse complement strand
TTTCCACGGGCAATATTCATATTTTAATATCCTCCATTTTATCATATGAGCTGTTATTGATTTGGGGATCCCTCTCTCGCCCTTCTCTGTCTAGATATCTGCCCAGGAGAGTCGCAGGAAGAAGAAGGAGTACGTGGAGTGCCTGGAGAAAAAGTAAAGACACTCTCCCCTTTCCTGTCTGCCAACTTTTTTTCCTCCTCTCTCATCGTCATTCCTGTTCTCCACTTCTTTCATTTCTCCACTCCTTCATTGTTTGATTGTTCCTTACCTAATGCCAATGGCGTTTGTCCATTAAAGCATGCGGTCACACAGGGCCATCTGAGTCACACGCGATCACTTAATCCACTCCAGCAAAGGCCTCTGTAAAGCACTGTTCCTTACCAGGAAAATCACTGACTTTCCATCCATGGTCATTGTTTTTTTTTTTAGTTAATATGTAAGACCTAAGTACATAGGATTACCACTATACAGAGGTTACTATAGGATTACCACTATGCCTCCTAGGACTACAGACTGTGTTGTGTTAGCATCCAATATTCAAGCTCTCTATTCCAATAGCCCATGTTGTCTGTGATCATCGAGAATGTGTATTTCAAATAGTCAGACAGCCGGTCAAACAGCCTAATTCTCCAGCACAGCAAGCATTTGTCTCACTCTTCTATTTTGTTCTATGTGCAGATTGAATGTATGGATGTGACTTTTGTGTCTCACAGGGTGGAGAACTACACGTCTGAGAACAGTGACCTGTGGAAGAAGGTGGAGACACTGGAGAGTGCTAACAGGTGAGCCATGACTTTGAGTGACAGTCTTTATGTGTGTGAGTGTGTGCATGTGTGAGCACGCTCTGAGTGATGCTAGACACGTCCCTGAACCAGCAGTTTCAATCAAGGCTTGAATAACCTTTTCTATTCATGATACCTGCGTGTGATTTGACTGCTACTCAGCAGTGACTATGACAGCCTTCATTAGGTCGGGGGACACTTTCACAGCGTTGACCATTGTGCAAATGCAAGTTATTGGGCTCAATAAAATCCATCACAGACTGCACAGACTCTAAAGGCATCACAGACTGTGCCAGCCTCTAATTTACAATAGGCATTTAAAGTTGCTTGGATCAAAGTAACAGCGTGACAATATACCTCTCCCTAATTACAGCACAGAGGGAAACATCTCAAAAAGTGCACACTCGAATCTGCCTCATAATAATTTGAGGCCCGAGAAGGAAACCACAGGCCTCCTACAAAGACAGATTCCTCTGACTCAGCTCCTAGCAGGCAGTCGAAGTGGAACACACGGGAGCCAGCTAGCAACAACGTGTGGGGCGCGTGACCCAACAGCATATGCCTTGCCCTTGGCTGGTAAAGAGGGGACAAAATGGGCTAATCTGTCAATGCGAGATGGTAGACCAACAAGCAATCTTTTGTCCTGATGTACTCAAGTTCATTTTTTTTGTTGTTGTCTCGCATCTCGCACACAGTTAGCTGGATACTAAGTGCTTGCTGTACTTTAAATTATAACGCCCGGAAAGGTTTGGTTCATGAGGAGGGGTCCAAGGTAGCTCTTGAGAAGTTGAAGGAGTCACAGAGTCACTCATGCAGATGTTTCCCAGTCAAGGTCTACTAGAGTTTTTTTTATTTTTTATTTACACAGTCTATTTTAGTCCCTTGGGAGCAATAAGGTTTATAGATAACAACTGTACAAGCACTGACCAACCATGATTCAATTCAAACGTGATGACGCAATGGACATTCCTCATATGGGACGTTAATGTTCCGTTTCCAGAGTTTCCATGAGAATTATCCTGTTAGGATTTGACCAATTTTTTTTTTTATAATCACCTTCATATCCAAACGGACCATTGCATGAAGCTCTTCTTTTATCAGAATATACTGTATTTTCAATCTCTAGTATTAGCAGCATGCTATTTGGGATACCCCAGATACACAATTGTTATTGTGTATCTGGGGTATCCCAAAGGACCAATATCAAGTTAGTATAGCTGTTTGCATGTGTTTAAACTTTATTCGAGTGTTATAGACACATATTGGGGTTATGGCAAATAGTTTCATGGTGTTTGGTTTAGGTGAAAGCTAACACTGGAAATGTCTTTTCTACCATTAGTGGAAAACATGCTCCCTCTCGTGGTGAAAATAGGAAAGCTCACCTGGTTTAATTTCTTATTGCAGCCTGACCCAACAGTTATGCCTGTCTACAATGCAGTAATTAATGTCTAAAGAGGGATATATATATATATATATATAGAGAGAGAGAGAGAGAGAGAACTGTATGAATGAGGTAGAGTCCAAGTGGGCGTTGGTTGTGGTTTTCAATAGCTTTCTATTTGGGCAAAGCTTGTATTTTGTGGGGAGAGGGAGGGACTGTGGGAGCATGGTTCACACACTAGAATTACAGACGTCTTATATAATTTCCAGCTCTGTTTCCTCAATGTGTTATCCTCACATGATCTTTTTTCCCTCAGAGGTGAACTTCAGTGTCCTGGATGCTCAGAAGAGCCAGACAATTGTGATTCAATGTTAGTTGACTGCGTTCTCGCTCTATAGTCACAAATATAGCCAGATGGAGAGGGATTATTTTTGGGGACTTAACAATACATTTCTGGGAAATGTCACTGTCAGTCATCTGTGCGTGTTTGCGTGTGTACTATATGCGAGGCTTGCCTTGTGTTATCTAACAGCTGGAGCTCAACTGGATGATTGTAATGACTGACAGTCATTAAAGAGTCTGCTCTTCTGGAGAACGTTTTAAGTTCACATGAGGATCAGTATTGTAGATTCCGTAAGTGAATACAGCTGTATTATTAGTCAATCTGAAACATGCATTCTTCCTCCTTTCTCCAGAACTCTACTCCAGCAGCTCCAGAAAATCCAGGCCCTGGTCACAGGAAAAGTGCCCCAATCCTGCAAGATGGCCTCCACGCAAACAGGAACATGCCTTATGGTACTTTGCATACTATTTATTCTCATACACACATGCACCACCATTATCACTCTCTTAAAGAATGCAAAATCCCATACACATTTTGTGCGCTCTTCACTGACCTAAGATACTGTGCGTTTAATGTTCCGTGGACCTGATAGTCATGCCTGTCAAAAATGTAAAATGACTGCTTTGTTTGTGAAAAGACTCACTGCAATGGACAGGGACACTGGCTTATGGCTTGCCCTACCCTTCTATAACACACTGAGGCGACCCCATGAACTCAAACTGGCAAAAGCCTTCTCAGCTGGAGATCAGAACCTCACTAGCACACTGTGCTCATGTCGCTCATGTTGACCGTGTGCTTTTGTTGACGGTTTCTGGTTCCCTCCCGCCAGGTGGTGGCGCTGTGCTTTTTCCTGGTGCTGGGCTCCATTGTGCCTTGTCTGCCTGAGCTCTCCTCCCTGTCCCATACTGTGAAGTCCTCCTCGCCCCTCCCCTCGGCTGACGTCTACACAGCCAGCCAGGGTATGTCCCCTACCCCTCACCTGTCACCTAGAACAAGGTTTCAGGACGCTCCGTCCTGGGGCCACCCGTGGGTCCATGTTTCGTTTTTTGCCCTAGCACTACACAGCTGATTATAATCATCAAAGCTTGATGATTAGTTGGTTATTTGAAACAGCTGTGTAGTGCTAGGGGGAAGAAAAACAAACCCTCTCCCATGGGGTGCCCCAGGACCAAACCCTGACCTAGATTTGTCTACCATCTACAGCAGGAGAAACACAAAGTATTTAGTTGGTTGTCCCATACATATCCCATATTTTCAGGGCATATGTTGCTTGCCCACCAGCATTTCCGGACATAATGTCAAAAAGGAACATTGTGTAGTGGAATAACACGTCAATGTGGCATTACATCTTATCTTGTAGTATTTTAAAAGCAACAGACTCAGGCGAGTATGTTAGCTGAAATCACAATATCCTTCTGTTATGATATTCAGCTTGATGACCACAAAATGGAAATCATACATGGACCTACTGGCTACTCAGAATTGGTTGGTGAGGGCTGGGTTGCCTTAGAAACCTGAAGTCAGCATGGCACAGTTGACTTGTTCTCCCTGGAGAGCTCACATGACCGTCACACACCTGCTGAATAAAGATGGTCGCCCTGCTCACACCATTCCATTCTTCAAAAGAAACCTACTTTTTTTACTGTTAGTTTACATTTTCTTACAGTAAAGGAATGGTTCTACGTTCCTTTGTAGTGTTTGGAGGATTCAAGGCAGTGTTTAACATCCTCTATTTGTCTCTGTTTGTGTCTGTTTAGTCCGCTCCCGCAGCCTACTCTTCTACGACGAGAGCTCCTCGTTGGAGGACGGTCACGGGGGCTTCCTGAAGATGGAGGGGGACGGCTCGGAGGGGGCGCCCCTCGACTACAACGAGGACCGGTCGGCACGTGACAGCCACGGAGGCGAACACGAGAACACCAAGTACCTCAGCAAGGCTCGCTCCGACCCGGTGGACTACAACAGGACCGGCGCCCAGTTCCTCCAAGAAGAGCCGCAGTACCACAAAATGTAAGCTGAGGCCAAGACAAGTAGGGCTGTAGACTCTGTCTCCATCTGTGTTAACGAGAGGATTCAGAACCAGGGACTATTTTATCAGTGCTCCTTGTAATTACTTAAACATCAACAAGAACAATTTATTTGAATGAGATTGTTAGGTTACCAGAGTTTGCCCAGTGGTGTATGTTGTGATACTGACGGACTCTTCCTCCCCTCCACAGAGAGCCAAACCCCGAAGGAGGAGCGGAGTACTTTTAACCTTTAGGGGCGGAGCTGCCAAAAACACACAGCTCTCCAGACTCCTTACCCATGTGGATGTGTAGTGACACTACGGCGCCCCCTAGTGTGCCATCCCCAACCCACCTCTCCCTGCACTCCCTGACCTCCTGCAGTTGCGCCCTGGCCTTCCTGTTCCATCTCATTCCCTGAAGTCCCAACCGATAGAGAGGACGAAGAGGGTATGTGAAGAAGATAGAAAGGATGGGCATCTCCAATCAAAGCTCCACAGCAACTTTTCATCTTTGACTGCTGTGCTTGACTGGAGGCAGAAGCAGGGAGTGAGAGGGGCTTTTTGAAACCTCTGTGTGTAATGTGTGTCCGCCTGCACTTTCAAGTGGGTGAGTGTGGTTGCAGTGCTTCTGTGCAGATGAAGTGCTCCTCAGATTCCACCACACTGTTGCTTTTTCAAGGACTGCTAAAAATATTTAGAACACAGGAGGTACTTCAGGTGAAGGGTGTATCGGATCTATAGCAAATTGGATGGGAGGGTGAGGGGGATTTGGATGGGGGGGGCTGTATTTTTAATTCCAGTTGTCCTGTTATAGAAATTCCCTCTCCTAATTCACAATTGGTAATGCAATTATTTTAATACATACATTTCAAAGATTGTCCTCCATTACCTTTCGCTTAAAATGCGCTCTAGTGCCTAGAATTATACATCTTTCAATGGCATTTATTTGACATTTGACCACATTTTGTCCCGTAACGTTTAAGCTTGTATATGCATTGCACTTTTTTGTCTTCAGGTCGACCTTGCAAGCAAATGGGCATAAGTGCCTTCAAACTCTTTCAGTGTTTGTATTCTCACACCATCCACATGGGGTTGTCCATTTTATTATTTTACTCTTTATGCAATCTAAATCATATGTAATATATACGTATTATTGGCATCAAAAAAAGAGCATATTTATTTTATGCAAAAAAATATTGTGAACTTTTCTTTTTATGAATATCAATAATGATGTCATGTTTACATGATCTTGTTGTCTTAACTGTTACACAGTTTGTCTGTTTTTGTATTTATTTCTGTATCAAGAAAGTTTTGTATATATTGAAAAAACGTGAACAGGGACAATCAGTGTAAATATATACCAAGGGTGTACAATACTCCCTCACTGGAGCAAAGCCTTCTCTAGACCAAGAGACTCTGAAAAACTGCTCATCTTTACAAAAATCTTAGTCAAGGGAATACATTTCCTCCACATTTAAAAAAAATTATATCATAATTATGCTAAAAGTATATTCAGGCCTAATGTCATTGTGAATGTGAAAACATAGTATATTTGAAATTAAATATCAAACCTCAGAATCCTATTGGGGGGAAAAAAATCGCATCACAATTTACAGTAGTGCCCAAAAGACAGTTCACTCTAAAGAACACTCTTCTGTTGATAATGCTTCTAAAAGACATTAGTCACTCCAACAGCAAAATAATACAAAAAGCTTTTCATGCAGAGCTATTGTTGTGAAAAAAAACATGTTACATTGAATAGAAGATATGCTGGTGTTCCCTCCTCTTCCCGCTGTGTTGTTTGAGGGCGAGAAAGGGAGGGAGAGATTGTGTAAGGAGTGCGTGGGGCGCCCCGCTGACGCTCAGTGAGATTGCGTAATGCTAGGTAGGAGGGTATGAGTAGACAGCCCAGGCTCTGTGGAGGAGGCATGGAGGATCTGGGTCAGCCAGTGGCCTTGGAGTCTTAGCTTAAAGTCCAGTCTGTTGTTTTTCATAGATTCCATTGCTTATCCACAACTGTGGCTTGTCTGTGAATAATCAGGGAGGCCAGACTCACAATCCTGCCATATGAGTAATATGTATTTTTGCTCTAACATGTCATTAGATTTGCATTATTCATTTTCTGTCAAATGGTTTGTAAAATCACTACCTACCCTGTTAATCAGGTTCAGATTCATACAATTTCAAAATTGGTTTTGATTCCCAGCTGTCACCTGTCACATATCTTAGTGCACATTACCTGACCAATGTAGCGTTGGTTAACTGAGTACACTGATAATGTGTGTATATTGGAAATGTAGATTGCTTCCTGTCAAGATACTGTTTGTCTATGTTTGTCTTATCATTTTATTAATAGATGTGTAACTAAGGTTCAACCAGATGCTCCGGAAGCTGACCAGCCCTCACCCACTTGCCTTCTATCAAACACACCTTTTACTGATCAGATGGTTGCTTAGTTGTCCCAACCCACCCCAGCCCCCTCTACCCTACCTGCCCCGCCATCTTTAGGTTGTCTTAAAGCTGTACCTGGTATAAATTACTGCTACTCTATATTCTATAATCTGTCCAATGTGCTGATCTTGAACAGGCTCTCTGATGACTGTGTCAACACTAAACCCCTTGTGATCATGCATAACACAGTACATCAAGTCAGACTGAGTTATCTGGTTGAACCAGGGTCAATCTTTTGTAATTCGTCCCCCAAATGTGTGGTAAAAAAAAACCTGCTTCAAAACCTGTGTGAGGGATTTTACAAGGCTGTTATAATTCAAAGTGAAATGATGCAAATCTTACCAAACATTCCATGTGTTTGTTGGCGTTCATAATGTGTGCCCTTTTGTACATAAGACAAAGTGAATACTTTTGCTGTAAATAGGGGGTGTATTTTTGTATTTGAAATGTATTTTGGTATTCACCTGGCGCCTTTGGGAAGGAACTGGCCAGTTGCTGACCTTTCACACTGTGGCTGTACAAGTAAAATGCATGTATTTCTGGGTAAGCCACAGGAGCCTCTCTGTATTGCCTTTCTGTATCAGTCTCTTTAAAAGTAGAGTTAGTAAGTAGAGTTAGTATCAAGCAAAATATAAAAAATTGCATCAGCATAACACCGTCTCCTTTGTCTCTGTGCCCTGATATTCTTGAGAAATGCATTCGGTGCAATCATTTGCATTCATTGCAATCTCGTTTTTGTGCCGAGTGGTTGTTAAATCATTGGAAAGTGCAGGCAAGCTTGATTCTCAGTATCGCCACAAGAGGTCGTACTTTGTTAGTCCATCCATTTTGGCTAACCTGATTCTAACCCCATCATCCCTCAAAAAATAGACAGACCACTGTGAGCCTTCCTAACTGAATCATAAAACACTAACACACAAATGGCTGGCTCCACTGTATTATATCAGAACCAGTTGTTCATAGACTGCCCGGACATGACCCACATTTGTATTGAATTTCTGTCCTGTCCATCTACACCAGGGGGGCCAAAGGGGGTCAAATCCAGTCCAATACAGGGTGGTTTGAGTTTAAAAAAATATTTAAAAAAATAATATATACAGTGTATTGGATTTTTTTTGGGGGGTGACTAACTCAATATACTTTAAAATGACTAAAACCAAATCGAAACTGTGTACAAATGATAATGTACCTATATCAATTGGATAGAAGACTAAATATGTCAATCCCTGAACCCTCCCACCAAAACATACGGAACAATGCATTGAATAGCATAGGTGTTTGTTAGGTATCAATATAGACTCCCTGGAAACATAATCACAGCTCTAAAACCTATGAGAGCTTGGAACAAGCCACTAAATCTAGAGGTGGTGAGCCAGTTCAATCACAAGGATTCACTGCCAATCCATTGGCAGAATATCCCGTAAATGTGATAGAAACCTAAATGTTTATGTAATTTAGGGACCACGGTACAGTATTGTGCACAGGATGGCTTGGAACTGCACATTTTTACAAGATACAAAGATTGTTGCTATCAGAAATAGCACACACAATTTCTTTGCTATGTTTTTATTTCATAAACACATCATTTCATCTGAGTAGGAAACAGAATGTCCTCTTTCCCCCTTGTTGTCCGCCTATATATCAACTACATGTCAGTGTGGTAACTCACTCTTTGTATTAGAAAGCGGGGAAGGGGATTTGTCCCAATAGCATTTACCGTGCAGTTTTATGTAATCCTCATACAGTCCTTGGCTTAATCTCTGTATAAAGGTCAGAGAATGGTCTTTCGCTTTAGTTTTTGCATCCTCATGTTTAGGTGTTGCTCTCCTGTGTGCATCTTAATATATTTGTTTGTTTTGCACATATAAAAGAGCCTACTATGCCTGATATGACATTAATGTATTTAGATTTATCAATTCGATCTGCACATTTGCTCTGTTTTATGGAGAAGTGTTTTTAATGTATTTATTGTTACCATGAGCTTTGTCCAGTGATGGGATATTTGATTCAGGACTCAAGACTGGGGTGCCATGGCAAAGAGCAGACAATTCTAAAGACTAGAAATCCCTGGCTGTCTGTTTCACACTCATTGTGACCCTAGTGAGCGGTTGTAGATGATGAGAGTTCATAGTCCCTCTCATTTCCATGGCAACGTCGATTCACAAGGCTGAACAGTCTAACCTAGTTAACTCTTCTTCATCCAGCACGAACCACCCAGGGGGCGGGGGGGGGGGGGGGCAGTGCCCCTGTGACAACAATTTTGGACCCTCTTGTGGCCCCCCTAAATGTGGAGTATGAAATCATTTTTACATAACTGTAACGGTCGTCGTACGCAGTGGACCAAGGCGCAGCGGGTTGAGTGCTCATAATGACTTTATTTGAACACAAACAAAACAAGAAAACGATCGACCGAACAGGATTGCAGGCTAAAACACACAGCTATGCAACCACAACTTCCCACAAAGGGACAGGTGAAAACAGGCTACCTAAGTATGACTCCCAATCAGCAACAACAATGTACAGCTGTTCCTGATTGAGAGCCATACCAGGCCAACAAAGAAATACACAACATAGACAGAACATAGAAATACGAAATAAAGAACATAACCCAAAACCCCCGGAATACTCTAACCAAACACCCCTCTACATAAACACATATACTAACAAACCCCGAACCACATAAAACAAATACCCCCCTGCCACGTCTTGACCAAACTACAATAACAAATAACCCCTTTACTGGTCAGAACGTGACAATAACACATTTTTGCTATCATTCTTTTTTTACATCCGTTATTAGACAGTGGCAACGCGGAACACTAATGATTATGAACATGGTCTTTTGCCTGCTAATGCCTGCAATGCAGTGAAGAAAACGATATGACAACAATAACGTCTAATGTAACTGGCCCCTCTAACAGTACAACTGGCCCCAGCTTGGCCCCTCCAGTTGAAATGGTCTAGAACCGCCACTGGGACCACCTGAGCACACTTCTCACCACAGTACAATTCAATGATTCTTTGTCAGAATAAAAATACTCTCTAGATCGAATATGCACTGCATAAAACATCTAGTATGAATGGAAGTTGTGGAGTGCATTCTTAGGACTGGACTAACAGCTACACATTGAATAAATATGCTCATCTTCCCTCCAGCTCCCAATATATTACAAACCGGGGTAAGAGAAACATCGCAGTAGGGATTATTCCACTATCTTCACATGCTGATGAGTTTCTACACAAACACCTTTCTCATATAGCTAAAACCGAATGTTTTGTCCAAATCAATTAAAATAGCGTTTGATCTGCTCCATTACATTTCCCATATTTCCAAGGAAAACGTTCACTAAATCGACTGTCACTAGTCATTTACATGCCCCAAATGCTTTGCACATACCGTATACTTCATTTTTGTGTTTATTTGTCAAACATCCAACAGTCTGTTATTTCAGTCAGGGCTCTGTACAAAGGTGTGGCTCCCTACTATTGACTTTGGGCGGTGGAGCAACTGTTCTATCCAAACTGCAATGTAAATTGCAAATTGTAAATTGTATGAATTTGCATGCCTGATTACATGTCAACATGTTTGGAGAGTTACATTGTCTATGGCAGGTACATGATACTTTATACACATGCATAATGCAACAGAACAGAATGCAAAGCATGTTGTATACATGTTATAACATACACTTTGACAGGAACATGCGTGACATTGATGTAATGTTTTCCACATACATACATACATACCTAACATGATATCGGCTTTTGTTCACTGTGGTGCTCTCAGATGCCAACCATTAGCCAGTGTATTGGTCTGACAACCAAAAGATCACACCGCGAATTTAGAGCAATTCCATTTTAACATCCTCCTATCCTACATAAGATCCTTCGCTGGAGTAATCGACCACAGCCTAATGCCCCATTAACTGACCATACTGAAAAAAACTCCCGGATCCATATAGCTGTGCTCTGTGCCGCATGGATTGTTCTACATTTGTTGCTACTGGAATAAAGTTAGACTGTTCCTGTCCGCATTCAACTGTCCCCTTTTGATAAACTAAAACAAGTCGCCTACTAAAACAACTTGGCTACCTGTAAGTCATATTTTTGACTGCCTGCTTTGGAAAAAAGGCTGCATTTCCAACAATCATTCAGGCGTATTTCACCTTGTGGCTGTGATGGTCTGACTCACTGGGTAACGCCAGGTCACAGGTCACATAACAACAGCTCAGGAGAGGTCAGACATTGATTGCCCCAGTTCCACTGTAACCGTTGTCATAACAATCATTGCTGTACTAATCATTCAAATAGTTCTAAATTGCAGTGGGACCAACAACTAATTAGGCCTACAGCAAACTAGGCTACAACAAAGATCAAGTACAATAGTCTACCTCTAACAAAATGCCCAAAACAACCCAATCAACTGCAAATGTTCTCATAGCACTGTTTTGGTGTAGTTTTCCTTCATTTGTGTAGAACAGCTTCTTGTTTCCTAAGGAATTGCATTAACCAGTTCAAACAGTTTTACAGATCTTTTTAAGGACGATTTGATAAAGGGCTTAATGTAGGCTATACTGTGTGTAGCATACCTTGGTTGACTAACATAAGGTTACACAGGTTAATCATCACGCGGGCCTTTTCAGAGTATTGTTTGGGTTAGGCCACCACAGTAACGTAGTCTTCTTAAGAATAAAGCAATAGGTCAACTGTGAACAATACAATGCATCAATATGGTAACATACACTATTGAAGAAGAGTAACCTATAGACCTAATTGGATGTTTGGTTCACTGGAAAATTTAAAGTAGGTTAAAGCAATTCTAGTTTTACCTCCAATCTTTATTTTTATTTTCTCACACAGAGTTTACAGAGATAACGCCTGACGCCAGTAAATGCAAAAGCCAAGGGAGAGACCAGTGTGCTGTGAACAACATAAGCATGAGCAACAATAGTGGAATTGACGGTGTGCCTTCTAAGTCCCCCATTGAAACTGATGCAAACTGATACAAATATTTGAATCATGCCACAATTGTACTACATAATACTAAACAAGGTTGGAATGTTGCTATATCAATTCAATAAAAGACAATAATCAGTTATTTTGACACAAAAAAAGTACAAATCTGTTGAAATCGTACTGTGGATGTATAGACTCCAGAATTTCCTGGTTGCTAAAAATCGCCTAATATCAGTTTATGTAACAAAACAAGCATAGAAATCCCAGAGCTGAGAAGGTATAAAAAAACCTGTCGTTCTGCCCCTGAACAAGGCAGTTAACCCAATGTTCCTAGGCCGTCATTGAAAATAAAAACTTGTTCTTAATGTTCTTAACTAACTTGCCTAGTTAAATAAAGGTAAAATAAAAAAATAAAGTAGAAAATGTAGAGAAGTCAGTGCTAGTAAGGGGGGGAATTCAAGTGCAGTGTTTGAAGCTGGTGCACAAAACTGAAAGTAAAAGATGTCAAACCAAAATGTGAAATAGAGCACATAGAACAGATCGACAGCTTCTTAGACTTGAATTTCAATGAGATTGGCAGATCTATAACTAACGTTTCTACGTGAATGTGGTCGGGCCCTTATGAAAAAAAGATTGCAGTCAGAGTGCAGTATAACTGCAGTATGCTGCAAAAACTCTGCCCAAAATAACACCTTTTTTTACTGCAGTAATTTTGCAGTGTAACTGGAGTTACAGTGCAGTATAACTGCAGTTATTCTGCAAGTACAGTACTGCGAGTCGACTGCAGTTACTGCACTTTCAAAATTGCTATATTTTTTTGCAAAGGGTTGCTCAAAAAGTAACATATTGCAGCTTTAAATGGGGTATCAGCCTACTCAGTGACACTCACAGAACACAGGTAGCGTCATAGCTCTTATTGCACGACTGTACCTGGGGGAAATCACCTTCCCAGTCAGTCTATTGTCTATACATCCACGTTGCGATTTCAAATAGTGCGATTTTTTTTGTCTTTTGTAGAATTTATAAAACAACACTCCAACTTTGTTTAGCATTATTTTGTACAAGTGTGTCATGATTCCACTATTTTCATCCCTTTGCATGAGTTTCAATCGGGGACATGTATTTTTGAAGGTTAACCGCCGATTCCACTACTGTCGTTCACGCTAATATTATTCGCGGCCCCACGTGTGGTTACGCGCAGAGATCAGAGAGAGAGAGGAGAGACTGGGGCGAGCCGCACAGCTGGAAAACCGGTTTCTACTTGTTATCACAACCACAAAGTCATAATTGGCTATATCGTAACAATTCATAATATAACAAAAAAGAAAAAAATAAGCTTTTTGTTCTTTATGTAAGGTTAGGCATACGCATAGCAGCGTGGTTAAGGTTAGGTTTAACGCCACATTTGAAGAAGATAAAGTGTAGAAATGGGCGGGGTTTATGACTTTGTGGCTGTGGTAACGACCCCGTTAAACCTACGGCCACAGGATTTCCGTCTTCTCGTGAATACTGGCGACTAGAACCAGGTAGATATTCTGCTTGACAAAGTCACTATCTGGAAGCACATTTGTCACATTACAAGACGAGTCGTAGTTTTGCTTTGGACTTCCAGCGTCGGAAACAAGCTACTTTATTTTAGGTTGCCGCACTCCACAGTTGATCCACAGCACGGTAATCGATGGCTGAGGCACCGGATACCGGGGACCGTGTAACCCCTATCGTCCATAGCTCTACGGCGATACTGGTGCCACCAACCTTAGAAGAGCTGGCTGAGGAGGAGGACGTTTTCTTGCCCGAAATGGTATCACCTTGTCCAGTCTTCAAGACGGGTGAAGTAAAAGGAAAAGTGTCAACTCGGCTGGAAGGTGCGGGGGCAGCGGAGCAGTTGGAGAACGACTTCTTACACCTCACTATTAGGAAGCAGGTTTCATACAGGTAGTACATTTTGAATTTATCCGCACTTCCTATCTCAGTCTCGCACGATATTTCATAGAACGACTTCAGTTGGCTACCAAATGTCTGAAGTCGTCTAAAATGTGCAACTTGAAAAAGTCAACATCACCTGCAGCCATAACTATCTCACCTGGTCGTTACTGTAGCTTATTTGTGGGCAAGACAACATGTGTTCATCTGAGCTGACACCCCATTTCGATATGGTTTTCTTCATCTAATAGATAGGCCTACATTAAAGTTATCATTAGGCTACATGATCCACTACAGCACTTTTAATAGCATTATAGCAATAGCAATATCACATCTGTCATCAAGGCCAACCTAAGGTTCGGATATCCTTCTTACTTAGAGCACCTGCTTATGTCCTTTGGAGTATAGTAAATACATGCTCATTCATGTCAGCAATGGGGGACGTCAAGAAGACAACGTACTTCTGTGGCCTCCTCAGTCATAACATTTGATTTTAATTGAAGCGTTATTTAACTAGGCAAGTCAGTTAAGAACAAATTCTTATTTACAATGACGCCAAACCCGGACGACGCTGGGCCAATTGTGCGCCGTCCTATGGGACTCCCAATCACGGCCGGTTGAGATACAGCATAGACCTCACTCTGTTCATTTATGATCTTTTGGATGAAATATTATCTATCCTTCCTAATCTCCGACTTTTAGGAGTGCAAATCTAGCTTCTTATTGGAATCCGGGCTATTTCAAATGGTTTGTAGTATTGTATATTTGGCTGGCTGCCCTCAGGCTATTGTTGGTTTCCTGACCCTGTTTGTTGCAACTCAGTGTGCTGTGCAAGTAAATGACATGACAGAGCGAACAATTTGCCTGTTAACAGTCTTCTGTCAGGAGGAAGTGATGCACAAAATGACCTTTGACCATGACCCCTTACATGACCCTTGGACAAGTTTTATTAAGCATTCACACTGACATTACTACCACACTCTGTTACATTTTAGTCATTTAACAGATGCTCTTTTCCAGAGTTAGTGTATTTCTAGTTAGTGCATTCATCTTTAAAATGGCTAGGTTGGCCAATCACTTATATCAGTCATAGTAAGTACATTTTCCCTCAATAAAGTAGCTATCAGCAAAGCCAGTGGTAGTAAGGATGGGGGGAAGTCAAGTGCGAGTGTTACTTCACTGGAAAAAAAGGATTTGGCTACAGTACAGGATTTGGTGTACAGGAGGATTTTGACTGATATACAGCATAACTGTATATTCTGTCATTGTAATACATCCACCAGACCACTTCATTCAAAATATTTGGTTTCCAATGACAGCGGTAGTGCAGTTTTTCCTCCATAATCCCAACTGTTTCTAGCTTGATTGTAGAGGATGGCGCAATTGTCTGTGCCCCCGACTGACTCATTTTATGTAAGGATTTGAGGGACTATTTTTCTGTGCGGGCTGTGTAGAATGATGTGACTCTAGTCACTGGGTGTTGGGTATTGAGAGCCTGCCACTGCCAGCGGATGCTGTGATGCGTTCGTGGCTCTTATGTAACAGGATGAGAAGCAGCAGCAGCAGCAAGGGATCAGGAGGTTTTTTGCATTGTAAATTAGAGGCACTTACTCTGCTTAGTGAGCAGAATGCTGGGCTGGCTGCATCCACTGGCTGGTCCATAGAGGCCTGATGATGCTGAATGGTTAAGGCTGGCCTGGCAGTGAGTGAGGCTGAGGCCATGTCAGTTTGGCTACATAAACACAGATTACCCATCGCTTTCCTCGGTGTCTGTGACTAACAGCGTCAATACAGTGACTCCAACAACAAGGCCTGGGGTAGTGGTCTCATGTGTGATTCAGATGTTATTAAAGACCAAACTGCACCTGCAGCAGGGGGCAGGGAACGGTGGGGGTTTTGACACCTCCACTCCCGGTCGTAAATTATAAGCACTAGAGAATTCTCAATTCAATTCCAGGGCTTTATTGGCATGAGAAACATATGTTAACATTGCCAAAGCAAGTGAAGTAGATAATAAACAAAAGTGAAATAAACAATAAAAATGAACAGTAAACATTATACTCACAGAAGTTCTAAAATAATAAAGACATTTAAAATGTTGTATGTATGTATGTATGTATGTATGTATGTATGTATGTATGTATGTATGTATGTACGTACGTACAGTGGGGGGAAAAAAGTATTTGATCCCCTGCTGATTTTGTACGTTTGCCCACTTACAAAGAAATTATTACATCTATAATTTTAATAGTAGGTTTATTTGAACAGTGAGAGACAGAATAACAACAAAAAAATCAAGAAAAACGCATGTCAAAAATGTTAAAAAATGATTTACATTTTAATGAGGGAAATAAGTATTTAACCCCTCTGCAAAACATGACAAAACATGAGGTCAGACGTTTCTTGTAGTTGGTCACCAGGTTTGCACACATCTCAGGAGGGATTTTGTCCCACTCCTCTTTGCAGATCTTCTCCAAGTCATTAAGGTTTAGATGCTGACGTTTGGCAACTCGAACCTTCAGCTCCCTCCACAGATTTTCTATGGGATTAAGGTCTGGAGACGGGCTAGGCCACTCCAGGACCTTAATGTGCTTCTTCTTGAGCCACTCCTTTGTTGCCTTGGCCGTGTGTTTTGGGTCATTGTCATGCTGGAATACCCATCCACGACCCATTTTCAATGCCCTGGCTGAGGGAAGGAGGTTCTCACCCAAGATTTGACGGTACATGGCCCCGTCCATCGTTCCTTTGATGCGGTGAAGTTGTCCTGTCCCCTTAGTAGAAAAACACCCCCAAAGCATAATGTTTCTACCTCCATGTTTGACGGTGGGGATGGTGTTCTTGGGGTCATAGACTGCATTCCTCCTCCTCCAAAGTTGAGTTGATGTCAAAGAGCTCCATTTTGGTCTCATCTGACCACAACACTTCCACCAGTTGTCCTCTAAGTCATTCAGATGTGTATTGGCAAACTTCAGACGAGCATGTATATGTATTCTTGAGCAGGGGGACCTTGCGGGCGCTGCAGGATTTCAGTCCTTCACGGCGTAGTGTGTTACCAATTGTTTTCTTGGTGACTATGGTCCCAGCTGCCTTGATCATTGACAAGATCCTCCCGTGTAGTTCTGGGCTGATTCCTCACCGTTCTCATGATCATTGCAACTCCACGAGGTGAGATCTTGCATGGAGCCCCAGGCCGAGGGATATTGACAGTTCTTTTGTGTTTCTTCCATTTGCGAATAATCGCACCAAATATTGTCACCTTCTCACCAAGCTGCTTGGCAATGGTCTTGTAGCCCATTCCAGCCTTGTGTAGGTCTACAATCTTGTCCCTGACATCCTTGGAGAGCTCTTTGGTCTTGGCCATGGTGGAGAGTTTGGAATCTGATTGATTGATAGCTTCTGTGGACAGGTGTCTTTTTTTTACAGGTAACAAGCTGCGGTTAGGAGCACTCCCTTTAAGAGTGTGCTCCTAATCTCAGCTCGTTACCTGTATAAAAGACACTTGGGAGCCAGAAGACACTTTCACCCCCTCTGATTGAGAGGGGGTGAAATACTTCTTTCCCTCATTAAAATGCAAATCAATTTATAACATTTCTGGCATGTGTTTTTCTGGATGTTTTTGTTGTTATTCTGTCTCTCACTGTTCAAATAAACCTACCATTAAAATTATAGACTGATCATTTCTTTGTCAGTGGGCAAACGTACAAAATCAGCAGGAGATCATATATATATATATATATATATACACACACACACACACACACACACACACACACACACACACACACACACACACACACACACACACACACACACACACACAGTGTTGTAATGATGTGAAAGTACAAAAGGGAAAATAAATAAACAGAAATATGGGTTGTATTTACAATGGTGTTTGTTCTTCACTGGTTGCCCTTTCCTTAAGGCAACAGGTCACAGACCTTGCTGCTGTGATGGCACACTGTGGCATTTCACCCAGTAGATATGGGAGTTTATCAAAATTGGGGTTGTTTTTGAATTCTTTGTGGATCTGTGTAATCTGAGGGAAATATGTGTCTCTAATATTGTCATACATTTGGCAGGAGGTTACGAAGTGCAGCTCAGTTTCCACCTCATTTTGTGGGCAGTGTGCACATATACTGTCTTCTCTTGTGAGCCAGGTCTACCTATGGCGGCCTTTCTCAATAGCAAGGCTATGCTCACTGAGTCTGTACATAGTCAAAGCTTTCCTTAAGTCTAGGTCAGTCACAGTGGTCAGGTATTCTGCCACTGTGTACTGTCTTTTTAGGGCCAACTAGCATTCTAGTTTGCTCTGTTTTTTTGTTAATTACTTGACACAGTTACTTTCTCACGGGAGCTCACTGTATTGCTCAACCTAAGGTGAATGTTTTGTCACTAGGTCTGTCCTATTGTTATACTATGTAACTAAAGGAAACACTTTTAATGCTGTCCAGATGGTGTTTCAGATTGTGTTTCTATTTATAGCAGGGGTTGGAACCGGTTCAGGGAACAGAACTGAAAATCGGAACAGAACCGTTCTTTTTAAAAGCATGGGAACCGGTTAATAACGTTATTTTAGGTTCCTGGCATTTTTTCCCCCCAGTCCCACATAAAAACATAACAAAGCACCTATGCAAAACCCTCACTCTGTCAGTCGGAAACATATTCTAGTGTCTGCCTGCCAGCTGAAAGTCTTTGCCAGTGCGTGTGTAGGCTATATACCTGCCCCTCCCCCTCCGAAGCATAGGCTACTGTAGCTTACTGACGTTACAAGTATGATTCAGAAATTAGGGAGAGAGATTTTCAGAGGAGAATGGGTTAACTTTTTTTAAATGCTAGTTAAGGATACTGTAGTTGGCACGTTTCACATTTAGATTTATTAACTACAAAAAGGGAAGACGTGTTTTATTTGAATTCTGGTGCCGCTCTGCACACACAAGCTTGTTAGCAAGCTAGCTCAAGTCTAACGTTAAGCCAACTTTCTGAAGTTCAAAGACATGAAAAGTTCCTTCATGGAAGCCGTGCCTCCGTAGGTATAATTCTGTGGGCCTAATTCAGATAACGCATGTCATAACAACAAGATGCCCAGCGCTTCAAGCCAAGCCTCCTCCACCCACCCTTGCTCTCTCCCACCTGCAAAATTTCAGCTACACTTGTCTGTCCAATGCATGTAATCAACTGTATAGCTTGCCCGCTCCATAGCAAGCTGCTCTATACGCACAGAATTTCATGTCGAGCCAAGAGTAAAGAAAAATTGATTTCAGAGGTTTAGAAAGGAACGATATAAACCATTATTTTTTGGGGGGGTTCGAACCGGTTCAGAACTTTATTTTTCTGGTCGGAACAGTGGGGGGGGGGGGGGGGGGGAAATGGTTCCCCTGATTCATAGTAACAGTCCTGATCATTTGGACTGCCAAGCATTCCGCTGTCTGAATGCTAAATTGTCCTCGTTTGTTATTTGGGGTAGGCTCAAGGACACTATTTAATCTTAATGGGATTAACCTGGTAAGTAAATGGTGCCATGCAGTGTAAGTAAGGGTAAAGGCTGACTGAGAGGTTACAAATTGATCCCTTCAATTTGAAACTAAATTGAGGGAACCTGTGGCATACTATATTGTCTGTTGGACGAGAGCTTTGGTGATCTCTTACTGTATATGCAAATAAACTGTACGGATTGTTTGGATTTTTTTGGTGGAGAAATGGGAGCAAAAGATTAATAAGGTAGAGATGTTTAATTCCATTTCATCACAGAATGTTGTTTCTGGTGTTCGGGTAAGGGTGAGCTTATCCTGAGCTTTAGATCAGATCACCAACACATCAAGCCTGTTCCACTAGTTTGTCGTAAATGGGTCGTAACTCTACATCCAACGTAAAATGTGCTTTACGCCATACCAAAACATTATACCTGTTGCACCACCTGGGCGTTAGCCCTTCTATGAGCTACGCCTGGGATTATATTCTTTCATGATATGCACAGACAATAAAAGTAATCTATATTTTCAAAAGGATGTGAGTCTCGTGCTCATACAGTTGAAATCGGAAGTTTACATACACTAAGTTGACTGTCCCTTTTAAACAGCTTGGAAAATTCCATAAAATTAAATCTTGGCTTTAGTAGCTTCTGATAGGCTAATTGACATAATTTGAGTCAATTGGAGGTGTACCTGTGGATGTATTTTAAGGCCTACCTTCAAACTCAGTGCCTCTTTGCGTGACATCATGGGAAAATCAAAAGAAATCAGCCAAGACCTCAGAAAAACAATTGTAGAACTCCACATGTCTGGTTCATCCTTGGGAGCACTTTCCAAATGCCTGAAAGTACCACATTCATCTGTACAGACAATAGTACACAAGTATAAACACCATGGGACCACGCAGCCATCATACCGCTCAGGAAGGAGACGCATTCTGTCTCCTAGAGATGAACCTACTTTGGTGCGAAAAGTGCAAATCAATCCCAGAATAACTGCAAAGGACCTTGTGAAGATGCTGGAGGAAACAGGTACAAAATTATCTATATCCACAGTAAAATGAGTCCTATATCGACATAACCTGAAAGGAGGCTCAGCAAGGAAGAAGCCACTGCTCCAAAACCGGCATTAAAAAAATGCCAGACTACGGTACAAAGATCGTACTCTTTGGAGAAATGTCCTCTGGTCTACTGAAACAAAAATAGAACTGTTTGTCCATAATGACCATTGTTATGTTTGGAGGAAAAAGGGGGAGGCTTGCAAGCCAAAGAACACCATCCCAACCGTGAAGCACGGGGGTGGCAACATCATGTTCTGGGGGTGCTTTGCTGCAGGAGGGACTGGTGCACTTCACAAAATAGATGGCATCATGAGGCAGGAAAAGTATGTGGATCAATTGAAGCAACATCTCAAGACATCAATCAGGAAGTTAAAACTTGTTGGCAAATGGGTCTTCCAAATGGACAATGACCCCAAGCATAATTGCAAAGTTGTGGTAAAATGGCTTAAGGACAACAAAGTCAAGGTATTGGAGTGGCCATCACAAAGCCCTGACCTCAATCCTACAGAAAATCTGTGTAACTGAAAAAGTTTGTGTGAGCAAGGAGGCCTACAAACCTGACTCAGTTACACCAGCTCTGTCAGGAGGAATGGGCCAAAATTCACCCAACCTATTGTGGGAAGCTTGTGGAAGGCTACCAAAAACGTTTGACCCAAATTAAAGAATTTAAAGGCAATGCGACCAAATACTAATTGAGTGTATGCAAAGTTCTGACCCACTGATGAAAGAAATAAAAGCTGAAATAAATAATTCTCTCTAATATTATTCTGACATTTCACATTCTTAAAATAAAGTGGTGATCCTAACTGACCTAAGACAGGGAATTGTTTACGAGAATTACATTTCAGGAATTGTGAAAAACTGAGTTTAAATGTATTTGGCTAAGGTGTATGTAAACTTCCTACTTCAACTGTATATCACAACCTCCGCTGGCTTTTCGAGTGGCCATGCGTGAGTTAAAGATTATATAACCAAATATACAGATGGAGATTCAGTGAAACAAAATAACATTCATTGATTATCAGAAGTCCCTTTGTCACGTCCTGACTAGCAGAGGGAGTAATTGTATTAGTTTTGTTCAGGATGTGGCAGAGGGTTTGTGTTGTGTGTAGGTTCTAGGTAGGTTTTCTATGTGTAGGTTGGGTGCTGGACTCTCAATTGGAGGCAGGTGTTTCTAGTTGCCTCTGATTGGGAGTCCTATAAACAGGTGTGTGTTTTTCTTTGTTTTTCTTTGCCTGCCACACTGTTCGTGTCGTGAGTATTGTTTATTTTCCTGTGGATGCTTTACTCGTGTTTTATTAAAAAGATGAGTATCCCCATTCCCGCTGCGCATTGGTCCTCCCTTCAACACAACGACATTATCTGTGACACCCTTGACTTCTGATAATCAATCAATGTGATTTTGTTTCACTTGAATCCTAGTCGGGCTATAGCCTCGGCTACTACGCGAGCAAAATAACCACCTTTTTATGCTAGGCTAGCATAGGTTACATATAACATGCTAGCAAAATGTTCTGATAACGCTGTTAGACGAGCAAACTAGACAAAAGATTATCATCATGAACACTCAACTCAATTTGGCTAACATTTTCCCAGCCTAATTGTAGCCAAATATCCAAATGGAAATTCTGTCAAAACAAAAATCTGACATTGATTGATTTATCAAGATGTCCCCATGCTTGTCTCAAAGCAGAGCGATAATGCTGTCCCAATCATAACGGTGCTGAAATGATAGTTGATTACACCCGGATATTGCTTTACATTTAATTTTTTATGGTTGGATGAATTTGGGAGTTTCAATAAGCAGCGATATGATAAATGCCTTCAATGACATTAGTCTACTTTATTCCAATATTTTCATAAATCAGTGATATTCATTCCCACAATAATTATTGATAGATCCATCCAGTTGTGGTTAAGAAAACATACATGCATAGTGGCGGGCTTTGCGAAGTGATGGGGCATCCTTCGCAAAGTTTAGAACTGCCACGAGGATGGTAAACAGCCTAGTAATGGGCACTGCGTAGCAACCATCATAATGAACCATCAAAGCTCCATGAACCCGCATTGCTTACGCCGGACTTAGCTACGACTAGTCTTATTTTTGGTTGGTGCAACAGGTGTGAATTCTCATCCCGAAGTCGGACGTAGCTACGCCCGGCCTAACATTTCAGACCAACTTTTTTTTTACACCCAACTGGTGCAACCAGCCCTGCAGATGATTCAGTGATGAAAACCGATGAGATTGTTTAATCGCAGAGACCTATGATATATTGTATTCTGTGGAGACAGTGTTGACCTACGTAGATGATGAGTCCAATACCAGACCAGATCCATCCTTACTGACATGAACCAGAACCAGCTGTGCCTCCCTCTGTAAAGCCAGCACGACGACGTGCACTACCTGGCCTATTGAAATGCATAATGACATTAAAGCCACCAGGCCTCTCCTGAAATATGGATAATACCCTTTGTACTCGTTTCCTGAGTCTTTTGCATGTTATAAAGATGAAGGTAATTGTCATCCTGTTATTGACATTGGGTCACTCGGTGTTGACGCAAAATCAAATTTAACAGGCTGTATTTACACTGAATAAACAGACAAGGCTAATTTCAGCTCCTGTTAGGTCCTCTGTCTCTGTGCCATGGGTCGTACGCCTATAAGGCAGGTCATTATGGCTCTATTGACACTGATTAAGGTTGTTTGTGGTTTGATTGAGGGAGATGCAGGACTACAGCCCCTCCTAATGAAGGGAACTAACTGTCTCGTTTGGACTCAACGTCGACCAATGACACTAATGAATGCTGCCCGTAAACCCTCCTCTCCAGAGGAGAGGATGACAAGTTATTTGTAAATACCCGCATTTACCAAGTTTCTTGTGATTATTGCGCTGCACTCAATTACTAACAGGGTACATTTCCATTTAAACAACAAATCCTGACTTTAAAAAAAAAGAACTGTAAAGAAATACATGTGTATTTTGTGTGTGTCAAAATAGGTGTGGGCTAGACAGAGGTACATACACTACCGGTCAAAAGGTTGGGGTCACTTAGAAATGTCCTTGTTTTTGAAAGAAAAGCACTTTTTTTTTGGTCCATTTTAAAATAACATCAAATTGATCAGAAATACAGTGTAGATATTGTTGTAAATTACTATTGTAGCTGGAACCGGCTGATTTTAAAAAGAAGGGAGAATATCTACATAGGTGTACAGATGCCCATTATCAGCAACCATCACTCCTGTGTTCCAATGTTGTGTTAGCTAATCCAAGTTTTTCATTTTAAATGGCTAATTCATCATTAGAAAGCCCTTTTGCAATTATGTTAGCACAGCTGGAAACTGGTGTTCTGATTTAAAGAAGCAATAAAACTGTCCTTCTTTAGACTAATTGAGTATCTGGAGCCTCAGCATTTGTGGGTTCAATTACAGGCTCAAAATGGCTAGAAACGAAGACCTTTCTTCTGAAACTCGTCAGTCTATTTTTGAGAAATGAAGGCTGCCAAGAAACTGAAGATCTCGTACAATGCTGTGTACTACTCCCTTCACAGAACAGCTCAAACTGGCTCTAACCAGAATAGAAAGAGGAGTGGGAGGCCCCGGTGCACAACTGAGCAAGAGGACGAGTACATTAGTGTCTAGTTTGAGAATCAGATGCCTCACAAGTCCTCAACTGGCAGCTTCATTAAATAGTACCTGCAAAACACCAGTCTCAACGTCAACAGTGAAGAGGCAACACCGGAATGCTGGCCTTTCTTTATTTCTGATCAGTTTGATGTTATTTTAATGGACCAAAAAAATGTGCTTTTCTTAAAAGAAAACAAGGATATTTCGAAGTGACCCCAAATTTTTGAACGGTAGTGTATGTGACAGGTTTTTGATCTCTTTTTTGATCTCATGACTCTCTCACAACTCAATGCCCAAAGCTGAAAGGTTCTGGTGGCCTATTTTACTCTGCCAGGGCTCTGAATCGTCTGATTCTACAGACTGCCCTGTCTGTGGGAGTCATTTATTATTTCTCAGTCTAGTAATCTGGTTTTCCAGGAAGTGTCCGCAGCCATAAAGGACCAGTTAATACTGTATTTTCCTCTCTACAGCGGCTAAACAGGTCATTGTGTCTGTTCAAACTCAAAATCAATACCTGCTCTATGGCAGTGTTTCCCAACCCTGGTCCTTGAGCACCCCCGTCAGTACACCGTTTCGTTGTAGCCCTCGACAAACACCTCATTCAACTCAGGTCAGAGATCTGTTTGCTGTGGACTAGATTTTTTTATTTTTTATTTCACCTTTATTTAACCAGGTAGGCAAGTTGAGAACAAGTTCTCATTTACGATTGCGACCTGGCCAAGATAAAGGAAAGCAGTTCGACACATACAACAACACAGAGTTACACATGGCGTAAAACAAACATACAGTCAATAATACAGTAGAAAAATAAGTCTATATACAATGTGAGAAAATGAGGTGAGATAAGGGAGGTAAAGGCAAAAAAAGCCATGGTGGCAAAGTAAATATAATATAGCAAGTAAAACACTGGAATGGTAGATTTGTAGTGAAAGAAAGTGCAAAATAGAAATAATGGCGTGCAAAAGAGCAAAATAAATAAATAAATACAGTAGGGGAAGAGGTAGTTGTTTGGGCTAAATTATAGATGGGCTATGTATAGGTGCAGTGATCTGTGAGCTGCTCTGACAGCTGGTGCTTAAAGCTAGTGAGGGAGATGTTTCCAGTTTCAGAGATTTTTGTAGTTCGTTCCAGTCATTGGCAGCAGAGAACTGGAAGGAGAGACGGCAAAAGGAGGAATTGGCTTTGGGGGTGACCAGAGAGATATACCTGCTGGAGCGCGTGCTACAGGTGACCAGTGAGCGGAGATAAGGGGGGACTTTACCTAGCAGAGTCTTGTAGATGACCTGGAGCCAGTGGTTTTGGCGACGAATATGAAGCGAGGGCCAGCCAATGAGAGAGTACAGGTCACAGTAGTGGGTAGTATATGGAGCTTTGGTGACAAAACGGATGGCACTGTGATAGACTGAATCCAGTTTATTGAGTAGGGTATTGGAGGCTATTTTGTAAATGACATCGCCGAAGTCGGATTGGTAGGATGGTCAGTTTTACGAGGGTATGTTTGGCAGCATGAGTGAAGGATGCTTTGTTGCGAAATAGGAAGCCAATTCTAGATTTAACTTTGGATTGGTCGGTAGGTTGGCATGTGAGAGTATTCAGGCCAGCTGCTCCCAGACTTTACTTAATGAATAATTTTTCAAATAAAGCTTTTATTACGTGCGTTTTTAAAATGCCGGGCGGTTAATTTAGTATGTTTTTGTTTTGAAGTCAAGGAGAGCAATGATATGTGAAAAATGAACACTCCACACAATTTGTTTAGATCTTCCACTTCTCTAGCAATCCTACCGGGATCTGGTGAATCCAATATCCCTTCTATCGGAATACCTCTTCCCATTGTCAAGTTACAAATAAAATACTGCAGTTTCAAATGAAATCAAGAACCATTGGGAAACGGCAGTACTCCAAAATGTTTTTAAAGCGGACAAAACTACGTCGCCTCATTTCACCTTTTTCATAACAATTTTGGCTGGGCAAGGTAATGCGTTTCCACAGTTATGCCTTCATCAGATGCATAATGGATGCTTTGAAGGCATAACTTCCGGAAAACGCGTTAGCCTGGCCAAAAATGAAATGAGGTAATGTCTTTTTTTAAAGACTTTACATTTGAGTGCAGGTGTTATTGAACTTGGGATGTAATTTGAAGCCATTGTCACATATGGCATACCACCCAGCTAATAAAGCGATAGCGCACCTGTTACCCACTCAAATACTGTAGCTCTCTGCAACAGCTGAGAAGGGGCACTCTTCTCTCTCCACTGTTGTTGATAATTATGTTTCCTCTCCCATCTTAGGAGGAAACGTAATTACCTTCACCAAGGAATTAAATTGGGAGGAAATAATGTTATCTTTTCTTTGAAGGATAGGCTACACAAACACACCTACACTCCCACGCGCACCCACAGAAACACACACAGATACAAACATGCACACAGAAACACACACGGATACAGACATGCACACAGAAACACACACGGATACAGACATGCACACAGAAACACACACGGATACAGACATGCACACAGAAACACACACGGATACAGACATGCACACAGAAACACACACGGATACAGACATGCACACAGAAACACACACGGATACAGACATGCACACAGAAACGCACACGGATACAGACATGCACACAGAAACGCACACGGATACAGACATGCACACAGAAACGCACACGGATACAGACATGCACACAGAAACGCACACGGATACAGACATGCACACAGAAACACACACGGATACAGACATGCACACAGAAACGCACACGGATACAGACATGCACACAGAAACGCACACGGATACAGACATGCACACAGAAACGCACACGGATACAGACATGCACACAGAAACGCACACGGATACAGACATGCACACAGAAACACACACGGATACAGACATGCACACAGAAACACACACGGATACAGACATGCACACAGAAACACACACGGATACAGACATGCACACAGAAACACACACGGATACAGACATGCACACAGAAACACACACGGATACAGACATGCACACAGAAACACACCCGGATACAGACATGCACACAGAAACACACCCGGATACAGACATGCACACAGAAACACACCCGGATACAGACATGCACACAGAAACACACCCAGATACAGACATGCACACAGAAACACACCCGGATACAGACATGCACACAGAAACAAACAAACAAATGACAGCTGACGATGAAAGGGTGTCCGGTTGTCATGGCGCGCCTAAGAAATCAATGCACCATACAATCAAACTAATTGTTTTTCATATGCGCCGAATACAACCGGTGCAGACTTTACCGTAATCTTCTTACGTACGAGCCCTTCCCCAACAATGCAGAGTCAAAAAAAGTAAGAAACATTTGCTAAATTAAAAAAGGAAATAGTAACATCATAAAATAACAATAATGAGGCTATATACAACCAGTATCAGTATCGAGTCAATCTGCAGGGGTACGAGGTAGAGGTAATATGTACATGTAGGTAGGGTTAAAAGTGACTAGGAAATCAGGATGGATAATAAATAGAGTAGCAGAAGTGCATGTGAAGAGCTTGAAAGTGTGTCTGTTTTAACATTTTTGAGGTGAGAATTTGACAGGGCGCAAATAACGACGAGCAGAGGAAGCGAGCGAGCAACTCAATTTGGACTCACTGACTGGCCTCTTTCTTTTCCTATGTTTAAAATATGAGATCTGCCTGGGGAGTGGAGTACCTCTCTGTACCACTCCAGCTAGCTACGTTAAGAAGAGAAATGGAGACTGAGAAATATTGAGGCAAATGAAGACTAGATTTATATGGCTCACCAAAGTAGGCTTTACCAGCACTACCAATGGGCTTCAGATTGCTATAAGGTTCACCAGAAAATAATGGTTGTGGGCGTTTTTGTTAATTGAGACAAACTGGTTTGCCAATGTTGCCTTCCACTTCCCTCTCGCTGCCTCTACACGTTTCCATAGCTCCGAAGAGAGCGTCTGTTTTTTGGAGTGCTGCTCTCTCCAACGCTTTACTGTTGGAGCAAAAAGGTGACGGTTTATCTGTAATGTAAATAATGTGTGGGGGAAGTGGAGCGCTTCTCCACGGGGAATCAACATTAGAGAGAGAGACTGACTGACTCTGAGAGACTGACTAACTGACTCTGTCTCTCTCTCTCTGAGAGAGAGAGAGAGAGAGACTGACTGACTTTCTCTCTCTGAGAGACTGACTGGCTCTCTCTCTGACTGACTTCTCTGATCACATTAAATGTTGTTATTGATGTTACCTGGCAACTGATAATTGATATGACCTTTGACTGTTGGCACACCTCTGGCTGAAATTCTACTCTGAATGTAGATATAGTCTAGCAACATTCAGTGCAGTGCATGGCATCTAGTGCAACAGTTAGACCTATAGAACCATGGCAGATCGATGAGTCATTCTTCCAGGTTTGTTTATAATAGAGATGTACATGTAGTGTCAGACCGTCCTGGCATTTAGGAAAACTTTTACTTTTAATATCACACCTAATGGTCTCAAATCAAATTTTATTTGTCACATGCGCCGACTACAACAAGTGTAGACCTTACCGTGAAATGCTTACTTGCAAGATCTATGAAATAGTAACACAAGAGATGTACATAACAATAATAAGTCTATATACAGGGGGTGCCGAGTCAATGTGCGGGGGTACAGGTTAGTCGAGGCCCCTGTCCTAAAGACACCTACTGGTCTGCTGTATAAGAACACGTCGGTTTATACTGTAGGACCACCCTATCCCATGCTGCCTGAAATGAAACCAGGAGGGATGATGATAGAGAGGGAGCGTGGGCACACTCTCCAAACCCCACTGCTGAGTGGGCTTCAGTTTCGACGGCACGACTCTCATTTGGAAATAGGTGAGTGGTGAGAGGGGGGGGGGGAAAGCCTAGCTGCTGAAGGGAACCCACACACACACACACAACGCCCATTCTTGGCAGAGGTCCAGGCTTACCACGAGGGGATGTTTCTGTATTGTCAGTACAGTGAGTACACTGTACGGAGAAATAAACACAGAACAGCTGACTTCAGTGAAACAGCCGTGGCGCCTCTCTCTCTCTCTCTCTCTCTCTCTCTCTCTCTCTCTCTCTCTCTCTCGATTAGACTACAGTGAATTAATAAAACATTGTCCTAGCAAGTTTACCGTGTTTTCTGGGCCGTCCATCTCAGTTCTGTTCTAACGGCAGATGAATGACAAGACGGCTGCTGTAACATACTGTACTGCACATTGGGTTGACAGTAGACAGTTTGTACAAGTCTTAGTCGTTGTAAGAACCCCAAGGAATATGTGGGAATGTAGCTGCATTATCTACCACCTCCGATCTTTATAGAATACCGGTTGTGTAGGTTTGGCTGGTTGAGAGCGGTTGAGGAAATCTAAAAGACTCGAAACATGAAGCGTTGACCTAAGTTTGAGACACGGTTTCATTCTTCTGAACATAAATCAGTCATCATTTCATTCCCCCTCTACAAAGGGATCAATAAGTCCCGAATCATTTTTATAAATTCTTTCTCTTTTTTTTTTATAGTGTTTTTCTGCGGGAATAGGAAGCTCCGGGTTGTTCTAGGTAAATGCCCTTTCTGCAGTATGTGAAGCGTTGACATAATGCACCCAGGTAGGAAGCAGCTGTGGTTCAGCTCCTCGTTAGAAAGCCTCAGGGATATTCTGCTGTGTTACTCTGGCTCGGCAGAATTCTCCACTGCTATAGTTTGACCCTCCTAAGTGCAGTCTCGCGTTGTGCATTACATATCCCCGTTTCTTATTCTGCGTGACGTTCTTTCAGCTGCCGTACAGTATACTTACACACCACTTGTATGGTACCTCTTTTTTTTATTTCAGACTTGCGCCTGTGGCGTTCAGTAAAGTGTAGTGTGTCTCTCTGGTCCTCTCTGTCACTGAAGAGGTTGTCACGTAACAGTAAGTGTTGGACTCAGTGGGAGGTTTTGATGTGCCGCTGGGTCAGATCGCCGGCCTTTCGACCCAGCTTGCAGCACCCCAGGACGCTAAGAGTCCTGATGAGACCGAGTCTGTCAGTTGCTTTTACCTGTCAGCCCATCTGAGAGACGGAAGTCTGCCTCGGACAAAGTGGATGGCTTATTCGGGAGCACAGAGATGAGGGTGTGACAGGAAGATCATTGAAAAGGAAAAGGCGCAGCGCTCGCTCACCATTTTTAAAAACAAACTTTTATTTAAGCAGATATTAAAAGCGTGACGTTTCGGCTTTCATCAATGGTGACAGAAAGAGACCACTTTCTAATAGATGTGTGTTAGACCAAAATAATAACGGAGGCTACACACAGCCATGTTTTTAGGGCTATGTGTTCTTTTCTTCCATGAACTATGTGGGAAATTGCTAGTCTTTTAGGTGATGGTCTGATTAGCAGATTTGTTCTGCTTCAGCAGGTCATGGTAACTTGGCAGCAACTGGAATGTAATGAGCTAGGCCTATTGAAAGACTCTGGTATGGCAGAGTAGGTTATTTCTTGCTGATTGGATTGGAATAGTACAAGAGAGCTCGGAATGTTCTAATATGGAACATTGATTAGCAGCATGACCTTATTCAATGAAATATGGGACATTTATGACACACTATTTGCCTTATGCAAGATCCTCTTGGTCCATGGGTGGAGATGATGTACAATGCCCTCTAGTGGATATAGTTTGAAAGACATGAAATGTCCTGAAGTGGCCCTGAAGTGTTAATTTGTTGAGTGACAACGGTCACCTGTGCTTGTAAGCCAGATATATGCACAGTGCATTTAAAATGAGTAGGTTATAAGTACTTCAAGGCCTTTTATCTCTCTCCTTTTTTTTAAAAATCCGGACTAAATGAGTCTGTATAAATGCACAGGGCCGTCAATGAGAGAGGGACGGAGGGAGGGAGGGAGACATGGAGTGGGGTAGAAAGGGGAGGGAGAGATTCTCTTTCATCGGGAGAACATAAGAGACTGAGAGCGGAACCCTTTGGTCGGTTGAAATTGGCTAACAATTCAGATGAAAGTCTAGGGCAAAACGCACATGTATCATGTCTAGCTAAGAGAGACTGAACAGAGAAACAAAATGGAGAGCCATCCTGCCGGACATGCATCACTCCACCTTCCCTCGCCACCTACTCTCATCTTTGATCGTGTGTGTGTGTGTGTGTGTGTGTGTGTGTGTGTGTGTGTTAATGAAGTAATTTAGCAATGTTGGTGGATTTTCTTTCACCCGTAATTCACTTCGTCAAAGGGATTCATGCCTTGCCGGTGTTAAAATCAGCCTGGTGGTGAGTTTGAACTCCGCGTCCCACGCGCTGCCGCATCAACCCAAAGAGAAGTTGGCTCCACCGTACTAAAAGCAGAACCACACAGCCACTCACCTAAAACAGAACACCGTCTCATCTTGAGAGGTTTGATAAACCGCCAAAAGTGGCACATGGCAGAATGTCAGTTCACAGATGGCGAGCCTGATGTGACTCTTGAGGTCAGTGACTCAACAAATAATCGCTCAATTTCCAAACCGCTCTTGCAGCAGGGCGTGAACGCACAGCACGCTACAGTCAGAGAGGGAGTCAGATCGCTCAGACTGGTTGTTCTTCTCGCAGCAGTGATCTGAGTGGCACTTGGCTCAATGCAGCTATCTCTCTGCGGTCTATGAGATTGCTAACCCATCTCGTGGTTCCTTACTTTAGCCTCTTTCAAACTCAGTCAGCATTTCTCAAGGAGCCGGCATGTGAATATCTTGCCGCCCTAAGCTTCACACACTTAAACAGCTGAAGCAGCGTAAGGTCTTTGTAACGCATACTCATGACACTTTTCTGATGGCAACGTCTGACGGTAGAAAGCTTCGAGGATAAGGGATTATGGCAGTTGCTATGCCGTGGACACTACACATTACAAAGAGCAACCGTGTTCCATGCCGACATATGAGACAGACCATCTGTAATATACACCAAACAAAAAAATATAAACGCAACATGTAAAGTGTTGATCCAATGTTTCATGAGCTGAAATATAAGATCCCAGAAATGTTCCATACACATAAAAAAGCTTATTTCTCTCAAATGTTGCACACACATTTGTTTACTCACCTGGTAGTGAGCATTCCTACTTTGCCAAGATCCACCTGACTGGTGTGGCATATCAATAAGCTGATTAAACAGCATGATCATTACACAGGTGTACCTTGTGCTGGGAACAATAAATGGCCACTCTACAATACCACAGATGTTTTGAGGGAATATCTGCAGGAATATCCACCAAAGCTGTTGCCAGACCAATGTCGTTTTACAGAATTTGGCAGTACGTCCAACCAGCCTCACATCCACAGACCACGTGTAACCACACCATCCCAGGACCTCCACATTCGGCTTCTTCACCTGCGGGATCGTCTGAGATCAGCCACCCGGACAGCTGGTGAAACTGTGGTTTTGCACAACCGAAGAATTTCTTCAAACTGTCAGAAACCGTCTCAGGGAAGATCACCTGTGTGCTCGTTGTCCTCACCAGTTTGGCGTCGTAACCAACTTCTTCAGTGGGCAAATGCTCACCATCCATGGCCACTGGCACGCTAAAGAAGGTTGCTCTTCACAGATAAATCCCGGTTTCAACTGTACTGGACAGATGGTGTCGTGTGGGCGAGCGGTTTGCTGATGTCAACATTGTGAACAGAGTGCCCCATAGTGGTGATGGGGTTATGGTATGGGCAGTCATAAGCTACAGACAACAAACACAATTGCTATTTTTATTGATGGCAATTTCAATGGACAGAGATACCGTGACGAGATCCTGAGGCCCATTGTCGTGCCATTCCAGCACCGCCATCACCTCATGTTTTAGCACGATAATGCACGGCCCCATGTCGCAAGGATCTGTACACAATTCCTGTATCTGTAATCCTGTATCGTGTAATCTGTACACAAAGCTGAAAATGTCCCAGTTCTTTCATGGCCTGCATACTCACCAGACATGTTAACCATTGAGCATGTTTGGGATGCTCTGGATCAACGTGTATGACAGTGTTCCAGTTCTCGCCAATATCCAGCAATTTCACACAGCTATTGAAGAGGAGTGGGACAACTATCCATAGACCACAATCAACAGCCTGAGGAACTCAATGCGAAAGATCTCTCTCTGCATGAGGCACACCAGATACTGACTGGATTTTTGATCCACGCCCCTACCTTTAAAAAAAAAAAGAAAGTTATCTGTGACCAACAGATGCATATCTGTATTCCCAGTCATGTGATATCCATAGATTAGGGCCTAATGAATTCAATTTATTGAGTTCCTTATATAAACTGTAACTGTAAACTCTTTGAATTTGTTGCATGTTACGTTTTATGTTTTTGTTCAGTGTAGCTATACCCCCAATCGTTCAAAACCTAGAGGCAAACTAGTCTGTTTGTCTCAACCGCTTTAGCGAACATTGATTATTACTCACGTAACCACGGTTCTATGATCTAAGCATCGCATTCACTTGACTACTTAAAAATCCACCGCGTGCTGCTTGTAATCTGCCGGCGGGACGGATCCAGCCCGGTGGGCATATTTTGCCCAGGACTGATCTATATGATGAAAGGGCATCAGGTTGTCCCTGTCTTAGCTTTATCTCTTTTTATGTTCTGCCTATCCTCTCTGTCTCTCACCCACATTTCCTCTGTCTGTCTGTCTGGTCTTGTCTGGTCTTGTCTTGTCTTGTCTTGTCTTTCTCACGCTGTCTTTTACAGCAATCACTTTTCACATGTAAGGTAGTGCAGCAGCCCGGCCTGCTCTGCTCCTCGTCTTTCTGCTCACACAGCGCTACACCATCAGCCAGGAATGCAAGCTAAATGAAGGAGGCTGGGAGACAAACGGACATATCTCTCCTCCATCCTCTCACTTCCAACTGTTTATTGTTATAATACGCGTGCCAAGCAATAAGTGACATTCAACTCAACTTGTCTGCCCATTAGCTTTTACAACTGCGGTACTGTCCAATCCGGGAATACAACTCTGAGGTCAAAAGTTTAGGCTTACTGTAACTCAATATATATGACAGGTACTGTACTGTAGGATTCAAGGACTTCATTTTTAGTGCTACATGCTGTATAAAGTTTGTCATTGCCCTCCCCATCAACTATCAAAGATAAACATTAGGGGGCATGTCCTCCAGCTGTCTAAAAATAGCCAGCAATTCAATCAGTTTGGCCATGTTTTATTTTTACCATGTTTTTGGCATGCTCTCCCCTTGCGTGCGTGCGTGCGCGCGTGCGCTCTTTCTCTCTCACTCACACACACTCTCACACTCTCACACTCTCACACACTCTCACTCACTCACTCACTGGCTTATGTCACAAGCCATGAGGAAGTCATGAAACAGGAAGTGAGCAGAAGTGGACGGGGTGGGGGGGGAGAAATAAGATAGTCCTGAGAGACAGACGGCGCAGTTGGACTGGAGCTCCGTAACTCGCTGCTAGGTTTGTGTTGGGGGCTGACACAGGAATGTTAGACAGGACAAGGTGAGCCGCCGCAAAGGAAGCCAGAGAGGGGGACAAAGGACTGGATATGTGGGGTCACCGGGGGAAGTGGGACGTCCCTCCAACCCCTCCGCTTGCCCCCACTCACAGGTAGTGGTGTGTGTGTGTGTGTGCTCCTTACTTCCCTTTGGTGTTTTTGGTCACAAACCACTAATGGCCAGAACGTGGCGTGAAACCCAGACTCTAGAAACATTTCTCTATGTTTTGGTTCGATTGTTCAGTGAGACTTCTGGTTTAGTATGTCTAAGAGTATATACTCAGTAATGATTTACTTGGGTTATAGATGCTGAACACTAAGATGGCATGTTGGAGATAATCTATATTTTCTGGGTTTTGACAGAAAAGGAAGTTGAGGCTGTGTCGAACTTAGAAATGTTGTTTTGCAGCGTCCGCTTATAAATAGCTTGACCATCCACCAGTATGGGATTAGTTTATGACATTAAACAGGGCTGTGTAACGTTCCAGAAAGTTGTCCATTTATCCCGAGAATTTGACTGGGATGAACCGGGTGAAGACTAATGTCATGCAATGCTGAAGTTGTGCTGTTTTGGGATGATGCTGCTTCTATGACAGTGGGCAATAGTTAAGGCCTGGATGTTTGTTTTGTTCTGGAAAAAAAGAGCAGTTTATAGTTCTCATTTCTGCAACATCTGCTTGGTGCAACATCTGACTTCTGCTCATTTAAATTGGTTGCACAATACTCCATTAAAAAAAAGTGTATATCGTAAAATTCACACTTCCTTGGTATATTATCCCCATTTGTCTTAAGACTTTTCACTCATCTTACAATGCGCCCACATTACATTTACTCAGTACAGGAGTGTGGGTCATTGATTCACCTCCTGGGGAGAAATGCAACGCAGTTGCACAACATACCCATGGGGGGGCGCCCTAAACCTCTACTTGTTTTGTTCTGAATCTCCATCTGCTTATCGGTCTGTCTCGCTTTCTGGGTTTCTGTTTGGTCATGCCGTCATCCGTCATTAGTTTTATAACTGCTGTTCTTTTCACTGTATGTCCTTCTGCCTCAGATTGCGTTACTTAACTAGAGGCAATATAGCGGTAATGCAATGTTTTCTACAGCGTGACACGTTCTCTGTCTGTGACTATTCCATTCTTGGTATATACGTTCCTATTCTCTTTGAGCTGTTGTGGATCTTCTATTTATGACAGTTGAAACCAGGCTGTTTGAATACTTCCCCCTCATGTAACACAGCTGAGGGGTATACTAAAAAGGAGGATCAATGAGTTAGCCGGCTAACTTTGATAAACAACCAGAAATAATTACTACTACAAAAAAGAAGCTAAACATAGATATGTATTTTTGTTGGGTTGTTGAGTCAATTACATCATGCCCATTTTCAAGCTTATCTTTCTTAAAAAGAAAAAGTAATTTCCAAATATTTAGGCAAGTTAGCTCATTTGATCCTACATTGTTGTAAACCCTTCTGATGGAAAGAACTAGGACCAAAACAAAAGCGAATGGAAGAACAGCAGGAAACACCTTGCGGTTCAGTTGTAAAGTGAGTACAACTCCCCCGCTGGTGACATCACTTCCTTCCTGTCAAAGTAGTAGAAAGTGACAACAGGACAGAGAGAGGGGCCATGCTGCTGCTAGTGCCCTAAACTGCCCAGGAATGGGGGATTTTCGGGTGGACCTAAAATAAAACCATGCTTATCTATTTACTTGTTGACAGATCAGCCACTTTGCTGTCTGTTGACACTGCACTTCTTGTATTTACTGCATGGCCACAATGTAGTAGCCATGCGGTGACCTGATGACTGTTTTCAAGTGGGATATTCTGATTTGAATCAATCTGCACAGTAAAGGTCGTCTGCTCAGTATGACGCCTTCTCCCTCAACCCCACAGGTCCTGGGGTGCACCCCAGTAATCTGTCTGCTTCTCTACATTCCTATCCTAGTCCTGTCCCAGTCTACCGCTACCCCTCTACCCCTCAAATGCTCCCCCCTCTCCTCCTGGGATATACCAGCCTCAGCATGAATTGCAGCTCTGTTTTGGCCCCTTCTGATAGAGCTCGCCAGCTTGTAGTCCTAAAAAATGGAAATGAGTTAGCATTTTCTGCCTCTGGTTTGTTGGCCATTACTATGGGGGAAATGAATGAGGTTTTTGGATGAACACTGAAAATAAGGTCTGCGGTTAACACAGGGTTAGGAGATATTTTCTGTTTTGTTCTATGAGATAATATCAGTCAGTTAAAAGGACCTTTAGGATTTATGAAACCTATATGTGCTTTTTTTGATTTACATAAATGATTAAAAATTCACAAAAAAATGATGTAAGCTGATGAGGATTCTCATAGAACAAAAAGTATAAAATGTCTTAAGCCTGTGTTTAACACAGATCTTATTTTCTGCAATTATCCCAAAATCCACTTCATTTCCCCATAGGCTTTGGCCAACAAGCCATGAGGGTTTTGCCTGCAAAAACAAACCATTACTATTGCTCTCTCTATGGTCAGCTAATAGACCAACTTACCACATCTACTGCGATCCCAATCACAGAGCCTTCTATAAGGACTGCTGTCTTCCAGTTTGATAAGATGTTCCCAGTTATCGTCATCATACCTCACAAGCTGACTTTGATAAATATGAGATTTCCATTTTTTTTAATGTGCATTCGGAAAGTATTCAGTTACCTTCACTTTTTCCACATTTTGTTAGGTTACAGCCTTATTCTAAAATGGATGAAATCGTTTTTTCCCCTCATCAATCTACACACAATACCCCATCATGACAAAGCAAAAACAGATTTGTAGAAAATTTTGCTCATTTATATAAAAAATATAAAAAAAACACATTTACATAAGTATTCAGACCCTTTGCTCAATACTTTGTTGAAGCGCCTCGAGTGTTCTTGGGTATGACGCTACAAGCTTGGTACGTCTGTATTTGGGGAGATTCTCCCATTTCTTTTCTGCAGATCCTCTCAAGCTCTCAGGTTGGATGGGGAGCGTCACTGCAGAGCTATTTTCAGGTCTCTCCAGAGATGTTCGATCGGGTTCAAGTCCGAGCTCTGGCTGGGCCACTCAAGGACATTCAAAGACTTGCCCAAAGCCAGTCCTGTGTTGTCTTGGCTGTGTGCTTAGGGTTGTTGTCCTGTTGGAAGTTGAACCTTTGCCCCAGTCTGAGAACCTGCTCCAGAGCGCTCAGGACTTCATCAAGGATCAATCTGTACTTTGCTCCGTTCATCTTTCCCTCGATCCTAAATAGTCTCCTAGTCCCTGCCGCTGAAAAACATCCCCACAGCATGATGCTGCCACCACCATGTTTCACCTTAGGGATAGTGCCAGGTTTCCTCCAGATGTGACGCTTGGCATTCAGGCCAAAGAGTTCAATCTTGGTTTCATCACACATCTCCTGAAATATGTGGCGTTAAAGACTCTGGTGACTATGGATTCTCGTTCAAGTGCTGTCTGTAACTCCAAATGTTGTAACCCTCGATCTAGACTTGCCATTATCTTGCTGCTTCTTTTGTCTGGAAATGTCCAGTCTAATCCAGGTCCTGACATTCTTACCCCTGCCGAATTAAGTAGTCAGAGTGGCCTGAAGTTTTTGCATATGAATGTAAGAAGCCTTCTGCCGAAGCTTGATTTTGTGAATATATGGATAAAAACTGCCGACCCGGATGTATTTATGCTTTCTGAAGCCTGGCTTAAAAAATCTATTACAGACAAAAATATTGGCATAAATGGTTACAATGTTTTTCGTACAGATGGTAAATCTAAGGGTGGTGGTGTTGCTGTATATGTAAAAGACAAGTTCTCTGTGGTCATTCTGACTTCTGTTACTAAACCTAAGCAATTTGAATATCTGTCTTTGAACCTAAACCTTGGCTCATCTTTAAATATTGTTGTATCTTGCTATTATAGACCTCCATCTGCTACTGTTGGCTCTCTGGATTGTATTTTCAAATTATCACAGAATGTCAATTCTGAGTTTGTCCTGATGGGTGATCTGAATCAGGACTGGCTAACATCTAGCTCTGATCAACTTAAAATTCTGTGCAATACCTACAATCTCACTCAGATTGTCAACAGTGTAACTAGGTTGAATATAAAAAATCCTCTTTGATTGATTTGATCTTAACCAATACTCCTCATCGTTTTAATGCTTCTGGTATTTTTGCAAATGACATAAGTGATCACTGTGCTATTGCCTGTGTGAGAGATGGTAAAATCCCTAAGCATTCTCCATGTGTCATTACGAAAAGAAACTGGAAGCGGTTTGATATTCAAGGTTTTTTACATGATGTATCTAGCATTGAATGGAATAGAATGGAATTAATCCATGATGTTGAACTAGCCTTTTCTTACTTCCACAACGCATTCCAGGATGTATGCAATAGGCATGCCCCTTTTAAAAAATTCAGGATTAAGAGCAGAGAGAACCCTTGGTTTACTAAGAAACTTACAAAAATCATAAGGGAACGAAATGCTATGTGGGCTAAAGCAAGAGGGACTGGTTTGGCAGATGATTGGATGGCTTTTAAACGTCTTCGAAATATGGGTGTGGCTATGATCCGTAAATTGAAAGCAGACCACTACCTGAAATCTACTTCACAAAATTTAAATAATCCATCCAAATTTTGGCAAGTAGTGAAAGGTTTGGAGTGCAGAAAAGATACACAGCTTCCTAAACAATTGTTGGTCGACACTCAGATTGTAACTGAGAGAACCTCCATTCTGAAAGCCTTGAACCAGCATTTTTTTAGATGCAGGTAGTTCATTTGAAAAGGTCAAAGGTATAATTGAGCCCCCTATACATTTACCTGACACCCCTGTGCACTCCTTCACCAGGTTTTCCTTTTCATCCTTCTCTGTTTCAGAAGTGTGGAAAGCCCTGAAAGAAATTGATTTTAAAAAAATCCCCTGGCCCTGATGAACTAGACCCCCGCCTCCTACACCTAGCCGCTGACATCATTGCTCCCTCCTTAACATGTATTTTTAACCTTACGCTTGATGTTAAGGAAATCCCCAAGTTATGGAAATCTGCTTTTGTACTTCCTCTCCTGAAATCCCTCGCTACTTGACAACTATCGACCCATTTCAAAATTGTCTGTACTATCAAAGGTACTGGAGTCCTTAGTTAGTAGGCAGCAAAAGACCTACTTCCAAGAAAACAATATCTTAAATGGAATGCAATCAGGTTTTAGGTCTGGCCACAGCACTGTTTCAGCAACATTGACGGTTTTAAATGACATCCACTGTGCTCTTGATAAGAAGTTACATTGTGTGTCTGTTTTTATTTATTTGTCGAAGGCTTTTGACACCGTGGACCATGCTGTGTTAGTGCAAAGGTTAAAATGTTGTGGAATTACTAGTCATGCTCTAGATTTGTTTATAAATTACCTATCAAATCGTACACAATGTGTAATGGCGGATGGTTGTAAATCTGAGTCCATAGATGTGTGCTCAGGTGTTCCGCAAGGTTCTATTTTGGGCCCACTGTTGTTCATTTTGTATATCAACAACATTGGGGATCTTATTGAAACAGCTGATGTTAATTTTTATGCAGATGATACTGTTCTTTATTCAAGTGGTAGTAGTTTATCTTTAGCTTTTGAAAATGCCCAAAGAGCATTTAACATCATACAACAGAATCTGTATGATTTAAAGCTGATTCTAAATTCGGGTAAAACAAAATGCATGATATTTTCAAATGCCAGGCATGTTACTAATCATGCCATTGCTACATTGGCTGGACATACTATAGAGCAAGTTAAAGTGTATAAATATTTGTGTGTGTGGGTTGATAAGCTGAGCTTCACTGTGCATGTAGAGAACTTGATAAGGAAGCTCAAGCTGAAAATAGGATTTTATTACCGCCATAAGGCTTGTTCTTCTTTTGAGACCAGGAAGGAGCTGGTACGATGTACATTACTGTCGGTTTTAGATTTTAGTGATGTTATATATATGCAAGCCTCAGCCACTACCCTGAGAGCACTTGATTCAGTGTATCATGCAGCCCTCAGGTTCATTACAAATCAGAAACGTCTAACACATCATTGTGATCTCTACAGCGCTGTTGGCTGGACGTCATTGACCTTGCGTAGGCTTAAACACTGGTATACACTTATTTATAAGGCCATATTGGGTAAAATGCCATTTTATCTCTGTTCTTTTTTAGTTAGGTCAGTAAATAAGTATCAATTACGGTCCCATTCTGATTTGCTTCTGACAGTACCAAAAATTAGAACAGGTCATGGTAGAAATAGTTTTAGTTACTTAGCACTGTGGTCCTGCAAATTCTCTTTTGAACATTTTAAAATGTGATGATCTAGTTTCGTTGGCGGAGTTCAAACACTTGATCGATGTATATATTATAGAAGAGTGTAATTGGTTTTTAGGCCAGCTGTTTTTAGTCAAGACAATGTTTGTTTTTAAATGTAATATGTTTTTGTTGTACTGTATGTGTGTTTATAGTTGTGTTTAATGTTGTGTATGTAATTTGGTTTGTCTGAAACGTTGTTCCCCTTGCTGCTATTGGACCAGGTCTCTCTTGGAAAAGAGATATTTATCTCAATGAGAATAAACCTGTATAAATAAAGGTAAAATAAAAATAAATAAAAAAATCAGACCAGAGATTCTAGTTTCTCATGGTCTGAGAGTCTTTAGGTGCCTTTTGGCAAACTCCAAGCAGGCTGTCATGACTTTCACTGAGGAGTGGCTTCCGTCTGGCCGCTCTACCATAAAGGCCTGGTTGGTGGAGTGCTGCAGAGATGGTTGTCCTTCTGGAAGATTCTCCCATCTCCACAGAGGAACTCTGACAGACCTCCAGAGTGACCATCGGGTTCTTGGTCTAGGAAGAGTCTTGGTGGTTCCAAACTAATTCCATTTAAGAATGCCGGAGGCAACTGTGTTTGTGGGGACCTTCAATGCTGCAGGAATAATTTGGTACCCTTTGTTATTATGGGGTATTGTGTGTAGATTGATGAAGGAAAAATGTCATTTATTCAATTTTAGAATAAGACTAACTATACAACGTGGAAAAAGTGAAGGGGTCTGAATACATTCCGAAGGCACTTTATCATACATTTTTGACCAACTATAAAATATTGCTGAGATATTGACCTACGATAATGTTTGTTATAAAGAGACTGCAACACGGACAGAAGACACTTGCTGTTTGAACCACAGGGGATGAAAGGACTCTCCACAGAAACAGCCCACCCCCATAATGTAATTGGGTTGTGACGTGGCCCCAGATAGCAAGGCAGTCCAGAGCCATCATTATTCACTGAATTAAAAGGGAGACCTTTTCCAGCTCCCCATATCCTGGACCTATCACTTCCTAATTGATACACTTAACTGCAATGTGGTCCATTAGGCTGAGACTGTGCCTGGTGTGGTCCATTAGGCTGAGACTGTGCCTGGCGTGGCCAGTGTTGAGGGGGGGTGCAGAGTTGGGAGGGGACGATCAGAGCCTCCTAAGCCTGGACCTGCTGCTAATCAGTAATCAGTGAGGTTCCTCTTCTCTAGGCCTCGGTGGTGCGACTCACACTGACACAAAACTCTCAATTGCACACGTAGTAATATACGTGTAGTAGTAACATCAACCGTCGTCTTGCTCGGTAGCCTATGTCTGGCTCAGTAACGTGGTAGTTGCTTGAGGTTCTTGTAGGAATCCTCACTGTTGTTTTTGTGACTAATAGGTCGTCTGGTGGACTAACTGGAGCCCCATATCCAGCCCCGTCTGTCTGGCGCTCCCGTCTCTCTTCCTCCTCGTGGCGTGATGCATTATTGAAGCAGAGGGCGCTCTAAAACTTGGGGATTGATTCGCTTGATTAGAGAGGGGAGCAGGGAGAGGAACGTGTGCGTGCGTGTGTGTGTGTGTGTGTGTGAGAGATGTGGCATTCGGTGTGGCTTTGATCCCCGAGAATGAAGCTGAACGAACACATTCTGAGTCTGTTGAAAACCCTATTTTTACATGGTTTATTTGAAAGATATTCCCATTGAGGACATATAAATGAATAAACGGGGCTGGGGAGGTCCTATTTTCTGCCCGGCAGACACAGAGGAGCCTGTTTGCGGGGGTCCTCCGATGGCGTCGTTCCGGGGTCTCCTTCGCCTGGTCATTTGTTGACTCATATCCCTGCATGATGGTGGGTGGACACTTTCCTCTGATTATCTCAAATTGCTGCGAATGTAAGAGGCAGATAATCACTATTTGTGTGTGAGAGTCTGTTACTTTTGACCATAGAGTGGGATAAAGAGAGAGACAAAAATAAATGGGAGGTGGGGGTAAAGAGAAGGCGATAGAGAGAGAGAGAGAGAACTCCAAGCTGAGGATGTTACTTCATAGATGCCACAGTTGAAATGTTCTGATCAGACAGAGTCAGTTTTGTGCTATAACCGTTATCAGCTGACTCAGGGCTGGATGAGGAACAGCTGAACGCAGCAGTGTTGCCGCATTGCACTCTATAGCGTGCGTTTTTAAGCCATACCAAATGGATGGCGTGGGCTTTCTACCCGTCTTTATGTAACGTTTGAGTAGGCTGGCAACTGAACATGCTGCAGAGCTTGGTGCCGACGCTGGAAACTCTTATCCGCACACAGAAATGTGCGCAATTGACTGGATCAACAAATGGAACATTAGACAACACACACGCATGCACACACCCCATTGGTCTAGATTCCCTCCACCCCTGTCTGTGTATCTGGGGACAGTTCTATGGGACTGTCCCTCAGAGCCAGACCCTGGTGTCACTGTGCTCCTGACTCCACTAATTGTATGTGGCTTTTCTATCATGTTAACACACAGTGAGTGAGCCGAAGCAACTTGGCGACTGAGCGAGAACAAGCAGGCTGGCTGCGTCAGTGGGAAGTGTCTAGCACAATACTCACCCTTCCACACTGACAGGCAAGCAGGCACAGGGAGTTTGCCGTACTCCCGCACCACACAGGGCTTATGGAGGAGTGTCCTGGGCTCTCCTTCTCCCCCCCCCCCTTCTCCCTATCTCTCATGTATTTCTAATGAACCAACAGTGGATGGCCATGCATCTGCTTCCCACCTCAGGCTGATCTGTTCAGAGAGAGCGAGGGAGAGAGGAAGAGGAGGAGGAGAGAAAATGTGTGTAGAGGAGTAAGAGAGCGAGAGAGCAGGGGGGAGAGAGAGAGAGAGCTTTCTAAGAGACAGCTACTAAACATATAGCGAGTGGAGAGTACAAGCTACACACTGAAAGACATGAAAAACAGTCAGGCAGCTGAATAGACACCTATGCTTGGGGTCCTATGAGTGCCTCTTCTGGATTTGACACTTCCTGGACTGTTGCAGTCCTGAGAGAGGGAGCCGACTGAGCTGTGTGAGTGCATAATTGAGCGTGAGCAGCAGGGAGAGCAGTACGGACAGCGGAGGATCAGAGAAACGGGAGACCGAAGTTCTCAAAGGAGGCGGGGGGGGAAGTGAAGTGAGAGAAGGAGGAGAGGGGAGGGAAAAAAAGGAATGAAGGAAACAACAACCAACTACAAGCTCCTAAGAAACAACCTCTGCTTGAAGCCAATGGATCAAGGACTCAGGGATTGAACTCTGCAGCAGGACTTAACTTCCTGAGGAAGTGTGCTGGTGGAACTTGAGGAAAAGAGAAAGGGAGAGACAAAGAGGATTACAGGACATAGCTCAAACAATGACCTCTCCCTCCGGTGGAATGGGAAGCTTACTCCACGTGGAGGGTAATCAGGATCTGTGAGCCTAAGCATCTCTCTGACTTTTCTCTTCTATGTTATCTTGTTTGGTCTATGCAGGGTGGGAGGGACTGAGGTAAGCCCGGTAGAGCTCCGGTAGACTGTTTACTCTTTTTTTACGTGGGTATTTACTAGTGAGAATTGTTGCCATATTTTTGCTGCGGCTACAGCCATGAGGACTTTGTGACTCCTGGAGCACTGTTAAGCCCCTACTCTGGAGTGGACCTGCCTTAGTGGCTGACGGAGAGGCTGCCATGGAGCAACAGTGTGACCAGGGGGCAGGGCCTGGGCTGGCCGGGTCCGACTCAAACCCGGGCTCCCTGAGGGAAGGGGAGGGTGCCGTCGCCACCACCTCCGCCTCCTCTTCCAACTCAGACCTGCCCGCCGCCCTCTTACCTGACGGGGAGCACCCGGACACGGGCCGAAGGCAAAGCAAACCCTTCACTGGCCTCAAACTGTTCGGCAGGAGGTAAGGCACAGACCAACCTCTCGCTAAGCCACTGAAGTGCATTGATCACAATGCTGTGGTGGCTGTAAATGTTCTGTGCTTGATTTGATTCCTGGATGCTCACGTAGTAGCAGTAGTAACAGCAACAGGTGTTAGTTTCCAGTACATGCCAATAATGACTGGGCTGTATGTGTGAGCGGGATAGTATCCATGCAGATGTCCCTCGCAGGCAGCTGTAGTACTGGTGTTTTCATTCTTCACTCGTGTGTGTGTGTGTGTGTGTGTGTGTGTTGTGATTACTGTATGGGGGATTGATCTGTGCCTCTATGTCTATACAGTACAGCTCGGTCTGCTTTTGCTCTGACCTTGATGTACAGTCCACACACTAATCGAAGACTAGTTTGTCATTTCCAACCCTTGCATACCCTGTCGCTGAGTGTTGCACCGTAACCCCATGGCATAAATGAAGCACTCACCGTACAGTATACAGTATTACTAGTCGGCGAAACACTACCTGGGTAGGCTACGAAGGAGTGGGGACATGTAGGAGGCAACGAATGCAGAGATTAGCAGTAAAAACAGTCGAGGATTGATTTAGTAAGAGTGAGCGATTGTTTCCATTGCCAGTGGAAGAGTGGAGCTCGATTAGGAAACTCTGATCATCTCCTCTGCTCTCTGAGAGGGTGTGAGACTCATTCTCCTCATAACACAATCACGGTCACACGGTGGTGTCACAATGTGTCCCCCATGGTCGTAACACACATCGAGAGACGACGTCAAATCCCAAAATGTCACCTGCCAGTCGCGGTGACCTTGCACCAGATTCAGTGACAACATTCATCCTATTGTCATACCAGCATCTTACTTACTACTCTGTCATGCACATCTATCTCTGGTATGCCGTCCGCTGTTCTTTTACTTTTCTGCTTGTAACCCACAGGTGGCTAGGCCCAGTGATACTTCGAGGCCTTGCACCCTCCGAGCAGAACAGGACGAGAATGTTACAAGTCTCTCTCACCGAGAGGTTATTTTTAAACCTAATTTAGCTGCTCTTTTTTCCCCCCCCTCCTGCCTTCCCTGAAAGCCTTCAAAGCACAATCACAAGATGAAAAGATGAAAGATTTCCAGAGATGAAGTTTGGGCTAGTCTGAGCCAGGGCGCTGAGACCTGTGTGATGGAGTTTAGATGCGTGTTGTTCCGTTGAGACCTGGGTCCACAGACTGTTGTCTGGTGATTTACAGAGGGAGATGTGATTCAGATCAACCAGTCACAATGGCACCGTCCTCGCTAACCGAGTCACCGCTGAGTTCACCTTAGCGCTCATGCTGACTACACACAATATTTTCTTTTGATGCCAGTTAAATAACGAGGAAACGACGAGAATGAATAGCATGGTACTGTATCGCTGTCTGCAAATGAACAGAGGCGTCTTTGACGACGTGTTGTTGGTGGATGCGGATCTAAGACGAGCCTTTGTGCAGAGATGGGGGTTTGAGGGCTGAGATAACGGTCATGCCGGCCACGCTGTCCTCGCTGTTTTTTAAGATCCGTGTCGGAAGTGAAGTCGGCGCTGACACGGGACGTGCCTGGCGACGACGTCATTAAAACGAGACACGTGACATGCCTCCCCGCTGCTGAGAGCACTTACCGTACTCCTGACGTTATGGTGCATTAGCTAATGAGCTGTTAGGTACTATCCGAGTTCCTTCAGGTAATCGAAATGGTAAAGAAATGCAAGACTCAATGAAAGAGCCCAGTTTAGTAGGTTGATATAACCAAATATGGACATATTCAATCGTATCAGAGTACATCTTTGCTTGCAGCAGCGTGCAACGCAGCGCTCTGACCACTAATGACCGTCATCATGATCAGAGTGCTGTTAAACATTTTCTTGTGCTCTACCTTTTGCGCGATACCAATGCCGAGCGCAACAGACAGTCAGTCGGAATTCCGTTTTAGTCATCTTTCTGTGTTTCTCCCTCCCTCTCTCTCTCTCTCTCTCTCTCTCTGGCTGTGTTTTGTTTGTTTTTTTCCCCCCCTGTTATGTTTAAGTGTGTTTATCTCTGTGGCCCTGAGTAAACACATGCTGCCTGTCGGCTGTGATGGCGCAAAACAGAGAGCAGCCGTTGGTGGTCTCTCGCCTCTTTAACTCAGTGGAATTTTAATGAGCTAGAGCTGGAGGGGACCTCTTAGCCATTTCTCCCCCCCCTTCTCCCTCTCCTCTCAAGGAGAAATCTCACCGTGAAGTCGACAGACACTAAGGCCCATTTTGATTTCTAACAAGGCGCTATGGTGTCAGAAACAGGATTATTTATTTGTCCTTTCTGAAGCAACAGGGAGTGGCGACATCAGTAGCTCATGTGTCTACTGTAATTGAACTTAACCGAGGTAATTCATTCATGTGGGACCTTTTTCTGTGGACAGAAATAGGTTTGGGTTATGTGTCAGAACCTGGCTGCCTGGGTTAGGGCTCTACTACAGGTCACAAGTCAGAATCTTTTACAACCTTTCACCCTTTACAATTCCCAATGCATGGTTTGCCCGCTTTGCTAGAGAGAGGCCCCAACTCTCAGAAGGAATGATCATGGAAAGGAGAGGGGAGGAGAAGAGACAAAGACATTAAGAATAGAAGAAAATGTTATAAGAAGGCTATTTTAGTTCTGCTTCAGCCTCTGATAAGGAGTCACTGATGATGTGTTTATAGGACAGTATCCATACGGTTTGTGGAAGCAGGCGAGTGAGGACACTTCTTTCCTTTATTAAGCAGCGTTGACATGGATTTCCAAGTCATAAGGATGTGGAGATGGTGAATGAAGGACAAAGGAGGAATCGAGAAGGATTTATGAGACTATAACTATGGCCCACATGATCTCCAGTTCAGTCTTCTTACAGAGCTGACATACTTAGTCTTAGCCTGGTGGGAAATAGCCAGAAAAGCCTAGCAATCATAGTGGCAAACGGTCCTGTGAAATGCTTTCATGGGATTCACAATAGATCAAATAATGATCTAATCAGATCCACGAATAGAGACACGTTAACTCTATCGGGGGCATATTCACGTGTCTTTACTTGCTTAACATGCTGTCTGGACATTCTAAACATGCATTCTAAACATGCAAAAATCTACTGACAAGGAACACACTTAATGTGGCTCGTTAACACTGCCCATGATATTGTGCAGTGTGGAGATGGGCTTAGATGGACTTAAGGGGTAGCCCGTGTGTTTGCGGAATGGTCTCTGGAGAGCTTAGCAGCAGTTTAAAGTGTCAAGCTTGAGGAATATGTTAAACAGGCCATTTGAAATCTGAATAATTGATTGCTGTCAGATCGTAAGGGCTTATCAGGTTTACCCGGTCTTCCTGCTTCAACTGCAGACTGAATGTAGTTCTAACCACTGACCCGGCTGTCAGATATCGTCTCCGGACACATGCTGTGAGGACAATGCTCGTAGTGAATTTGTGTGCCGATATTCTCACGGTACTTTAGGTGCTGATATGTATTGTGATTCCCACGATTCTGTATGTATTGCGATTCGATACTGCAATTTTATTGCAATTTTAATGTTACAAACATATTGCTCACTACATGTCTGCTGTAGAGAGACGAGAGAGCATGAGGAATTTTGATCAGTCATGGAAATAAAGGTGCTGAAAACATGTTGGCTCACTATTTAAAAAGAAGATGGAGAACAAGCTATAGGATTAAAAGTACCGGAGTTTTGAAGCTGGTATAGCCGACTAACGCTAACTACAGTAGCAAAACAAAGCAAAAAAATAGGTACTTGGAGTCAGATATCGACATACACTGAACAAAAAATATAAACGCAACATGTAAAGTGTTGGTCCCATGTTTCACTAGCTGAAATAAAAGATCCCAGAAAAGCTTATTTCTCTCAAGTTTTGTGCACAAATTTGTTTACTTCCCTTTTAGTGAGCATTTCTCCTTTGCTAAAATAATCCATCCACTTGACAATTGTGGCATATCAAGAAGCTGATTAAACAGCATGATCATTACTTCGGTGCACCTTGTGGATAATAAAAGGCCACTCTAAAATGTGCAGTTTTGTTACACAACACAATACCACAGATGTCTCAAGATCAAATCAAATTTTATTTGTCACATACACATGGTTAGCAGATGTTTATGCGAGTGTAGGGAAATGCTTGTGCTTCTAGTTCCGACAGTGCAGTATTATCTAACACGTAATCTGACAATTCCCCAACAACTATCAAATACACACAAATCTAAAGGGGTGAATGGGAAAATGTACATATAAGTTTATGGATGAGCGATGACCGAGCGGCATAGGCAAGGTGCAGTGGATGGTATAAAATACACTATATACATGTGATATGAGTAATGCAAGATATGCAAACATTATTAGGTCTGCGTTGGGCAGACCTCACCGCCCTGTGGACAGCCTTGCGGTTGAGGGCAGTGCATTTGCCGTACCAGGCAGTGATACAGCCCGAGAGGATGCGCTCGATTGTGCATCTGTGAAAGTTTGTCAGGGTTATGGGTGACAAGCCACATTTCTTCAGCCTCCTCAGGTTGAAGAGGCACTGTCGAAGAGGCAGTGTTCACAACCCTGTCTGTGTGGGTGGACCATTTCAGTTTGTCTGTGATGTGTACGCCCAGGAACTTAAAACTTTACACCTTCTCCACTGCTGTCCCTTCGATGTGGATAGGGGGGTGCTCCCTCTGCTGTTTCCTGAAGTCCACAATCATCTCCTTTTGTTTTGTTGACGTTGAGTGTGAGGTTGTTTTCCTGACACCACACTTCCTGACACTGTACCCTCACCACCTCCCTGTAGGCTGTCTCGTCATTGTTGGTGATCAGGCCCACTACTGTTGTGTCGTCTGCAAACTCGATGATTGGCCACGGAGTCATGGGTGAACAGGGCGTACAGGAGAGGGCTGAGCACACACCCTTGTGGGGACCCAGTGTTGAGGGTCAGTGAAGTGGAGATGTTGCTTCCTACCTTCACCACCTGGGGAGCCCGTAAGAAAGTCCAGGACCCAGTTGCACAGGGTGGGGTTGAGACCCAGGGCCCCCAGCTTGGTGATGAGCTTGGAGGGTACTATGGTGCTGAGCTGTAGTCAATGAACAGCATTCTTCCATAGGTATTATTTTTGTCCAGATGGGATAGGGCAGTGTGATGGTAATTGTCTCACCTGTGGACCTGTTGGGGCGGTATGCAAACTGAAGTGGGTCTAGAGTGGCTGGTAAGGTGGCGGTGATATGATCCTTTAGCCGCTCAAAGCACTTCATGATGACAGAAGTGAGTGCTACGGGGCAGCAGTCATTTAGTTCAGTTATCTTTGCCTTCTTGGGTACAGGAACAATGGTAGCCATCTTGAAGCATGTGGGGACAGCAGACTGGGATAGGGAGCGATTGAATATGTCTGTAAACACACCAGCCAGCTGGTCTGCACATGCTCGGAGGACTCGGCTAGGGATATGTCGTCTGGGCCAGCAGCCTTGCGAGGGCCAACAAGTTTAAATGTTTGACTCACGTCAGACACAGAGAAGGGGGGGGGGGGGCGCAGTCTTTGTTAGCGAGCCGCGACGGTGGCACTGTATAATCCTAAAAGCGGGCAGAGAAGATTTTTTAGTTTGTCTGGAAGAGTGACGTCGGTGTCCGTGACGTGGCTGTTTTTGTAGTCCGTGATTTCCTGTAGACCCTGCCACATGCGTCTGTGTATGAGCTGTTGAATTGCGACTCCATCTTGTCCCTGTACCTGCATTTCGCTTGTTTGATTGCCTTGTGGAGGGAATAACTACACTGTTTAAATTCAGCCATATTTCCAGACCTCTTTCGATGGTTAAATGCGGTGGATCGCGCTTTCAGTTTTGCATGAATGCCGCCGTCCATCCACGGTTTCTGGTTAGGGTAGGTTTTAATAGTCACAGTGGGTACAACATCTCCAATGCACTTGTTAATGAACGCACACACCGAGTCAGCGTATAGGCCAATGTTGTTCTCTGAGCCTGACCGGAAGGTATTCCAGTCCGCGTGTTCAATACAATCTTGAAGCGTGGCTTCCGATTGGTCAGACTAGCGTTGAATGATTCTCGTCATTGGTACATCCTGTTTGAGTTTCTGCCTATAAGACGGAATGAGCAAGATGGTGTCGTGGTCGGATTTGCCGACGGGAGGACGGGGGAGGGCTTTGTATGCATCGCAGATGTCAGAGTAGCATGGATCGAGAGTATTAGCCCTGCGAGTCGTGCAATCAATATGCTGCTAGAATTTAGGTAGCCTTGTTCTCAAATTTGCTTTTTTTAAATCCCCAGCTACAATAAATACACCCTCCGGATATATTGTTTCCAGTTTACATAGAGTCCAGTGAAGTTCCTTGAGGGCCGTCTTGGTGTTCGCTTGAGGGGGAATGTACACAACTGTGACTATAACTGACAAGAATTCTCTTGGTAGGTAAAATGGCTGGCATTTTGATTGTAAGGAATTCTAGTTCGGGTGAGCAGAAGGACTGAGTCGTGAATCAGAGAGGTGTTTATCTCTGTCGGCGTGGAGAAGCCCGGTGGCTGAACCGATTCCGGCAACCTATCCTGACAGAGCTATGTTTCCGTGAAACAGAAAATGTTACAATCTCTGTCTCTCTGGAAAGCAACCCTTGCTCAAATTTTGTCTACCTTGTTGTCAAGAGACTGGACATTGGCGAGTAGTATACTCAGGAGCGGTGAGCAATGTGCACGTCTACGGAGTCTGACCACAAGGCCGCTCCGTCTGCCCCGTCTACGGTGCCGTTGTTTTTGGTCGGCTACTGGGATCAGATCCATTGTCCTGGATGGTGGCCTGAACAGAGGATCCGCTTCGGGAAAGTTGTATTCCTGGTTGTAATGTTGGTAAGTTGATGTTGCACTTATATCCAATAGTTCTTCCCGGCTGTGTGTAATAAGACTTAAGAGTTCCTGAGGTAACAATGTAAGAAATAATACATAAAAAAACGAAATAATGCATAGTTTCCTAAGAACGCGAAGCGAGGCGACCATCTCTGTCGGCGCCATTTCTCAGAAGTTTTGAGGGAGAGTGCAATTGGCACGCTAACTGAATGTCCACCAGAGCTGTTGCCTGAGAATTTTATGTTAATTTCTCTACCATAAGCCGCCTCCAACATCATTTTAGAGAATTTGGCAGCACATCCAACCGGCCTCACAACCGAAGACCATGTGTAAGCATGCCAGCCCAGGATGTCCACAACCGGCTTCTCCGCCTGCGGGATCGTCTGAGACCAGCCACCCGGACAGCTGATGAAACTGTGAGTTTCCACAACCGAAGAATGCCTGCACGAACTGTCAGAAACCATCTCAGGGAAGCTCATCTGCGTGCTCGTCGTCCTTACCAGGATTTTGACCTGACTGCAGTTCTGCGTCGTAACCGACTTTAGTGGGCTAAGGCACACCTTCGATGGCCTCTGGCACGTCGGTGAAGTGTGTTCTTCATGGATTATTCCCAGTTTCAACTGTACCAGGTGGCTGGCAGAGACCACATGTATGGCGTTGTGTGGGCTAGCGGTTTGCTGATGTCAATGTTGTGAACAGAGTGCCCCATAATGGTGGTGGGATTATGGTATGGGCAGGCATAAACTACAGACAACAAACACAATTGCATTTTATTAATGGCAATTTGAATGCACAGAGACACCGTGATGAGATCCTGAGGCCCATTGTTGTGCCATTCATCTGCCGCATCACCCCATGTTTCAGCATGATAATATACAGCCCGATGTCGCAAGGATTTGTACACAATTCCTGGAAGCTGAAAATGTCCCAGTTATTCCATGGCCTGAATACTCACCAGACATGTCACCCATTGGGCATGTTTGGGATGATCTTGATCGATGTGTACAGCACCGTGTTCCTGTTCCACCTATATCCAGCAACTTTGCACAGCCATTGAAGAGAAGTGGGACAACATTCCACAGACCGCAATCAACAGCCTAATCAACTCAATGCGAAGGAGATGTCGCCCCTACCTTTTTAAGGTATATTGACCAACAGATGCATAACTGCATTCCCAGTCATGTGAAATCCCTAGATTAAATTAATTCATTTCAATTGATTGATTTCCTTATATGAACTGTAACTCAGTGAAATTGTTGCATGTTGCGTTTTTATATTTTTGTTCAGTGCGTAATATTGTCAAAAAATATTGCGATTATGTAACTATCGATTCCCCCATCACTATTAGCTATGAGAATGGTTAGCTATGATGGCCTGGAGATGTTTTTGTATTATAAAACACTAGTCATGTGGAAATTGTTACCTAATTTTCATTCATCCACCATCCACATTGGATAAGCAAAGATCTGTCTTATACTTTCCCTTAGCCTTTGGCTGTAATCAATTAACCGAGAATGCCACTGATCGCCTGACACCTCTAGTAGAGAAAATCAATCGCAAGGTGTGTTGACTCAATCTATCTGTAAACGGAGAGAAACAGGCTCTAAGGATCCATCTGTGCATCAACTATTTCCCTGGTAACCGAAGAGACGCTGGATCAGAGCCAGAGCCTGCTCACAGGGGATCAACACCACAACACAGTGAGAGTCTATATTATTCTGCCTGCTTCAGGGGTTTTCCTTGTCAGATGGAACACCAGGAATAACCATATATGGACAGTACATTCAGAAAATATTCAAACCGCTTTAATCTTTCCACATTTTGTTACGTTGCAGCCTTATTCTAAAATGGGTTCACGTTTTTTAAATGAATTGCGCATCACACAATACCCCATAATGACAGGTTTTTAGACATTTTTGCAAATGTATATAAAAAAACGGAAATATAACATTTACATAAGTATTCAGACCCTTAGTTGACGCACCTTTGGCAGCGAATACAGCCTCGAGTCTTCTTGGGTATGAAGCTACAAGCTTAGCACACATGTATTTGGGGAGTTTCTCCCATTCTTCTCTGCAGATCCTCTCAAGCTCTGTCAGGTTGGATGGGAGCATCGCTGCACAGCTATTTTCAGGTCTCTCCAGAAATGTTTGATCGGGTTCAAGTCCGGGCTCTGGCTGGGCTACTCAAGGACATTTGGAGACTTGTCCTGAAGCCACTCCTGCATTGTCTTGGCTGTGTGCTTAGGGTCGTTGTCCTGTTGGAAGGTGAACCTTCGCCCCAGTCTGAGGTCCTGAGCACTCTGGAGCAGCTTTTCATCAAGGATCTCTCTGTACTTTGCTCCGTTCATCTTTCCCTCGATCCCGACTAGTCTCCCTGTTGCTGCCGCTGAAAAACATCCCCACAGCATGATGCTGCCACCACCATGCTTCACCGTAGGGATGGTGCCAGGTTTCCTCCAGATGTGACGCTTGGCATTCAGGCCAAAGAATTAAATCTTTGTTTCGTCAGACCAGAGAATCTTTTTTCTGATGGTCTAAGAGTCTTTAGCCCGCTTGGAGGTGGCCAAAAGGCACTTGTCATGTGCCTTTTACTGAGGAGTGGCTTCCGTCTAGCCACGATACCATAAAGGCCTGATTGGTGGAGTGCTACAGAGATGGTTGTCCTTCTGCAAGGTTCTCCCATCTCCACAGAGGCACTCTGGAGCTCTGTCAGAGTGACCATTGAGTTTTTGGTCACCTCCCTGACTAAGGTCCTTCTCCCCCAATTGTTCAGTTTGTGCGGGCGGCCAGCTCTAGGAAGAGTCATGATGGTTCCAAACTTCTTCCATTTAAGAATGATGGAGGCCACTGTGTTCTTGGGGACCTTCAATGCTGCAGAAATGTGTTGGACCCTTCCCCAGATCTGTGCCTTGATACAATCCTGTCTCTGAGCTCTACAGACAATGCCTTCGACCTCATGGGTTGGTTTTTGCTCTGACATGCACTGTCAACTGTGGGACCTTGTGTAGACAGGTGTGTGTGCCTTTCCAAATCATGTGAAACCAATTGAATTTACGACAGGTGGACTCCAATCAAGTTGTACAAACATCTCAAGGATGATCAATGGAAACCAGATACATCTGAGATCAATTTCGAGTCTCGGGGCAAAGGGTCTGAATACTTATGTAAATAAGGTATTTCTGGGTTTTTTTTGTGCAAAAATTCTACAAACCTGTTTTTGCTTCGTCATTATGGGCTATTGCATGTGGATTGATGAGGAAAATGTTTTATTTAATCAATTTTAAAATAAGACTAACGTAACAAAATGTAGAGAAAGGGGTCTGAATACTTTCCGAATGCACTGTATTATTGAATCAATTATCATTGTGTTTAATATGTCTATATGGGTCAAAATAGTGCATTCATCACTCTCCAGGAAAGAGCCATTGTAGGGCTATCGCATGTCTGGAGACTGAGCGTCTGAGCCACCATTGATGTTGTGGCTGATTTGTCTTGATGGTTTTCAGTGGCCGCAGGGAATGTGATCTGCCTGCGGTCGACCCTGTGGTCGACCCCTTTGCCCTGTTGATATTGGCACAAGGCTGTCAGGCTAGTGCCTACTGCTTTTGTTTTTTGCAAAACATTTTTTTTTAACCTTCAAATATCACACTGTGACGCATTTACAGCCCCATACAAAATGCATTTGAAGCAATGTTATAAAACCATTTTAAAAGTCAAACCGTAAACTGTTTATTTCTGGGATTGTTCCAGACCCATGGCCCTTGATGGTGCCCAACAGTACAACCATATGGTGGCCTATATACAATGTGAGCTCTTGTTTAATAAGCTACTGATTTAAATGGAGTGATCTGTAATCCCAATCAGGAGGCCAACCTCTCAGGCCAGTGATGAAACCCCGTCCAGAAGACCCGAGAGTTTGAGGGCTTTGAGGTCAACGAGGAGTCTCAACATTTTAAAAGCAAGATTAGGATGATTTGAGTATCTCTGTATTGGCCAAAGGTCTCAAAACACTTGTGATGTACTTGTACAATACCTGACTGTCTTGAACCAAAATACTTCCCAGACCAATCCTCATTGTTCATTTGGGCCTAGTGCAATTCTGCACAACAACCAGCAACCAGTAGAAACTCCGTACAAGAAAATGAGGTCACATTCGCCCTGCCTGACAGGGGGTGGTGACGGGAGAGCATCACTGTGTCCCGAGATGCAACTAGAAAGGGAAAGAGGAGCAGAAGATGATTTTCTAGCAGGCAAAGATGAGACCGGGAACGCTTGGAGCGGTGTCCTTCTAACATATGCGAAGGGTCTGCCAGACCTGCATCTGCTCTCTCTGAGGGACGGGGGGCACAGACGTCTCTCTACATGACTGCAGCCCTCCCCCTCCTTATTTCCTCTCTCTCTCTCTACTCAAGCTCATCTTACCTTAGCCAAGCTGAGTCTCCATCTGCCTTCTTCCATACGTTTCAAAAACAACAGACCCTGTTTAGAAGACAGTTTTAGTGATAGTTTTGCAACTTTGGGAGAAGCCCAAATAACCAGTATTTTATGTTCAGCACTGGCTTCATATTTCAACTATTTGACAGATATAAAACCGCCTTGGCAATTATTATTGACTCCGGGAAGTCTTTGATATCTCTGCTATAGCTCCCCGAGCAACCTCCATAGTGCTAGTGTATAACCGTTAATGCCTGCAAAACTGCTGTATTGATTGTGTACCGGGATGTACAGTAGGGATAAAGTAGGCTAAATGGAAACTAGAGCCACTCTCATACAGTTGAGGTACATCATAAGCCATCAAACCGTAGCAGACAGACAAATACAGACACTGGAACTGAAACACTATATAAGCAATCGCACATATATGGCCCGTGCTTTAGGACGAAAGACAAGAATACGCTTCGCGCCATGCTTGTTGGAAGGCTTTTCTGCCTTGCACAGTGTCTAACCAGTGTCTACCATTTCCCACTGTCCTAATATTGGTCGGAAGCCAAGAGACCTCTTCTGGGAATTTATTAGTTTGAAATGAAACCTATGCGTAGTGTATTATGCCCAGTGCCAACCCACCACTAACATTTGACCAGCGTCTTATATTCGGATTGGAAAGTCCTCAGCCACCTCATTGGAGTACTACAACTGGCACCACACCTTGAAACAAAGACCTTTGAACTGTCTACCCTGGTCAGTCATTCATCTGAAATTTAAGGCGGCCTTTTCCTGTGTTTTATATACATTTCCATATACATTTTAGTGTAAAAGCTGTTTGAAAAGGCCGCCTTAAATTTCAGCCTATTTTGGTTTATTTGAGTTTTGGCGATAATTTGAGCACCTGGTGATAAATGTGTTAATAAACCACGGCAGGTAGCTTAGCAGTTAAGAGCGTTGGGGCCAGCAACTGAAAAGTCTGGTTTGAATCCCAGAACCGACTAGGTGAAAAATGTGTCCATAGTGCTCTTGAGCAAGGCACTTAACCCTAATTGCTCCTCTAAGTCGCTCTGGATAGGGGCATCTGCTAAATGACTAAAATGTAATAAAAAAATAGTTCCAAACCTCTCAGCCAATAACAGCTAGTTTTTGTTTTGGCCTTTCTACCCAGACCACTCTGACAGTCCTCGAGAAATTCTTGCTTGAGAAATTGCTCTTTGCTAAGACAATAATTTGGTTTCTTTTTGACAATTTTAATTGAAAGTAATTACAGTAGGGTACTTAATTGCTACCCAAAAATGATTTGATATTGAGATGAAAACGGCTGCATTGGGGCTTATAAGATACATATATTTTACATTTTAGTCATTTAGCAGACGCTCTTATCCAGAGCTACTTTACAGTAGTGAGTGCCTAAATGTTCATACTTTTTACAATTGTATTTATATTAGAGTCAATATCTCTATATTCTGTGGGTCTTCAATTTTTTCATTAAACAAGTAGTTTGGATCCTGTGTGCTGATTTGGCTGAAACAGCAATCCAGCCATGTGTAAATCAGTCTTAGTTTTGTGTAACAGTAGCTTGGTCCTGGCTTGATGTTTCACTATTCGGACAGGTCTTATGTTATTGGATTAGCTCTCAGTGCCGTGTTTCCTTGGTTCTGCAATGTAACGGCCTGGACCCAATATACTGATGAGTCAGAGGCTGATATAAGGAGTAAAACATGTTACATGGTTTTCAAGAACTCCTTCACCAATTGATTTGACCTTATCCAACCTGAATTAAACTGTTCTGACAATTTGTTTAGGGTCAACCTATCAGGGGAAAAAGAAACCAGGAAGGAATACCCTTGAGGGATTTGTAAATTATTTTATGTAGGTCGAGGGACTATACACCTGCGAGCATCTCATTTTGCTGTTAACTCTGCCTGTCTTTCGCTTGTACACTACCGGTCAAACGTTTTAGAACACCTACTCCTTCGAGGGTTTTTCTTTTCTTTTTACTATTTTCTACATTGTAGAATAATAGTGAAGACATCAAAACGATTAAATAACACATATGGAATCATGTACTAACCAAAAAAGTGTTAAACAAATCAGAATATATTTTAAATTTGAGATGCTTCAAATTACCACCCTTTGCCTTGATGACAGCTTTGCACACTCTTGGCATTCTCTCAACCAGCTTCATGAGGTAGTCACCTGGAATGCATTTCAATTAACATGTGTGCCTTGTTAAAAGTTAATTTGTGGAATTTCTTTCCTCCTTAATGCGTTTGAGCCAATCAGTTGTGTTTTGACAAGGTAGGGGTGTTATACAGAAGATAGCCCTATTTGGTAAAATGCCAAGTCCATTTTATGGCAAGAACAGCGCATATAAGCAAAGAGAAATGACAGTCCATCATTACTTTAAGGCATGAAGGTCAATCAATCTGGAAAATGTCAAGAACTTTGAACGTTTCTTCAAGTACAGTCGCAAAACCCATCAAGCACTATGATGAAACTGGCTCTCATGAGGACTGCCACAGGAATGGAAGACCCAGAGTTACCTCTGCTGCAGATGATACGCTCATTAGAGTTACCAGCCTCAGAAATTTCAGCCCAAGTAAATGCTTCACAAAGTTCAAGTAACAGACAAATCTCAACATCAACTGTTCAGAGGAGACTACGTGAATCAGGCCTTCATGGTCGAATTGCTGCAAAGAAACCACTGCTAAAGGACGCCAATAATAATAAGAGACTTGCTTGGGACAAGAAACACGAGCAATGGACATTAGACTGGTGGAAATTTGTCCCTTGGTCTTATGAGTCCAAATTTGAGATTTTTGGTTCCAACCACCGTGTCTTTGTGAGACGGTGTGGGTGAACGGATGATCTCCACATGTTTATTTCCCACAGTAAAGCATGGAGGAGGAGGTGTTGTGGTGTGGGGGTCCTTTGCTGGTGACACTGTCTGTGATTTATTTAGAATTCAAGGCACACTTAACTGCAGAGTGAAGGAAAAGCAGCCAACAAGTGCTCAGCATATGTGGGAACTCCTTCAAGACTGTTGGAAAAGCATTCCTGGTGAATCTGGTTGAGAGAATGCCAAGAGTGTGCAAAGCTGTCATCAAGGCAAAGGGTGGCTACTTTGAAGAATCTCAAATATGAAATATATTTTGATTTGTTTAACACTTTTTTGGTTATTACGTGATCCCATATGTTTTTTTTTTCATGGTTTTGATGTCTTCACTATTATTCTACAACTCTGCCTGTCTTTCACTTGCCCTCTACCGGTCAAATTTTTTAGAACACCTTCTCATTCAAGGGTTTTCTTTATTTTTACTATTTTCTACATTGTAGAATAATAGGGAAAACATCAAACTATGAAATAACACATATGGAATCATGTAGTAACCAAAAAATAGCAAAAATCATCAAAACCCTTGAATGAGGAGGTATTAACTTTTGACTGGTAGTGTATGTCCATGAGAAGTACATTGGGATTTAAAATTAGTCCCTTGTTGACACTAAGACAATGCCTTGAGGGTTAAATCTGCAAGCTTTCAAATGTTTCGAGGAGGAACACATTTTGGTATCGGCCAGGCCCTTTCTGCCAGGAAATACAGTTATGATATATAGTGAGAATGTTAACACTTGCAGAATAATGTGTTCTTTTTTATTAAATTCAAAGGAAGGCAGAAATAAGCCTAGTGACTGATAGGCTGCCATTTTAACAGTCTCCACAACAGTGACTACCAGGGCATTAGCTTGACACAGTCTGCAGTGGATGCCATTAAGTTGTCACGAAGTGCTGGCTTGGCTCATCTGCTATTCATTTGTAGCCTTGACATTACTGGAGAGCTCAGCTTCAGATTGGTGTACAGTAAGTTAGCTGGTATTCATTCCTGGTATGCTGATTTAGCTGCAAACAGATTCATAGCCTGGCTAAACCAGACTGAATGCTGCCCTCAACCATGTACAATGGCGAGAGTAACATTCAGTCAAGTCTAACCAGGCTAACACAAGCAGCCTTGGCCTCATTAATATCTGTCCTAATTATTCGTGCCCTCTCAGTGAAACCTCAAAGCCAACTGTTCTGCTAAAAACAGCCCCGGGTACAGCCGTTCACACCGATCCTCCCTCCCTCCCTGCCCAGGGCCCAATCTCTCTGGCTGCACTCTAAGGTGACTTCTCCCAGGGATTCACAGGAATATTAATGCTCGGGAACCCTCCTGCCTCTCCATCTAACAGCTGATGACGACACCACCATTCCCCCTGGATCAGGTCTAATCCTGGTAACACCAGTGTAAAGAAGTCACTACACACAGGGTGCATCAGCACCTTGGTTGGCACCAATAGCGAGGTGAGACAGAAAGAGTAGTCACTTACTACAGTTCGGACTGGATACAAAGTAGTCTGTGTCAGGTTTGTTGAGGTTGTTCAGTATTAGTAAAATAAATTGTCAAAGTGTTATTAAGCAATACTAAATAAGGGTTTTTACTGTGGGTCATGTTTTTAATTTGTGTTTGTTCTCTTTGAGCTTCATATCAATGTAAAACACGGTGTTATAACTTATTTTTAGGTAGGGAACACGTATCTGATAATGGTCTAGTATAAGGTTGTAAATATATTCCAGGCTCTGAAAGGAGACCGTTTTTATTATGCTTCTGTTATCTGAATAACATTTGACGGGATCTATATTTTCAACTCAAAATGTCGTCAGTTGTGGAAACTGAAATGGAAAATTACATCTATTTTGTAAAGACCTACCTTCTGCTTTTGAAATGAAGCTAAAAGACCTAGTAACAGTGTCATTTAGAAAGACGTTTCCTGTCTCGTAAAGCAGCATGGTACATCTTTGTATTGTCTCACCCGTTTGGCCGCCTGTCCTGTTGTAAATCTTCAAGATAAGGGATATGTGTTGTGTTGTGTAACAGTTAAGAGGTTTAAAAATAGCTTATAAATGGCCCGAGCTTTTAAACCTAAACCGGCATGAAAGATCAAGGATGGACTGGAAATGTACTTAGTGTCATGTTATTACACTTAGTTGAAGGCTCAATTTATTACCTGAATGGGGTTCTGTGACAATACATTAGCAACATAACAGTGTTCTTTCCTAAAAGTATACTGTATGCTATTACGCAGGGTTTTCAAATCAGATGGCTAGAGTTGGTGATCACAGTGATACGGGCAAAAGATGAGTCTTCTGTTCTAGTGCTGAAGTAACACTACTGTAACTGTATACGAGTCCTGCTGCTGTTTTACAATCCCTTTCACAGTGTTGAGCCGTAGCTCAATCCTCAGGCAACTGTGGATGACTGGAGGGGGGTGAGAGGTGAAGGGGATGGGAGGAGGAAGGGCTGCATCTGCTGGTCCAGGATCTCAGAGCACCTTTAGCAGTAGGCAGGGGGCTCGAGGGGCACACTGACCTGAGAACTGCACGACATCTCATTGTGGGAGTTTTAATGAGCTTGTCATGTCGTTGTCACAAGTTGTGTGAGTGCGTGCGTTTTGCATTTCCTTGAAAGGGCCTGAGTCAGTGTCTTTTCATTATGCAGTCACAACACACAATATTTCAAAGTTGTTCGGGGGGGAATGAATGTTTTATTCTTAAATATTCCCCCCTCATCACTGATACTGTACCTGTCTTAAAGGGGAATAGTGGCAAATTTTGACAATTTGTCTATTTCCTAAACCCCTCGTTGTACTGTCTAAGTATGTACCTCTCTCACTCATGAGGTAGACTACATCACAGGGTTAGACAGCCTCCCACTCACTGCAGCGCTAGATAGAACTTTGTGGAATAACGCAAGTCTACGACAAATATAAACGTTCTGCCAACGCAAAAATACTAAATTCGTGAAGTCCAATCGATTGTGAAATATGGCATATACATTTTTATGTGATAAATTTGGGTCACAATTTGACATTTTTCTGAGATGTCTGCCAAGCAAGGAGGAAATGGCAGCCATCTCATGCTAAAACAGACACGAGGGGGGTCCTCATAAACACAACACATTGGCAGTTTTCAAAATGGCCTACATCATACTCTCGCGTATCACACAAACACGTCTTTTCCTATATAGTCAGAAGCATCATCAGTCCTTCGGTAGTAGCCTATTTCATTTCAGTGCTCTTGAGACCAAGCAGAAAAGGCTGTTTTTAAAGACGGCAACGTAGCCAAACAAATCCGTTCGAAGATAATTGTTAATCTGATCATAAACACTGTGCTCACAACCTTTTATCTCCTAAATGATGTTGCTGGTGTATTTTGTTAGAATTTTCGGAATATATTGCGCAATTGTTTTTTTTTACCAGGCGCGAGTCATTTTAGATAAGATCATCAGCCTACCTTTGTCATGTCAACCATCCAAATAATTCCATGTGTCCTTTTGTCTTTATTAACTTTCACACATCCTATTTCATGATCTGGGGTAATCCAATGAGCAACACTGCAGCTTTTGATTGCAGTGGTCATCATTCATAATCAATACACAACTTTCAAGGAGGTAGGGTATTTGATTCAAGAGTATTTGATGAAACATAGGCTATAAGAATACTTTTCCATTTTGATCAAATTTGCCTACATTATCACATTCTCTTGCTCGCTGGAGGAATGCAATTTGGCCCTGGCTTGCAAACTAAATCCTCTCCATCATTTTGTAAATGATTTTTCATTATTCTACCAATTAAAACATAAATGTAGGCTAATAATACATGTAATAATAGCATATTTGATCTACCCCAATGAAAACATGGACAGCCAGCATAAATCACATTTCGGTAGCCTGGGTAGTGATGAAGGCATCTATCTATCTATATCTGCAACCGAAATTAATTTACAAGGATATGTTCGCTGTCAGCTGGCTACTGTAGGAAAGTTACAATCTAATGAAACGTGTTGCATAAATTAGCTTTATAGCCCGTGCGTGTCGTCCTATGAAGTGGACGCTATGTTGCACTCTCACTAGTCTTTCCTTCTCATTTTAGTGTATGTTTTTTGCTGTGACGATCACCCCGTGCAGCAAGGGATGTAGCCTACAGTCCGAGAGAGAATTTCACCTGCCGATGAACATCGTCTATCTTATGTCCAATGGGGTTGCAAGGTGAAAGTGGGAGGCGGGATTAGGTCGGCTCAGGTCTCAGAAAAAGGAAAATTGTGAACCCACGACCCAAATTTATCACATCAAATATTCATGCCATATCTCACGATCGAATTTAGTATTTTCGCTGTGACAGAACATTTTATATTTGTCGTAGATTTGCGTTATTCCACCAAGTTCTATCTAGCGCTGCAGGGAGTGGCCTGTATTACCCTGTGATGTAGATCTCGTTCTTGGTCTACGTCGCTCTCCCTGCAGCGAGGTGCGTACTTTGACAGACGGTCCAACAACAAGTCAGAGATTTTTTTTCCTCAAAATTCCCCTTTAAGTACAGTGTATATAGCCTAGTGGTTAAAGCGTTGGGCCAGGAACCAGAAGGTTGCTGGATCAAATCCCCAGGCTGACAAGGTAGTTCCCCGGGTGCCCGAGACGTGGATGTCGATTTTTTTAAAAATGTTTTTTATTCTTTGACCTTTATTTAACTAGGCAAGTCAGTTAAGAACAAATTCTTATTTTCAATGATGGCCTAGGTTCAGGGGCAGAGCAACAGATTTTTTTTTTACCACGTCAGCTCGGGGATTCGATCTTGCAACCTTTCGGTTACTAGCCCAACACTCTAACCATTAGGCTACCTGCCTACCTGATGATATAAGGCACCGCACCCCGCACCTCTCTGATTCAGATGGGTTGGGTTAAATGCGTAAGACACATTTCAGTTAAATACATTCAGTTGGACAACTGACTAGGTACCCCCCCCTTTCCCTTTTATATACCATGAAAGCATACTGCTCTCACAGTGAGTGCAGTAGGCTTGGCCATTAGCCAAACATCAACATGTCCTTTAAACCAGGACTGAAGTCTCCGCCAACAGATTAGACTGATAAACCTGTTTTGGCTAGAGGTCATACAACCCGGAGAGCCCATGCTATGCTACTCTACAGATTATACTGTATCACTTGCACAATCTTGACTCTATGATAAACCGATTTTTGATCTAGGGGCCAACAAATTACAAGCCATGTTAAGCATACAATGAATACATTTTCTGTGCTTTCGCTAAACAGTGATCATTGTTATCGTCATCAATTGTCCTGTCTGTGAACAGGCTCTGAGCAGGAACAGCAAGAACTGTCACCCACTGGCACTGTTGATCAGAGTGGGCCAATAAGGAAACAATGGGAACTCTGGGATGATCGATGTGAACTGTACGGATACAGATATCTCATTGATATCCAGCTATAGTTTCAATACTGTATAACTGTTAGCTAAGTATTTTCTATCTTCAGTTCTACAGCATTGACCTTAACCAGCTTATTGAGCATAAGAACATACAGAGGAACTACCTACCTACATGATGTTGATGATGATATTACAACACAAGTCCTCAGACAATCATCTGACCCTCCACCTTTACACGCCACACTGTTCCTCTCCGCATGCTGCGTCTGGCAGAGACGACAGTACCTTCCCCGCAGGGACACGCGTCTCATTCGCACCTCTGTTCAACTCACCAGGTCTCTGTCCCTGTCACGTCTACTCCCTGCCACTTCCACAGGCTGTGCTCCAATTTCTGTCATTTATTATGACTTGTTTGCTTGTAATTGCTTGTGATGCACCTATGAAATGAATGTTATCCACTAGAAGCCTGGATTCACACTGCAGCCTTAACAGGGCAGATAGTATCTCTTTCAGAGGAAAATAGACCTAGAGGTGTGACAGCTGGTCCATGTGGTTAATGTCATACAGCCTTGTAGCCCTGACTCTAGTCGGGGGCCTCACAGTAGAATTTGGAACTTGAACTCTTCTGACAATGCTTTCCATTGTTCAACAGAACACTCTCCCGACCACACACAGAGGCTCTGTCCTTCCGTTCTTCAGAGGTTATTTGTGCACCTTGTCTCTGATGTTCTCCTGCATTAAGGGCAGAGAGAGGGATCACTGGGGGAGTAGACAGTGTGCTTCCCAATAGGTTTTTTTTTTTGGGGTGGGGGGGGCGTTTTGGAAACCACTATCCTTCCTGATGTGTGTTCGCATAGCTGATCCCCTCCACTCCTCCCCGTCCTGTGCGTCCTGGCTTATTTGGGAACATCTTGTAGCATTGAGACCAGGGCTGGCTGCATGTCCCACTGGATGACTGTGTTCAGGTGCCAGGGCGCATGTGTCTGCAGACAGCGAGGGCCCTGAGGGGACAAAGAGGGACCCATCTGAGGACTGACAGAAATAGAGCCAGTTTTATCTTTAGTTCCCTCACTGATGTGACAGATGTGACAAAGCATGCCCATAGCCATTATATGCATCATTCTAGCCACGCAGCAGCCGTATCGACTGTAACCCAACATTGTGGTTTTGCCTAGAAAATGTGTCAGTTGAGCTGCTGACAGGTTACCTTTATGGGCAATTTTACTGGTTTATTACAATGAAATAGTATTATTATTACTATGTAATAAGAGTGAATAAAATTGCTAATGATGACAAAACCATCAATATTTCATGAAATATTTCAGACATGTCCATACATGTTGGCTTTGTGTAGCTTACTACTGTTCAGGGTTTCACTGTGTTCCTCATCACTAATGCAGGTTGAGCCCTGCTTCAGTATGAAGTCCATCCTCTCCTGGTTTCAGGGGCTGTTGACAGGAACAGGGTCACCCACCATGGGTTCCTGTCCTCTCGCGACAGGATTTCCTCCGGTACCAACGCAAAGGTCAAAATGTGCCATCGTGAGGCTGTCCGTTTTTTACAGCTTTCCCTAACAATGACCCCAGCCTCAGCACTGGCCTTGTGTCTTACACTTCATGATGTTTTTGTTAGAGGGCCCTTAATCATATTGCTATATTCACAGAGATTCTTTAGAAACCCTACCGAAAACGCTGAGTAATTCCGCCAATTGTCAGTAATGATAGGGGTCTGGGGTTAGAGGCACTCTGAGCACTAATTACATTGATTGAGTTAGGTCATCCCCCACCCTCGTTAGGAAAATATACAGTAGTTGCAGTTTCCTGTAATTCTGTTACTTCCTGTTCTGCTACTAATTAACTGGTTAGTTGATGCAAATCCAAGTTGTGATGCAGAAGATTGCTTTAGGAAAAGATGCCCCCTGTATTGTATCTAGCATAGATGTTTCCCACTCCATACCCAACCATCATGGGGTGAGATGTAGAGGGAGGAAGCAGAACAGCCGGTGTTGATGAGGAAGTTAAAAAAAATGGCAACATCTAGTGGCGTTATTAACAAAGCATCGAGAAACCGCTTTCATGCTAGTGTGTCGTCAATGAGCCTCTGCCTAAGCAATGTACTTTCCAGACTGAGAAATACATTACATGTTTTGGATAATGCAAACTGGACAGCAGAATAATAGCATTCATTTCATCAAATACTTGAGATTATGAATTGTTATAACGCCTGGCAGTAAAACATTAAACATAATAGTTGCAGCCAATATGGTAATCCATCAGTGTTCAGTGCACATGTGAACTTTGTGTGTGTGTGTGTGTGTGTGTGTGTGTGTGTGTGTGTGTGTGTGTGTGTGTGTGTGTGAGAGAGAGAGGGAGAGAGACCTTCTTTTGGTAGTGAGCAAGTTAGTTTCCTGTCTGTGTAGTATGATACAGCATGCCAACACTACCAGGCCAGACCGATAGAGAGCCTAGAGGTAGCAGAGTGGGGATAAAATTAGCTCAAATAAACCCGTGGTGAGTGAGTCTATTTTGGAACCGAATCAATTACCACTTAAAAGTTCGTTATGGATTCGTTATGGCTTGTCATCGCTCTGGGAATCGTGGGGTTACATTTTAAGGAAATGTCTTCCAAAGTTTTATTTACATTTTATTGACTGTCTTGTTCTGTTAGCGCTGATACATACTGTAGCCTGAAGGAAAAATGGAACCCTATTGGATAGAAATAACTGGTTAGATAACCAGATGGTCTCCAAGTCTTCAATCATGTCTCATCTCTATCTGCCTAAAGCAATATTAGTCAGGGCAGTCCCATGTCTGCTCTTTAAATAGACAGATCATATGGTGGGTGGCCTCACAATGAATCAAAGGCGCTTATAACCACCTTTCTATTTTATCACTTTTTTTTGTATTTTTATTGCTCATTACTAAATGTTTTTGTTCATGCATGATAAACATGCATTGTGTGTCTCATTTTGTAACACCAATCAGATGAATCCTTTTAGTAAGCTTAAGAGATTGTATTAGTTATATAAAACCAATCAAATTAGGGTTTTCATTGTTAAACGAGACCTCATGATGTTTATTTATTTACCTCAACGATTGAGACTGTAACACTTGGGCCTGGTGGAGCTCAGTGCCAAACCCAGGATGGGAAGGAGACTCGCAAAGGACTCTAAATAGGCCAGGCAGGGAGAAATATCATGTTGCCTGTTTCGGAGGTCAGAGTGCTTCGTGGAGCAGGAAAGACCAACACAGTTAGGAGCAGAGGCCTCTACAACACGCCATGCCATCTCCCTGGGGCCATCCGGCACTTAGGGGCCTCTATCTATAATGGACATCAGCAGATGACCGCTCCTTACACTGCTTCTGGCCCCATTCCTCTTGGGTTTCTGTATGAGACACCCTATGTTTTTCTTGTACAGACCCAACATCCTCTATCTCCGGGCTCTCCAACCCTGTTCCTGGAGAGATACCCTTCTGTAGGTTTTCCTTTCAACCCCAGTTGTAACTAACCTGATTTCAGTTTATCAACCAGCTAATTATTAGAATCAGGTGCACTAGATTAGGGTTGGACTGAAAACGTCCAGGACGGTAGCTCTACAGGAACAAGGTTGGGAGAAACCTGCTCTAGCTATCCTCATCATCTTCTATCATAGTCCATACAAATATAAATCTGTAAGGGCTTCATTTTACCACTAGGGGTCATATTTGACTCATGCTTATCTTTGCCTAAGCATTAGGATGTGTAATGTTTTGTCTTTGTCAGCCTACAGTATAATACTGAACCAGGAAATATACACAGCAGTGAAAGTATTTCCCATCTTTCTATTTTTCTCTACTTTTGCATATTTGTTTTATACTGAATGTTATCAGATGTTCAACCAAAACCTAATATTAGATAAAGGGAACCCAAGTGAACAAATAACACAGCAATTGCATACTTATTTCATTTATTTCATAAACAAAGTTATGCATCACCCAATGCGCCCGTGTGAAAAAGTAATTGCCCGCTTACACTCAATAACTGGCTGTGCCACCTTTAGCTGCGATGACCCCAAACGCTTCTTGTAGTTGTTGATCAGTCTCTCACGTCACTGTGGAGGAATTTTGGCCCACCCTTCCATGCAGAACCGCTTTAACTCAACAACGTTTGTGGGTTTTCAAGCATGAACCGTTCGTTTCAAGTCCTGACACATCTCGATTGGGATTAGGACTTTGACTAGGCCACATTAGCCTTATGTCGCAACAGAAATACATGTCGAGTCTTGGCGGATATTAGACTGTAGACAACACATCCCAGCTCGACTGTCTCTGTGACCATCGTTCAGGATGCAGTACACGTGTCTTTTTGAATAGCATCAGCACGCGCTTCACAGTACATGACCCCCAGATCATACGCACAACCGTTGGGGTTGATGTTTGCTTCCTCACAACATAAGCAGATCATGATTGCTAATAGATAAACATGTTGTTGGTTTCTGAGAATAATTTCAATACTTTTCCCACGTATGGCCTGAGTGGTGGCGTTTTTAGTTACAGTAATCGTACAGTGAAACGCTGTGGTTAATGTGTCATAAAGGCCGGCATGGGTTTTGAAGGACCGCGTTTCCACTAAACACACTATCTCATCTCAGACAGGAAGTACTGTCGCTACGGTTAAACCAACACAACACCAAGACTGTGTAAAGCAGACCAAAAACATTTTCAAGACTTACAGCAGGCAGATCAGTCATGACTTTCAATGCTGGATATTTCTGCAGGCTGACCGCAGTGCAGTAAACAACAGATGCATTCTCCTATAGAACATAATGAAAAGTCAACTTTTGAATAGTTTCTGTTGGGTGCTTCCCCTGCCACGAGGAACATTGGTGTCTTCTTTTCCTCATAGCTTACAATGCTGTTCCCACCTGGGAAAGTGTTTATATGTCTAGCATGTGACGTATTGATGAGCTACGTAATGTTGTTAGGTTGGAATGCAATATCCACATTTTAACGTCTCCTGAAGGATTGTTATTGACTAAATAGTTCAGTTTTTGCATTTTTATCATGCTGCAGACAGTCATTTTAGTTGTGTTGTCTTTGAGTCGTAAAGTATAATTCTGCTATTGCTACTGTGTTATGGGGCTAGTGTTAAGGAAATGCCCCATTCAATTATTACTCTAGTCTAGGTGCTGTCTGGCAGTAAATATCCTCTTTGTTTTCTCATAGCTGTTTCTATGCCCACCCTTCTCAGTGAGATATGATTTTAACCCCTTGCAGAGTGTAAATCTGTCTGGTAGTAGGAACTGTTACGAGCCTCTGTTACTCATCAAAGCCCCGGGCCAGGGCACTGTCACAGCTGGTGCGTGTTATCACTCTCCCTTGTAGCAGTGGGAGTCAGGCTAGATCTTCAATCCAATCAGAGCTCACTCTGAAAGGGCAGGCCTGGCATCACCCTTTTCTCTCTCGATCGCTCTCTGAGGCTGGAGGGACTGTAGCAGAGACGTAGAGACAGAGTTTAGGCTAACGGTGGCTACGTTGAGAACGCAGAACAAAGCCTCGCTTTGAAGTTTAAAATTGATGGACCACAGAACGACTTCTACATGTGAATGTGCAAAAAGGCACATAAAAATGTATGACTTGGTGTGCACTATGCAGGGTTGGTTGGTTGATTCGATTTTCCAGTAAAACAAAAACAACATATTATACACAGTACAACAATAATAGTTCTTTATAATTATTGGGATATCTGCCTACAGTATATGGTCAACACCCTCCCTCCCTCCCCCACCCTGTCTACCCAGGCCTCGGTGGTAGCTACTTGTTTGTGTGGTGAGTCATGCCAACCTACGCCAGCCTCCATCACACTCTATACAGACCTGGGGTCACCAAGTCTGTTCCTCCTCCGTGCTCAAGGCCGCCTGTGCTGCTGTGAGTGACTCACTGCCTCTCTCCACTCCTTCCATTAAGAAGGTGATGGCCTAAAAACATATATTAGACCCTGGATACGCATTTCTGCAAATTGCAAACTGCAGGTGGAGAGGGTCCTGGTTTCGTGTTTCCATGACAACATATTTAAGTGACATCACAGCATCGATCAGACATAGTGGGCTTCTGAAAGACTCCGATCTCCAGTTACAGAAGAATCGGAAGGTGAGAGCATTTGGACGAGGATGTTGTTCTGGAACTTTGTGACGACTGGAGCTCCTAGAGTTAGTGACTTCAGAAAGTATTCATACTCCTTGACTTTTCCACATTTTGTTGTGTTGCAGCCTGAATTCAGAATGGATTAAATATATATATTTTTTCTCACCCATCTAGACACCATAATGACAAAGTGAAAGCATGTTTTTAGACATATTTGCAAATGTATTGAAAATGAAATAAATAAATAGTTTTCACACCCCTGAGTCAATACTTTTGTAGAAGCACCTTTGACAGTCTCTTAAGAGCTTTCCACACCTAGATTGTGTAACATTTGCCCATTTATTCTTTAAAACATTCTTCAAGCTCCTGTTAAATTGGTTGTTGATCATTTATAGACAACCACCTTCAGGTCATGCCATACATTTTCAAGTAGATTTATGTCAAAACTGTAACTCAGCCACTCCGGAACATTCTATAAGGGCACAAGGCGAGACCCAGATGCAGAAACAGGAGGCAGATGGTTAAAGTCCAAGATGTTTATTAACAATCCAAAAGGGGTAGGCAAGAGAATGGTCGTGGACAGGCAAAAGGTCAAAACCGGGAGGACTAGTAGAAGAGAATAGAAAAGTCGGAGCACGGGGGAAAAAACACGCTGGTTGACTTAAATACAAGACGAACTGGCACAGAGAGACAGGAAACACAGGGATAAATACACCAGGGAAAATAAGCGACACCTGGGGGGGGGGTGGAGACAATCACAAGGACATGTGAAACGGATCAGGGTGTGACACATTCAGTGCTTTCTTGGTAAGCAACTCCAGTGCAGATTTGGCCTTGTGTTTTAGGTTATTGTCCTGCTAAAAGGTGAATTCAGCTCCCAGTGTGGTGGAAAGCAGACTGAAGCAGGTTTTCCTCTAGGATTTTGCCTGTCCTTAGCTCTATTCCATTTCTTTTTTTATCCTGAAAAACTACCCTGTTAACGATTTACAAGCATACCCATAACATGATCCAGCCACCATTGTGCTTGAAAATATGGACATTACATTACATTTAAGTCATTTAGCAGACGCTCTTATCCAGAGCGACTTACAAATTGAGAGTGTTACTCAGTAGTATGTGTTGGATTTATCCCAAACAACACTTTTTTTTTTTTATTCAGGACAAAAAGTGAATTGCTTTGCCACATTTTTAGCAGTATTCCCTTGTTTCAAACAGGAGGAATATTTTGGAATATTTTGTACAGGCTTCCTTTTCACTGTCAATTAGGTTAGTATTTTGAAATAGCTAGAATGTCAGTTTTCTCCTATCACAGCCATTAAACTCTAACTTTTTTAGTCACCATTGGTCTCATGGTGAAATCCCTGAACGGTTTCCTTCCTCTCCAGCAACTGAGTGAGGAAGGACGCCTGTATGTTTGTAGTGGCTGGATGTATTGATACACCATCCAAAGTATAATTAATAACTTAACCATGCTCAAAGGGAATTTCATTTTTTTTAAATGATTATTATTATTATTATTATTAATTTTTTACCCATCTATTAATAGCTTCCCTTCTTTGTGAGGCATTGGAAAACCTCACTGGTCTTTGTGGTTGAATCTGTGGTTGAAATTCACTGCTTGACTGAGGGACCTTACAGATAATTGTATGTGTGGGGTACAGAGATGAGGTAATCATCTCTGTACACAATGGAATTGTGCTGGAGTAATGAAAATGAGATTGAAAAGTGGTGGAGTTGCTCTTTTAAGAGGAATGCACTAACTGTAAGTCGCTCTGGATAAGAGTGTTTGCCAAATGACTAAAATGCTGTTTTATTTCCCTATTCTCACTTAAAATAAAAGTCCTCACCCTTAATATTGCACTGCTACCATCTTGTCTTGCTTCCTCACCGAATCCACCACTACAAGAGTACCGCATCACAAAACGTTCTCCTTTGACATTTGTGTTTCTTCCTGTGTGAGAACACAAGACACATGGATATCTCAATCTAATTTTGTTAAATCGACTTATATTAGTGACAGTATCTTCCTAGCTTCTCCTTATTTAGCACAGTGCACACCCCACCACAGCAATGCAGGTGTCAGCTTCAACAAGCCTCTCACTAAAGGTTACAGGAAGAGGGCATGCAATGGGACATGAAACGATCACTTTTGATTTCCAGTAAATGAACTCAATACAGCATAGTAGAGTATGTATTCCTCCATTCGCCCACAGTGCAGCCGAGCCCTGTTTGATATGGAGAAGGTGTTTCAGTTCAGCTGTTTGTGGCCTTGTGCTCTAAAGCAGTGGTGGCTGAACGTCCTTCCTGGCTGTCAGCATCAGGGCTGTCAAGGGTGTAGTCTGAGTGTGCGTGTGGTCAGCCCACATGGCGCTACACTGTTGTACGGTCTTACTCATCAGCCAAAACAGCTCTGGTCGCACAGAGCAGGCATATGAGACTGAGTGTCAGTTTACCAGAGGTGAGACATGAGTTGGTTGACATTTTTACATTTTAGTCATTTAGCAGACGCTCTTATCCAGACCGACTTACAGTAGTGAATGCATACATTTCATACATTTTTTTTCTGTGCTGGCCCCCCGTGGGAATCGAACCCACAACCCTGGCGTTGCAAACACCATGCGCTACCAACTGAGCTACAGAGAAGGTTGAGTTATCTCGCTCCTCGTGGCCGATGTGAGCAAAATGTTTAAACGGGTTAACGATCAGACTGAATACCAGGGCATGTTCTCAAAGCTGGCGAGTGTCTAAACAGATATTTTCAATCTATCCTTGTCCCAGTCTGTAACCTCAACATGTTTCAAGCTTACCACCATTGTCCCTGTTCCCAAGAGCTCCAAGGTAACCTGCCTAAATGACTATCGCCCTGTATCACTCACATCTGTAATTATACAGTACTTTGAAAGGCTGGTCATGACACACATCAACACCATAATCTCAGACACCCTAGACCCGCTCTCATTCACATAGCACCCCAACAGATCCACAGATGACGCAATCTCAATTGCACCTGGAAAAGAGGGGAAATAACTAAGAATGCTGTTCATAGACTACAGCTCAGCATTTAACACCATAGTCCCCTCCAAGCTCATCACCAAGCTAGTTGACCCTTGAACTGAACCCCTCCCTCTGCAACTGGATCCTGGACTTCCTGACGGACCGGCCCCAGGTGGTGAGGGTAGGCAACAACACGTGCGCCACGCTGACCCTCAGCACGGAGGCCACTCAGGGGTGTGTGCTTAGTCCCCTCCTGTACTCCCAGTTCACCCACGACTGCGTGGCCACGCACTACTCCAACACCATCATCAAGTTTGCTGACGACACGACAGTGGTAGGCCTGATCACCGACGGCGAGGAGTCTGCTTACAGGGAGGAGATCAGACTTAGCAGTGTGGTGCCAGGACAACAACCTCTCCCTCAACGCCAGTAAGACCAAGGAGCTGATAATGGAGCGGGTGCTGTTGTGGAGTGAGTCGAGAGTTTCTTGGCGTCCACATCATTTAGGACTTATCATGGTCCACACACACCCGCACTGTCGTGAAATGGGCACGGCAGTGCCCCTTCCCTCTCAGGAGACTGAACATTTTTGGCATGGGCCCTCGGGATACTCAAAAAGTTATACAGCTGCACCATCGAGAGCATCTTGACTGGCTGCATCACCGCTTGGTATGTCAAATGCACCACCCTTGACCTCCAAAGCGCGAACTATCTTGCACTGACCCTACGCACATTTACTAGACATATATACAGTTGAAGTCGGAAGTTTACATACACAAACTCGTTTTTCAACCATTCCACAAATTTCTTGTTAACAAACTATAGTTTTGGCAAGTCGGTTAGGACATCTACTTTGTGCATGACACAAGTAATTTTTCCAACAATTGTTTACAGACAGATTATTTCACTTATAATTCACTGTATCACAATTCCAGTGGGTCAGAAGTTAACATACACTAAGTTGACTGTGCCTTTAAACTGCTTAGAAAATTCTTGGCTTTAGAAGCTTCTGATAGGGTAATTGACATCATTTGAGTCAATTGGAGGTGTACCTGTGGATGTATTTCAAGGCCTACCTTCAAACTCATTTGCTCGACAAAATGGGAAAATCAAAAGAAATCAGCCAAGATCTCAGAAAAAAAATGGTAGACCTCCACAAGTCTGGTTCATCCTTGGGAGCAATTTCCAAATGCCTGAAGGTACCACGTTCATCTGTACAAACAATAGTACGCAAGTATAAACACCATGGGACCATGCAGCCGTCATACCGCACAGGAAGGAGACACGTACTGTCTCCTAGAGATGAACGTTCTTTGGTGCGAGAAGTGCAAATCAATCCAAGAATAACAGCAAAGGACCTTGTGATGATGCTGGAGGAAACCGGTACAAAAGTATCTATATTCACAGTAAAACGAGTCCTATATTGACATAACCTGAAAGGCCGCTCAGCAAGGAAGAAGCCACTGCTCCAAAACCGCCATAAAAAAGCCAGACTTTGGTTTGCAACTGCATATGGGGACAAAGATCGTACTTCTTGGAGAAATGTCCTCTGGTCTGATGAAACAAAAATAGAACTGTTTGGTCATAATGACCATCGTTATTTGGAGGAAAAAGGGGGAGGCTTGCAAGCCGAAAAACACCGTCCCAACCGTGAAGCACGGGGGTGGCAGCATCATGTTGTGGGGGTGCTTTGCTGCAGGAGGGACTGGTGCACTTCACAAAATAGATGGCATCACGAGGAAGGAAAATTATGTGGATATATTGAAGCAACATCTCAAGACATCAGTCAGGAAGTTAAAGCTTGCTCGCAAATGGGTCTTCCAAATGGACAATGACCCCAAGCGTACTTACAAAGTTGTGGCAAAATGGCTTAAGGACAACAAAGTCAATGTATTGGAGTGGCCATCACAAAGCCCTGACCTCAATCCTAAAGAAAATTTGTGGGCAGAACTGAAAAAGCGTGTGCGAGCAAGGAGGCCTACAAACCTGACTCAGTTACACCAGCTCTGTCAGGAGGAATGGGCCAAAATTCACCCAACTTATTGTGGGAAGTTTGTGGAAGGCTACCCAAAACGTTTGACCCAAGTTAAACAATTTAAAGGCAATGCTACCAAATACTAATTGAGTGTATGTAAACTTCTGACCCACTGGGAATGTGATGGAAAAAATAAAAGCTGAAATAAATAATTCTCTCTACTATTATTCTGACATTTCACATTCTTGAAATAAAGTGGTGATCCTAACTGACCTAGGACAGGGAATTTTTACTAGGATTAAATGTCAAGAATTATATAAATATATTTGGCTAAGGTGTATGTAAACTTGCAACTGTGTGTGTGTGTGTATATATATGTATATATGCATTACTCACACACACTACATTAACACACGTAACACACACGTATGCAGACACAACACAAACACATAGATTTTAGACGCACACGCACTCATCATTTGCTGCCGCTACTCTGTTATTTATTTTACTCGTATTATTATCTATCCTGATGCCTAGTCACTTTACCCTGCCTTCATGTATATACAGTATCTACCTGAAATACCTCATACATCTGCACATTGATCTGGTACTGGTACTCCCTGTATATAGCTACATTCTCGTGTATTTTGTTTTGTTCCTCTTGTGTTACTATTTTAAACTCTGAACTTCACGGTTCAGCCTGGAACCAAACCAGGGTCTGTACTGACCCCTCTAGCACTGAGATGCAGTGCCTTAGACCGCTGCGCCACTCGGGAGCCCAGTACATACCCCACTCTACCATGAGACTTCATCACTGGAAAAGATAAACAGTTGAGTTCGATATCATTTAAATGGTTACAAACAGTGTTGCCAAACAATTATTATTTATTGAAAAAAAAAAAAAAATTTGAATAAAAATGGTTGGTGTTAAAGGTCTAAACGTGTAAACGCCTATTATTTGTATTTGCGTATGTTGTAACTTAGACCCTATTTCACATCATCTGAGGTTTTTGTGTTGTACCTGCCATCGGTTGAGACATAACATGCTCTTGAATACAGGGTGGGTGTCATTTCAGTCATAGAAATATAATTAAAAGAATCAAGCTATCGATTGAGACAACGGCAATTTAGCTGGTACACCATTGACATTTTAATTTGATTTAAATTAACTTATATTTACTACCACAAAGATGACCGCCGGTCCACCCACTGTTGAATGTCAACTTAAATGGTCATGTCTATTATATTATCTATGATTTCAATAGGTTTCCTATGGAGGATTGACGGTATATTTTAAAACATCTCTTGGTGGTACCATTTGTATAGGGCAAAGGATTATGGACCAGGCTTCTGATCTGATGCTGGATCAAAGGGTCACTGGTCCAGTCTGGTGGTACCATTTGAAAGTTGAAATTTTAAAATGTTATTCCCATTTTAGTACATTTATCAGCCAAAACATGACACCCACCTTGTATTCAAGAGTGTGTTGTGTCTCAACCGATGGCGGTCACAACACAAAAACCTAAGATGATGTTAAACAGGGTCTAAGCTACAACATATGATTTTCTATTTAAAAAATTTGTGTAAAAAAAGTTTTTTTTCAGAAATTATAAAGTATTTTGACAACCCTGTATGTAAGCTTGTAAATTTTATCAATCTCAACCATTTCATCCAGTGATGAGGACATGGTTGTCTCATGGTATGGTGGGGTATGAAAATGGGTCCGCTTTGAGCATCTTTATCTCTTGTGGTTCATAAGGATAGCGTAGCTAACAAATTGTCAGCCAACATAAGGTGTAACTTAACTTATTTGAAAAGTCATTACTATATTACATTGTTCAACATTTTCTTAAAATTTGTCATTAGTTAGTTCAATTCATTTGTATTCGCTCTCGTCGGACTCCGGCTGAATATTTTCCGCCATTTTCTTCAATTCGGAAAATGTTGTGAAGCCATGCCCGTTTTCTGAAGAATTGCATTATGGGCCCTAAAAGTACGTAAATAGTGTCCTCTGCGTGTATACTTAGTATTTTGGCGAATTTAGTACGACATCCGGGAGCTTTTGGCATACTACTATATCCATACTATGACCAATAAGCATACTATATACTCAATTCACGTCACAAGTAGTACGGTTAGTATGAGTATTCGAACACAGCTATGGTCTTGCATGTGCCAGCTAATACAGTGTGTTAACCGTACTAAATGTGATTTGTCCGCATTTGGTAAATTTATGTTTGTCCCACATGAGACGCTGCAGCCAATTTTACTTCCTCAAAATCTCCAGAATGAATCTAAGATAACTCAAGAAATCTGTAATTCATTTTGACTCTTTTGCCGAGGATGCTTTAGTTGTGAAATTTTACCTCTAACTAAGGTGTTTGGTGCAGTATTTCTCAAGATGTTCTTTTTTGCGAAGTGTTGGATAGAGAGCAATCACCGCAGCTGTTCACCTCATATTAGTGGTCAATTGAACATCATCATATCAAAACCCAACCTTCATTTACCCGTTGTGACGCACAGATTCTCAAAACTCAGTTTTAGATGAGACTTTATGACAAATTATCCTATTTACACTTTGTAATCAATTTTGTCGCTAGAATAACTGTTTCTGACTCATCGATGCCACAGGCTGTTTTCAAAGGTATTCGTTGCTTTTTTAAGGCAGTTAATGGCAACATTAAAACCCGTGTGTGTCTGTGCATTCAGTTTACGTATTTATGATCGAGCATTAACACTCAAGTAAACGACTCATCAAGGAACTGGGAACTCTATTACCAGAGTTATTTTAGTGTAACCGTTCACCCCCACCCTCTGACACTCCCCCTCCAACAAGTCTGCCTCGGCTGCCTGGCTGTGACACATTCTCCCCCCACATGAATCGCTCTGTTGCTTGCTCTCTTTCTCTCTTTCTCTCTCTCGGGCCACACATGGACTAAAAGTTAAGACAGACAAGCTGGGGAAGGGCGTGGATGGTCATTTACCTGCTTCCATCAGGTTGTATTTTGATTTTGAATCAACCATTTCATTTACTTGTGTATGCTGTGGTCTTGCCAAATATGTTGTTATTGCTTATACTCTTTCTAATGCAGTACTGTATCTTTTTGTCCCTTGAGGGCTTCAGTTGGTGTGGATATAGTGTAGCGGCGTATAGTGTTTTTCTGCTGTTTGATTTTCCACACGAGGCTGTACGCTGCCAGAGAAGGGTTTGTTGATAGAACAGAGGCATTGTGGTGGAAAAACAAGTGTTTGGACAAATGATAAAGCTGTCTGATTGTGCTCTTTGAAGGGTGCCACTCACTCTGTCACTCTTGAATGTTTTGGGAGGTTCTCTACAATGCACATTGATTATCATGTATTTTCTGGAAACAGCTTAGGAAATACAGCCAGAGTAAGAACAGCTGTTGTGTATACTGGTTCATAGTCTAAGGCTGAGATTTTCAGTCCTAACATTCCATTTTGCCTTTTCCTTTGTGAGTTGTAGTTGAGAAGACGTGTACAGACCTGTTTTTTGTACAGTTATATATTTGAAAAAAGACATATTGAAATTGCTTAATTTACTCTTAATGAAATGACACTGTACTCAGACGGGGAAAAATGCATTTGGTTAGTGTTAAACTGTACACCCTGTCAAGACAGAGGGGTTTTGTGCATTACACAAACCATATTTGTTTTTCATTAAGCGAATTCAAAAACAATTACCAACAGTGAAGTTGGTTGCCAACCATTTGCATTCAAGGGAAACTAGCTACATCTGGTTGTACTGTGCTGAAGTAGATCTTGCTTTCTCTGAAAGATGGACAGTATTAGGCGAGAGATCCGTTGTACCTTTTCCCAGGAGCCCCTAGCCGTTTGGCTGTGTAGGGTTCGATGACTGACAGACAGACAGACAGAGACAACTTTGGACTTGCAGTGTCATTGTTTTCCCACACCGATCAACAGACCAGGGGGCATTATCACTCGGTCCGCCTCTCCTCGTTCCGCCTCTACAGTTCATATTACATTTCAGAGCATGGTAATCTGTGGAAATACCAGACTCTGTGTGTACTAAGTGTGGTATCTGACACAAATCAACTGTCATCCATGTGCAGCAGCAGATGTTTGGTGACGGTGTTTCCAAGAATGACAGGGGCTGGTCTCAGACATGCACAACGGGCCTGTAAGGGCAACGGTTGTACCTCATGATACTCATTTTAGGGTTACGCCATAAGGTATGCGTGTAATGTAGGCTAACCAAGAACAGCTGTAGAGTACTGTACACGACATTGGGGAAATTTCTTGAAGAAAAATAGTATTGTAAAAGAGATGTAACAAAGTGATGTGAAATAACTTGCTGATAGATTACAATCCAATTAGGGTAATCATGTGGAAAATGTAAATTACTCAATGTTCTTTTGACTAATTGTGACTAATTGTGCGTTTGTATGGGTATTGAGAAAGGTGGGAAAGATCAGTATTTTAGAACTGCAGCCTACAGTAGTTGTTATAGAGTAGAAGAGAGTCAGAGTAATGATATCATGGCTATGTTCATCAAGCATACAGGCACATAGGAAAACATCAATATACAGTACCAGTCAAAGGTTTGGACACACCTACTCATTCCAGGGTTTTTCTTTATTTTTTACTATTTTCGAGATTGTAGAATAGTAGTGAAGACATCAAAACTATGAAATAACACATATGGAATCATGTAGTACGCATTTTGGTTAACAAATCAAAATGTAGTTTATATTTGAGATTCTTCAAAGTAGCCACCCTTTGCCTTGATGACAGCTTTGCACCGTCTTGGCATTCTCCCAACCAGCGTCATGAGGTAGTCACCAGGAATGCATTTCAATTAACAGGTGTGCCTTCTTAAAAGTTAATTTGTGGAATTTCTTTCCTTCTTAATACATTTGAGTCAGTCAGTTGTGTTGTGACAAGGTAGGGGTGGTATACAGACGATAGCCCTATTTGGTAAAATACCAAGTCCATATTATGGCAAGAACAGCTCAAATAAGCAAAGAGAAACGACAGGCCATCATTACTTTAAGACATGAAGGTCAGTCAATCTGGAAAATTTGAAGAACTTTGAACGTTTCTTCAAGTGCAGTCACAAAAACCATCAAGCGCTATGATGAAACTGGCTCTCATGAGGACCGCCACAGGAAAGAAAAGACCCAGAGTTACCTCTGCTGCAGAGGATAAGTTCATTAGAGTTACCAACCTCAGAAATTGTAGCCCAAATACATGCTTCAGAGTTCAAGTAACAGACACATCTCAACATCAACTGTTCAGAGGAGACTGCGTGAATCAGGCCTTCATGGTCAAATTGCTGCAAAGAAACCACTACTAAAGGACACCAATAATAAGAAGAGACTTGCTTGAGACAAGAAACATGAGCAATGGACATTAGACCGGTGGAAATCTGTCCTTTGGTCTGATGAGTCCAAATTTGCGATTTTTGATTCCAACCCCCGTGTCTTTGTGAGACACAGAGTAGGTGAAAGGATGATCTCCGCATGTGTGGTTCCCACCGTGAAGCATGGCGGAGGAGGTGTGATGGTGTGGGGGTGCTTTTCTGATGACACTGTCTGTGATTTATTTAGAATTCAAGGCACACTTAACCAGCATGGCTACCACAACATTCTGCAGCGATACGACATCCCATCTGGTTTGCGCTTAGTGGAACTATCATTTGTTTTTCAACAGGACAATGACCCAACACACCTCCAGGCTGTGTAAGGGCTATTTGACCAAGAAGGAGAGTGATGCATCAGAAGACCTGGCAACCAATCAGCCAACCTCAACCCAATTTCCTTGATTTGGGATGAGTTGAACCGCAGAGTGAAGGAAAAGCGGTCCCACATATGCTCAGACTGTTGGAAAAGCATTCCTCATAAAGCTGGTTGAGAGAATGCAAAGATTGTGCAAAGCTGTCATGGCAAAGGGTGGCTACTTTGGAGAATCTAATATATCTTAAATACATTTTGATTTCTTTAACACTTTTTTGGTTACTACATTTGTTATTTCATAGGGTTGATGTCTTCCCTATTATTCTACAATGTAGAAAATAGTAAAAAAAATAAAGAAAAACCCTTGAATGAGTAGGTGTTCAAACTTTTGACTGGTACTGTATATATACAAACATCAGTATATGTACAGTTGAAGTCGGAAGTTTACATACACCTTAGTCAAATACATTTAAACTCAGTTTTTCACATTCCTGACATTTAATCCTAGTAAGAATTCCCTGTCTTAGGTCAGTTAGGATCACCACTTTATTTTAAGAACGTGAAATGTCAGAATAATAGTAGAGTGATTTATTTCAGCTTTTATTTATTTCCTCACATTCCCAGTGGGTCAGAAGTTTACATATACTAATTTAGTATTTGGTAGCATTGCCTTTAAATTGTTTAACTTGGGTCAAATGGTTCGGGTAGCCTTCCACAAGCTTCCCACAATAAGTTGGGTGAATTCCATTGATCAGAGTTCAGCCCTGTTATCCTGCCCTTTGTTGTCCTGTGCTGAGTGACACCACAGTATAGGGGAAAGGATTATGGACCAGGCCAGGCTTCTGCTCTTATCCTGGACCGATTGGTCACTGGTCCAGTCTGTCTGCCCATTCTGTCTAGTTTGTGAGAAACCTCAGTTGCCCTCTGCTACAGATAAGCAGTTGAAATTTCCCTCCATAAATTACAGTAGCCGGTGCTATTCGCCATGCTAGCAATGTTGACATGGCTGTGGAAATAGTGTGCTCTCTGAGCTCCCATCAGGCTGTGCCAGCTAGCCAGGCTGTTCCAGTGCCTCCCTCCCTGTAGTGTTGTGCTGAAGCTCAATGAATGGATGTTTATGTCAAGGGAGGGAGAGAGGAGACAGACCTATATAGGGATGGAGAGAGGAGACATGTAGAGCACAGAGCACTATGTTTGTGAAATCAGCCTACGGTGCGTCATTTCTGCAATCTGAATTATTCCTCTCCATATCTGTCAACAGACCTTCAGGCAATATTTCAGTTCACTGCACATCCATTATGTAAGGGTAGCTTAGTTATTTGACACTGTCCTAGAGGACGACCTAGCCTGGGAGAGTTGACGCAGTCTAGATCAGGCATTTTCTAAGGGGCTTTCTAGGACATGTCCAAGTCTCCCTCTCCACAGGGGGATTTATCATCAAGACAAGTTCCCTCAGAGGATCTAAGGGAGATGTATCCATAGACGTGCCAAGATGGTGACATTTTATTTTTGATTACAGTGGAAGGAAAAGTATACATTTATGGACGCGCTGTAAGCTCCATTATCCTCATAACATTGGAGTGTTTACCAAACCGAGGGCAGCAGCATGAAGGCTTCGTTCTTGACAGTCCCTATTATCACGCACTATGCGATGCTGGAGGACAAGAGCTCCATGGCTATTTTTTTCCTACTGACCTTTGTACGTTTTACATGTAAATATTTAATTGAATAGGCTAGTTATGGTGATATTTTCCAGTGCTGGTATTTGCTGGCTGTAAACCCCCCCCCCCCACCACTTCTCTTTTCCCATGGAGGATAAAACGCTCAACTGTTTTTCTCTGCTGTCGCATCAACTTCTCCGCAGAAAGGAAAGTCAATAATCTACTAATTACTAAGAGTAAGACATTCTGACTCAACGTTGGGCTCACAGCAGAGTGACTTCATTTGCAGGTTGAATTGAGTTTTTTTCTGTCAAAACAGTGCCTTAGAGCTGGGCTCGAGGCCTGAGGTCCATAACTCGGAATGGAAACAAAAACAGTCCTCTGTTTCTCAGGTCCGCTGGTAAACACACTGTAACCTCATTTCTTTTTACTGACACTCCCTCTCGACTCCATTCTCTCACACCATACTGTCAACATGGCTCAGGCTCACTCTGAGCACAGCTCGCATACGGCACTGTACTGCTTCTTTGCAGGGACGTTTTAAAGCTACCACAGTGAGAGGTACTTCATTTTTTTGGTTAATCCGTTTTGTGACATATTAAAACGTTAGAAAGGAGCCTCTTCATGGAAACAACTAAATATATTTTATTTTCCTAAACATTTCAGTGCACTTACGATACGGTTCACGTTTAGGCTGCTTCTCTCTGAGGGTACCTTGAATGGATTAGTGTACATTTGTTTGTAACCGATTCGGTGATTTAACTCCTGCATTTGTGGAACCTTAATGGGGCAACTAATCACTTTCAGCTGCTTTAGGTGATTGGGTAAATCCTAAGGCTATAGGCATGTGCAATGTATCACAGCAGCAGGCTTAACAAGACCCATTCAGATCTCCCTCAGTTCAAATAACATCACTCTACTGAGGGTCATAACAACGCCATAACATTTACAGTACAACTGTAGATGGGATTACACTCGTCCCTTGCCACACAGGTAGTCCCCCTAGATGCAGCTCGGTTTGAGGCATGACGCTTTGTTAGAATCTGGTACCGTCGATCTCATTTACATTCGCCCCTGCGGTATTAATACATTTAACAGACCAGGAAGTCCAGATCGATCAGGAGCCGGAGCAGTGGGGGCACACACTTGGCCTGATGCCCATCCCTAACCCAGGCACATTGACCTGGATGATGGCTCCATGATACCGGCCTCATTGGAGCACGCCTCGGTAATCTAGAGGAACAGGTGGTTACCCAGCTCCGACTAGGTTGATGAGCTGGTGGGCTTATGCCTCAACCCAGCATGCATGGAGAGCTACCCTCCTATTGGTTTTCACTCCAACCCCAGTTGTAACTAACTTGATTCAGCTTAACAACTGGCTAATTATTAGAATGAGCTGTGCTATATTAGGGTTGGAGTGAAAACCGACAGGACGGTAGCACTCCAGCACAGGGTTAGAGATGCCTGGTCTATGGTCTAGGAGGGAGATGTCTTTCTGTCTCTCTCTTTCTCTCCCCACCCGTTCTCTCTCTCACTGGTGCACACACACTCTCTCCCTCTCTATCTGTGAGGCATAGCAGGAGGTTGTCTCTTTTGACTATTATCTGTGATGTGTACATGTGGAGCCTGGCGGGATGCAGCGGGAGGCAGCAGCAGTGAGAGAGCAGCCAGGGGGATATAAACAGAGGGGGTGCTATAAATAGCCCAGTACTCTTCCTGCCCCACGTCATATACAGTTAAAGTCGGACGTTTACATACACTTAGGTTGGAGTCATTAAAACTCGTTTTTCAACCACTCCACAAATTTCTTGTTGACAAACTATAGTTTTGTCAAGTCTGTTAGGATATCTACTTTGTGCAATTTGTGTAATTTATCTCACTTATAATTCACTGTATCACAATTCCAGTGGGTCAGAAGTTTCCAATACACTAAGTTGACTGTGCCATTAAACACCTTGGAAAATTCTAGAAAATGGTGTCATGGCTTTAGAAGCTTCTGATAGGCTAATTGACATAATTTGAGTCAATTGGAAATGTACCTGTGGATATATTTCAAGGCTTACCTTCAAACTCAGTGCCTCTTTACATCATGGGGAAGTCAAAAGAAGTCAGCCAAGACCTCAGGAAAAACATTTTAGGCCTCCACAAGTCTGGTTTATCCTTGGGAGCAATTTTCAAACGCCTGACAGTACCACGTTCATCTGTACAAACAATAGTATGCAAGTATAAACACCATGGGACAACGCAGCCATCATACTGCTCAGGAAGGAGACGTATTCTGTCTTCTAGAGATGAACGTACTTTGGTGCGAAAAGTGCAAATCGCTTGCAAGCCGAAGAACACCATCCCAACCGTGAAGCATTGGGGTGGCAGCATCATGTTTTGGTGGTGCTTTGCTGCAGGAGGGACTAGTGCATTTCACAAATTAGATGGCATCATGAGGATGGGAAAATATGTGGATATATTGAAGCAACATCTTCCAAATGGGTCTTCCAAATGGACAATGACCCCAAGCATACTTCCAAAGTTGTGGCAAAATGGCTTAAGGACAACAAAGTCAATGTATTGGAGTGTCCATCACAAAGCCCTGACCTCAACCCTATAGAAAAGTTGTGGGCAGAACTGAAAAAGCATGTGCGTGCAAGGAGGCCTACAAACCTGACTCAATTACACCAGCTCTGTCAGGAGGAATGGGCCAAAATTCAAACTTATTGTGGGAAACTTGTGGAAGGCTACCCAAACCATTGATCCAAGTTAAACAATTTAAAGGCAATGCTACCAAATACTAATTGAGTGTAAACTTCTGACCCACCTCGAATGTGATTCTCTCTAATAAATCATTCTGACATGTCACATTCTTATAATAAAGGGGTGATCCTAACTGACCAAAGACAAGGAATTTTTACTAGGATTAAATGTCAGGAGTTGTGTGAAACAGATTAAATGTATGTAAACTTCTGACTTCAACTGTGCACTACGTGATCGTCGAACATTTAATTCCAAAATCATGGGCATTAATATGGAGTTGGTCCCCCCCTTTGCTGCTATAACGGTCTTCACTCTTCTGGGAAGGCTTTGCTGCGGGGACATGCTTCCATTCAGCCACAAGCATTACTGACATCGGGCACAGATGTTGGGCGATTTAGGTCTGGCTCACAGTCGGCATTCCAATTAATCTCAAAGGTGTTCGTGGGGTTGAGGTCAGGGCTCTGTGCAGGCCAATCAAGTTCTTCCACACCAATCTCGACAAACCATTTCTGTATGGACCTCACTTTGTGCACAGGGGCGTTGTCATGCTGAAACAGGAAAGGGACTTCAACGTTTGCCACAAAGTTAGAAGCACAGTATCATATATGCTGTAGCCTTCATTGGAACTAAGGGGCCTAGCCTGAACTATGAAAAACAGCCTCAGACAATTATTCCTCCTCCACCAAAATGTACAGTTTACAGTCTATGCATTCGGGCAGGTAGTGTTCTCCTGACATCTGCCAAACCCAGATTTGTCAGTCAAACTGCCAGATGGTGAAGTGTGATTCATCACTCCAAAGAACGCGTTTCCACTGCTACGGAGTCCAATGACGGCGAGCTTTACACCACTCCAATCTACGCTTGGCATTGTGCATGGTGATCTTAGGCTTGTGTGCGGCAGCTTGGCCATGGAAACCCATTTCATGAAGCTCCAGACAAACAGTTCTTGTGCTGACGTTGCTATCAGAGGCAGTTTGGAACTTGGTAGTGAGAGTCTGTCCTCGGTTGCAACAATCTTTATGCGGTTCAGCACTCGGCAGTCCCGTTCTGTGAGCTTGTGTGGCCTACCACTTCACGACTGAGCCGTTGTTGCTCCTAGACGTTTCCACTTCACAATAATAGCACTTACAGTTGTCCGGGGAAGCTCTAGCAGGGCAAAAATTTGATGAACTGACTTGTTGGAAAGGTGGCATCCTATGACGGTGCCACGTTGAACGTCACTGAGCTCTTGAGTAAGGCCGTTTTACTACTAATGTTTGTCTATGGAGATTGCATGGCTGTGTGCTCGATTTTATACACCTATCAGCAATGGGTGTGGCCGAAATGGACAAATCCGCTAATTTGAAGGCGTGTCCACATACATTTGTGTAAATAGTGTATCTAGCTACAGAGTAGAGTAGATCCCCAGTTCCTCCACCCTCATCTGATTCTGGTTCCCCATGTTGTCCCAGCAGTGTTGCTGTTAAGGTAGACTGATGTTGTGCACGCTATCCAGGTTAAGTGTCCAGTGTTAACACCACTGTCTGTGGTATTTGTTTAAATGTAAATCAGCACTTTGGATGGTGTTTTTCACCCTTCTTGTCACTTTGTCTCATTGAATGTTTAGTTGAAATATATATATTTTTTTATTTATTTAACCTTTATTTAACTATGCAAACCCTAACCAGGACGACACTGGGCCAATTGTGCGCCGCCCTATGGGACTCCCGATTACAGCCGGTTGTGATACAGCACGTGATCGAACCAGGGTCTGTAGAGACGCCTCTAGTACTGCGATATAAACACTGCTGCATTGAAGATGAATTCCAAAAAAGGACCAATGGAAAAAAAACTAAACCTAAAGTCTAAATGTATACTATGAATATAAAATGTAAATATATATTTAAATATCCCTGGCACTTTTGCATTCTATTCAAAGCGCCATACAAAGAGCCAACAATACCACACTGTAAGAGCCACAGCACAAGTACTTTTCTAAGGATGTACACGCATGTGGTAATTCTCTGTGGTTTCATTTGGGTTTATATTTTGCCTGCACAATCCAGTATGGCGTTAGCATAATAACAGCTTCAAACACTGACTCCACTAGAGTACAGTATGTATACTTCAGCGATAAATGCCCTCCAGACCCCAGCTGTTATACTACCTGTCCCAGTCACATACAGTTCTGTATTATTCACAATACCTTTAATCTTTTGCTGCATTCCTCCATTTTACTTGCTAGGTTTTAGAGGGAGTAGAGGTACTGTAGGCGTTTTGTAACAACTGATGCTGGGTCAGTCTACACTCTGTTAGTCAAATTGTTTGTCACATGAGCCGAATACAACAGGTGTAGACCTTACAGTGAAATGCTTACTTACGAGCCCTTAACCAAAAGTGCAGTTTCAAAAAAAACATTGACTATTTCACATTGACTCTGCCGGTACAGAGTCAATGTGCGGGGGCACCGATTACAATGTAAATAGTCTGGGTAGCCATTTGACTAGATGTTCAGGAGTCTTATGGCTTGGGGGTAGAAGCTGTTTAGAAGCCTCTTGGACCTAGACTTGGCGCTCCGGTACCGTTTGCTGTGCGGTAGCAGAGAGAACGGTCTATGACTAGTTTGGATGGAGTCTTTGACAATTTTTAGGGTCTTCCTCTGACACCGCCTGGTATAGAGGTCCTGGATGGCAGGAAGCTTGGCCCCAGTGATGTACTGGGCCGTTCGCACTACCCTCTGTAGTGCCTTGCGGTCGGAGGCCGAGCAGTTGCCATTCCAGGCAGTGATGCAACCAGTCAGGATGCTCTCGATGTTGCAGCTGTAGAACCTTTTGAGGATCTGAGGACCCATGCCAAATCTTTTCAGTCTCCTGAGGGGGAATCGGTTTTGTCATGTCCTTTTCACGACTGTCTTGGTGTGCTTGGACCATGTTAGTTTGTTGGTGATGTGGACACCAAGCAACTTGAAGCTCTCAACCTGCTCCACTGCAGCCCCGTCGATGAGAATGGGGGCGTGCTCGGTCCTCTTTTTCCTGTAGTCCACAATCATCTCCTTTGTCTCGATCCCGTTGAGGGAGAGGTTGTTGCCCTGGCACCACACGGCAAGGTCTCTGACCTCCTCCCTATAGGCCGTCTCGTCATTGTCGGTGATCGGGCCTACCACTGTTGTCATCGGCAAATATAATGACGGTGTTGGAGCTGTGCCTGGCTGTGCAGGCAGGCATATCCCGATCCATATCAGGCAATAGGAAGAGCAGGTGCCTAATTCATCTACCAGGGATGGAGTGCATAATGCAAACCAGGACTGTGTGTATAAGCCTATCTGTATTTATGTATTTTTGTTACGTGTGTGTGTGTGGTACTGTGTGTGTTTTTATTTTTTTTATTTTCTTTTTCTTCCCCCAGATGCATTGTATTTCAAATGTATTTGTTTGGGAGTCCATGGGACTGGCCATCATGACAGTGTTGTGCCATAGAATACCCAATGCTTTTAAGCAATTCTATTGCACAGCGTGCACTCACTGTGACGCACATGCATAACGCTAAATGCACATATTTGAGAGGATGTAGGCCTAGAGAGGCTAACATTTTTTTAATGTGTTGAGCTAATTGTTTTGGTAACCTATCTCTTTCCGTAACCCTGTTATCTATCTGTCAATCAAGCAGTTAGTATTTATATCTTCATAGAGTTAGTGTGCGGAGCAAGAGGGGGAAAGGAAATGATCAATCTAAAGGACTTGAGCGCTTGTGTTGTGTTTAGACCTTATCTTAGCCATGGAGTCGATACAGTGACACTGCCCTAGAAGTTTAATCATAGCCACCTCAGGGGTTTGCTAAATGTATCTGTTGGCTACCGTACAGTATATTGTGACAACCTTGGCATAATAGTAAGCATATGTCACTGTTTCTAGATAAAAAACATTCAAGAACTGTACAGGACTTTGATGATATTTATCATAGATTCTGGAGCTGGGAAGTCAAAACGTGGCAATGACCGTGTCTGCGGTTCTGTTTTGAAAGACTGTCGCGTTTTCCCTGATCAATGATTTAAACGCTACTGTACGTGAATACAGCCACGTATGCTTGAGGCCTCAACCAGATGACCTTTGACCCTGATTCCCAGAATGCTCCAGGGGTGGGTGTGGGGGTGGGAAACCCAGACTGGGAATACACACTGAAGAGATGGTTCATATTAGAGCCAGAAACCCTGAGCGCCCCTCGTGTGCCGGATGTCCGAAAGATTTTTCAGTATGTACTTCCAACATATTTGTTTAAAGGCCCAGTCCAGTCAAAAATGTGGTTTCCTATGTTTCGTATATACAGTATTTCCACACTATGAGGTTGGAATAATACTGAACATGATGATAATGCCCTTTTATTGTAAGCTGTTTGAAAAGACTGCCTGAAATGTTTTGATGGGATGGAGTTTTGGCCTGTCTGGTGACATACCAGGCAGTAAATTAGTTAATAAACCAATCAGAACGTGTGTTCCAAACCTCTCTGCTAACAGCTAGTTTTCAATTTCCCCCTCCCCACTCAGACCACTCCCAAACAGTCCTAGAATTCTTGCTTGAGAAATTGCTCTTGCTAAGAAGCTGTTTTTTGGGGGGGGTTTTTCAATTAAAATGTTAAAACAAAAATCCCAGCAAGGTACTTAATTGTGACCCAGAAATTATTTGATATTGAGATAAAAACGGCTGCGTTGGACCTTTTTCAACTATATGAATCTGACAGCTACATTACACAGTCAGGGGACATCAAGCTAATAGGCCTCAGTCCTGTTCACTTATGGTGAACTAAATCTCTGTATAATCAGCGATATAGTAAATTCCATATCTAACAAATACAATGTCTCTCTGCACATACAGTGCCTTTGGAAATTATTCAGACCCCTTCACTTTTTCCACATATACCCCATAATACCCCATAATGACAAAGCAAAAACAATTTTTTTGAAATGTTGCAAATGTATGAAAAATAAATAAAACAGAAATTCCTTATTTACATAAGTATTCAGACCCTTTGCTATGAGACTCGAAATTGAGCTCAGTGGCATTCTGTTTCCATTGATCATCCTTGAGATGTTTCTACAACTTGATTGGAGTCCACCTGTGGTAAATTCAATTGATTGGACATGATTTGGAAAGGCTCACACCTGCCTAATATAAGGTTCAATAATTGACAGTGCATGTCAGAGCAAACATCTAGTCTGGAGGAAACCTTGCACCATCCCTACAGTGATGCATGGTGGTGGCAGCATCATGCTGTAGGAATATTTTTCAGCTGCAGGGACTGGGAGACTAGTCAGGATCGAGGCAAAGATGAACGGAGCAAAGTACAAAGAGATCCTTGATGAAAAACCTGCTCCAGAGCGCTCAGGACCTCAGACTGGGGCGAAGGTTCACCTTCCAACAGGACAACGACCCTAAGCACTCAGCCAAGACAATGCAGGAGTGGCTTCGGGACAAGTCTCTGAATGTCCTTGAGTGGCCCAGCCAGAGCCCGGACTTGAACCCGATCGAACATCTCTGGAGAGACCAGAAAATAGCTGTGCAGCGACGCTCCCAATCCAACCTGACAGAGCCTGAGAGGATCTGCAGAGAAGAATGGGAGAAACTCCCCAAATACAGGTGTGCCAAGCTTGTAGCGTCATATCCAAGAAGACTCGAGGCTGTAATCGCTGCCTAAGGTGCTTCAACAAAGTATTGAGTAAAGGGTCTGAATACTTATGTAAATGTGATATGTGTTTTTTTAATATAAATTAGAAAACATTTCTAAAAACCAGTTTTTGCGTTATCATTATGGGGTATAGTATGCAGATTGAAGGGGGGGGACAATTGAATACATTTTGGAATAAGGCTGTAACCTAACAACGTGGAAAAAGTCAAGGGGTCTGAATACTTTCTGAAGGCACTGTAGATGTATGTGTAAAAACCCTACTATGAGTTACCAATAATTGACTGTATACGACATTTTGAATGTCTTCTTTACGTACTGCAGCTGTAAGACCTGTGGATGAATCCCTGCGGTTAAAGCAAATCTTTGAATCATCTGCGACTGCCGTTAATCATTTTCTCACTAGGCCTTCTCTCATGTCTCTCTTCATGCTGCATTACAGATGGATTAATGATGCTTGTGTGGCGGAAACAGTCTCTACTCAGCTTGGCCCTTTTTATCCCCAGCCTTGGTCGTGCTTCTCTCCCCTCCACATCCCACCTCACCCCACCCACACTACCCTCTTGGCCATTTCTGTTATTACTTTAATTTCTGAATGTCTAATGAATTGAATAAGAGATGAGAAGGATCAAAGGCTCCTTTGGCAGGTTCGAGGAATCCATTCAGATTGAAATGAGGAGTGTTGCTTTGTGTGTGTGTGTGTGTGTGTGTGTGTGTGTGTGTGTGTGTGTGTGTGTGTGTGTGTGTGTGTATGTTTTTTTTTTGTTAAGAGAGGTAGAGCGACATGAGAGTATCCATGACATGTATAATAGTTAATAGGAAAATAAGCCTTTCCATGCGCTATACATATGACACACTTAATGGTTAATCTTCAACACTTCATTAACAGGGGCCTCGGATCTATCGGTCATAAACACCTATCTTCTTCATTTGTTGTTCGCATTAGCTGCCTGCCACAGGATGTAAGAAGACGCTGGGTCCCTGACGTTTTTTGCTTGTCTTGTCAGCTTGAATCAAAGCATTGACAGGCTAACGCTGCTGAGCACTTCACATACTTTTACATATGGCACTTCCTGTGAAGGGTATCTGTATCTATTTGTATGTAATCAGAGAAGGAGGCTCTGGGTGATAATAATGGTCTTAGATCAGTAATACAACAGCTTGGCATCCTGTGAATGTTGCCTGAGCCCTGCCCCACTTCTCTACATCACAACTGTGTAGACGGTGGTTTATGAATTCACAATTCAGATTGTGATATCTAAGTAAAGATGATCAGAACAATGACTTCCTTTATGAAGTTGATATCCACCATTCCCTTTCATTGTTGGCAGAGGGAAATGCGTTGAATGGAGTTGAGGTCACTGGATAACGAAGCATTCTTTGGTTCTGTCAAGTGGCGTATCTGATGAGGTGATTGAACAGAATTTTAGAGGCAGTTGCTAAATATATCCTCTTGCTTTGTGCTGTAGTGGCGTCACAATGGCTATCATGTGATAGGTGACCTGGACTCGGCTCTACTTTCACCAGACAGAACACTACCGAGGTATAGCGTTACAGGTGGTGAGTTATTGAACCGGGGCGGCTGGTCACGTTGCTTGTACCGGAGAATGGAACTGTTATCGCTCTAGATGCGTTGACTAATGTCCTTTTGTAAGCAGATTCAGTTACTGACAGTATCACTAGTCAGCCAATTGAGGTTGCTCTTTGAGCGTCGAGGCCCAGATTAGTCTCGTGTGCTTTACCTTCTCTGGCAGCAGTGTATGAGTTCAGACATTTCACCTTCAGCTTTTCCACACGGGGTGAAAAGAACAGTACTGCATCCCTATTGGTAAGAGTTGAATAGTGGCTTGTGTACAGTATTGAAGGTTTTGCTGACAGACTGATTTTTCGTACCAACAGCCACTGCAGAGGGACATTGAAAAGGGGACCCACAAGCGGTGGGTTGTCATGGACACCTTTTTCCGCCGGCACTTTAGACTGAAAGCGGCGGAACAATGCCAATACAGACGGCCTGGCGTGGCAGTGCCCACAAGCAAGGCTCGCCGGCGCTCCAGTGTAGGACTGCCCTCTGCTGGCCTGGTCCAACGTAGACGCTCTAGTGTGGGACTGCCATTCACAGGTCCTGTTGGACGCAGAAGGTCCAGTGCAGGCCTGTCGCCGACTTCTCAATCCCAACGAAGACGCTCCAGTGTTGGCCTGCCGTCAGGTTGTGTGGGCCGTAGAACCTCCAGTGTGGGCTTGGCCTGCGCTGCTCACCAACAACGCAGGCGCTCCAGCGATGTGCAGGGGTTACCCCACTGTTATTATGGAGGAGGGCAGCTAGTGAAGACCAGATACTACACCAGGCGTCGCTCCAGCACCACCATGGTCTGTGTCAATCCCCGCTTCTCTGTCCGCCGCCGGCAAGCCGCCAAGCTCCGCACCATTGACACCCAACTGCTGGGGCCTTCCATGCTGCTGGCCAGCCTGGTCCAGATGAGTGCGGAGCAGCAGAGAGCACCAGGGGCGCAGGGTGGGGAGGGGGCATCAGGAGAGGGCACTGAGAGCTGCCCATCCTCCTCGTGCTGCTCTGAGTCGGAGGGGGACAGCTGCAGTCAGAGAGAGTGTAGCACCAGGTCGGAGGGCAGCGGGAGTGAACGAGAGGGGACTGAGGCATCATCATCATCATATCCAGAGGGAGAGAGGACGTCTCCATGGCAGGACTGGAATCAGGCTCATAGTATGGCAGCCTTGACGATGGAGAGCATCCAGTCCCGGCCCCTGATCCGCGCCCCACGCTGCCTGCGCCGTAACTCCTCCCACCTGCTGCCGGCGGAGGCGGTGCACCGTAGCAGGGCGGCCTACGGTGTGCATGGGCGCTACCGACGCTCCAGCCAGTTACGGAGGCCTTCCACCGTCTCCAACAGCGCCAGGCTAGTCCCCGCACCCAGCCGCAGGAGCTCTATAGTGGCCCGCTACTCCTCCCGTTCCCTGTATAGGAACTGTTCCGCTTGCTGGAAACCCAGGGGCCGCAGGGAGTCCCTCAGCCCCCTGCAGGGCACCTACTACGACCCCCGCCTGGAGACTTGGAGTGGATTCGTCTCGTATGTAGACCCCCTGGGTCACAGGCAATGCCTGGGTCACAGGCAATGCTTGTGTGTGTGTGTGTGTGTGTGTGTGTGTGTGTGTGTGTCAGGAAAGTGGGGGGGGGGGCTTCTATGTCAGAATATACACAGAAAATGACCACACTATTTGTTTTATCCGAACAATAGAAGGGGGAAATGCATGCAAAGTCACTGGCCATTCCTGCCCTTCCAACCATACCATCACTTCCTGGTCTGAAGTGTTGATGTCAGTTAAGCAAGTGTTTGTGTCTAAGCCTGCTGCAGCATGTAACTGCAAACTGGGAAATCTTTCATATTTTACACCAAACTCTGCTGACCTTTTGTGTTGCTGACATGTAAGCTAGGAGTTTTGTTTAGTGACTCCTACAGCACCTTTCATGCAGGCTCTCAGTCACACAAACCTGTCAAATACCAAACCTAGACCTCTTCTGTACCTGGCTGCACATTGGCTCAACACTTCGAATGCTGTATATTGTATGACGTCAGACGTACCATTCATTGTTCATCATGTGTGCTGAACCTCTCTCTTTGATCAGGGCCTACTTTGTTTCCATCGGGTGGAAGGGTGGGTTTTACCATTAGGTTGTGATGCGGTATCCCACTGGGCCTGTCATCTCAATGATGCGATTGCAATCATTCAAAGGTGTTGCGTCTGTGTCATTTTCAGGAAGGCCATCGCTAAATCGGGTCTACAGCACCTGTCTGCCCAGCCCAGTGCCTCAGCCCTGGCCAAGTTTGACCCGGACAGGGAGATCCGGAGCAGCTGTGACTGGACCGTAAGTGCAGCCTCTGGCCCAGCTCATTGATTTTGTACCCCATAATGGACTACATGCCCCTAATGAGTTTCAGAGTAGTGTACTTTGTTTACCCAGAAGTAGTGTTTGTTTAGTGGATTCTATGAGCTGAGATTCCTATTTGTCAGGGTAAAAAAAAAGAAAGAAGGGTGTATTTAATAGACTCTTCCTCTTTCTCCAGGAGAACGCCCTGTATGGGGAGCACATCTGGTTTGAGACCAATGTCTCTGGGGACTTCTGTTACGTCGGAGAGCAGCACTGCTTCGCCAAGACACTGGTGTGTGTGTGTGTGTGTGTGTGTGTGTGTGTGTGTGTGTGTGTGTGTGTGTGTGTGTGTGTGTGTGTGCAGCTACCCCTGGCCCTGCCTGACATCACAAAGCCACAGATGCTGTGACAGGAACGAGCCCAGAGGAATGAACTGATTAGAGGAGATGTATTTGTAGTGAATTCCTAAAGCAAGAGGGGGAGTATTAACTCCTTGTCACATTTGTTTTTCATCCGTCAGTGGATGTTACTGTCCAGATTTATACCACCCGGTACCATACAGTACACTTCTAGAGAACGCAGATTGTATAGCGCAATAGCTCTCTGCAACTGTAAGCATTATAGTATGAGAAATGGTGCCATGTTATGAACATAAATACTGTCTCTTCATTTTTTGGAGAACTGATGGGATTATAAAAAGTGAGCAACTAGGAAGAGAACCTGTAAAAACGAGCCCAATGTTTTTAGTCTTTTCCTCCAGATGATGGAGATATTTTTCGATTGCATTATTTGAATGAGTGTGTGAAAAATATTTTTCTTTAATGCTCTATACCAGGGGTGTCAAACTCATTCCATAGAGTATGCTGTTTTTTGGTTTTTCTGTTCAATTAAGACCTAGACAACCAGGTGAGGGGAGTTCCTTACTAATTAGTGACCTTATTTCATCAATCAAGTACAAGATAGGCTTGAAAACCCGTACACTCGACCCTCCGTGGAATGAGTTTGGCACCCCTTGAGTAGAGGCTCCCTCTGGTGTTCACACAACCATAACACACTTCACCTAAGAAGTAGTGCTGCCATCTTGAGGGAGTTGCACCCATAGAGGTAGATAGAGGGCCCTTCTTTGCATCTGTGCCATATGGCTTCTGTGACAACATGGGCAGCTCCATTGAGGGCTTTCTTCATTTTAAAGTAGTCAAGGGTGGATATTGCCATCTGGAGTGTGTTGTCTGAACAGGTATAAAACCAAGGTTGGTAATTTACTGCCACCTGCAGTTAAGGAGTGTTTGCTCATGTGTATAATTAATTGGCTGATCCCTCCTGAGGACCTTGTTGGAATTATGGGAGTCTTCTGTAACCCATAGGAAATCCTACCAAGTTGACTACTTCAAAATGGTGAAAGTCTTCAATGGCACTGCCCATGCTAAAACAGGCTTTGGGGCACTAGAGTGGTCTATATAAGTTTATGGTTGTACCCTGAATTATCACGTTAAAAGAAAGTAATTTAATTCAGGAAGTTTTCATGTATTACTATGAGAAGGGTCATGAAATAATTTTCTCTCACTCATCTTTTGTCACCACAGCAAAAATCTGTAGCCAGGAAAAAGTGTGCAGCCTGCAAGATAGTGGTTCACACAATCTGCATAGAACAGCTAGAAAAGGTACGTTTCAAGCCATTTTCCCAACAAATGCTTCACAAACTTCTCATCCATTAAACTGTGATTACACCTGGTTGCAGATAGATGTTAAATTATGTCTTATCGCCAAAGTTGTGGAAATTAGTTGACAGCATGCGTACCAAGACAAAATCAGTTGCAAATGTTGAATCCCGAAAAATACCGTAATATCAGCCTTTTCAGATGTTGTCTGTCAAGGAGACAAAATGTTTCCTTCGCATCAGGTAAGATGAGATTGAAATGGTAGCCATGCCAACCTAACCCACCCTGCTCCTCTCCAGTTATTCGACACCGAGACTATGCCCTATGAAGACAGCCTGCTTATCGAAGACCCCACCTTTGGAGTGAGACACTCTGACCTCTCTCAGGCTGCTATGGGATATAACTAGTGCTAGACCATACTCCTTTTCTAACCCTATCTCACTACGCTACCTGACCCATTGACCTCGCCCTACAATGCTGCACTCTGATTGGGTCATTCTCTGGATAATCAAAGTGGTTTTCCAAATAGGGCTGCTTTGATTGGTAGTCGAATAGATTCGGTCGCTCATTCCTAGAGATTTTTAGTTGCTGAATCTCCCTTTTTCCAAAATGTCTTTAACTTGTTCCTATAACTCTGCTAATCTGAGGGTTAGTTTATATCTATTGTTTATACTTGATCTGATGCCGTTATGGTGCTGTTATGGTGGAGGTAAAGGTGAAGAGCTGGTTGTGTCACTGACATAGTAACACATAATGCACCACAGGTTTCCCTTTTCAGTAACTACTTCTAGGTGAACAAGAACTTCAGCATGTTCACTTTAACCTTATACCTCTCCTGTTGGCCCTTTTTGGATGACTGATTCAGCATTCTATTTTGGTGCAGGGGTTTGTCTAACAACATATTGGACTCAACGACAAACGAAACAAGTCAATGTTTGAAACAATTTGTTTTCTCTACCATGTAGATAAACTTTAGGTGTAAACCGTCATTCAGGGAATCGGGGTCTAGGAATATACGAGAGGTAAGTGCCGATACATTTTATTTCCATTTGATCAGCATGATCATGATACTCATGCTCATACTTTATTTTCACATATTTTTCATCTTCCTTTGCCTTTGTCTTGTCATTCTACGTGTCTGTCTCCTCTGTAGCCCCTCCCTCTCCTCCTGTCCCTGCTTCCCTTTTGCCCTTTTGACCTTCTCTCTTGACCTTTGACCTTAGCCAGTCCTCCAAAGACAAGGTGCTCTAAAGTGCCTCAGGCGGATGGCTAACTGCATGGCCACCCCTTTCCTGAGCCAGTCCCAGGTACCATCCCACCCCAACTCCCCAGATCACCCTAACCAAAAGCCACAGTTATGGGTGCAGTAGGAGAGTAATGCCTGACTAGTTGAATGATTTTAAAGACTTGCTAACCGCCAAGGCCTATAGTCCTCCAGAGCTAGCTTTGGGTGTCCAAGTTAAAATCCCTTCATCATACATTCGCATTTTAAAATGGTAGTAATTTTGCAGACACTCTTATCCAGAACGACCTACATTCATCTTAAGATGGCTATTTGAGACAACATATCACAGTCGTATCAAGTACATTTTCCCTCAACAAAGTATTCATCAGCAAAGTCAGTGCTGATGGGACAAGAAGTGTTTTTTTTCTTCTTTTTTTCTTTTGTGTGTGTGTTTTTTGAGGGGTGGGGGGTGTCGGAGGCGCCATACCTCTGACTGGGCTGTGCTGCCCTCCCGTAGTGGTGGTAGGGCCAAGAGACCAGAGGTGGCAGAACGGAGTGCTCAGGTTGGTATGTAGGGTTTGAACATAGTCTGAAGATAAAGAGGTGCAGTTCCCCTTGCTGGTCCGTAGGCAGGCACCAGGGTCTTGAAGTTGATGCGAGCTTCGACTGGAAGCCAGTGGAGTGTGCGGAGGAGCAGGGTGACATGGGAGAACTTAGGAAGGTTGAACACCAGGCAGGCTGCAGCATTCTGGAAAAGTTGCAGGAGTTTGATAGCAATGCGGGGAGCCCAACCAACAGAGTTGCAGTAGTCTAGACGGGAGATGTCAAGTGCCTCAATTAGGACATGTGCTGCTTCCTGTGTGAAGAAATGTTGTACTCTACGGATGTTGTAGAGCATAAACCTGCAGGAGTGAGTCACTGCTTTGATGTTTTCAGAGAACGACAGGGTGTTGTCCAGGGTCACTCCAAGGTTCTTTGCACTCTGGGAAGGGGACACCGTGGAGTTGTCAACCGTGATGGAGAGGTCTTGAAGTGGACAGGCCTTCCCAGGGAGGAAGAGCCATTTTGTCAAGGTTGAGCTTAAGATGGTGGGTCGACATCCAAGCTGAGAATTCTGACAGGCACACACAGATGCGTGTCACCACCTTTGTGTCAGAATGGGGAAAGGAGAAGAGAAGTTGAGTGTCATCCACATAGCAATGATAGGAGAGACCATGTGAGGATATGACGGCGCCGAGTGACTTTGTGTAAAGAGAAAAAAGGAGGGCCTAGAACCGAGCCCTGGGGGACACCAGTAGTGAGATCACGTGGTGCAGACACAGATCCTCTTCATGCCACTTGGTAGGAGTGACCTGCCAGATAGGATGCAATCCAGGAGGGTGCAGAGCCTGAGACGCCCAACCCTAAGAGGGTGGAGAGGAGGATCTGATGGTTCACGGTGCCAAAGGCAGTGGATAGATCTAAGAGGAGGAGAACAGAGCAGAGAGAGTCAGCTTAGTCAGAGCGGAGAGCCTCTGTGACACAGAGGAAAGCGGTCTCAGTTGAGTGAGCTGCCTTGAAGCCTGACTGGTTAGGGTAAAGAAGTTAGTTCTGACAGAAATAACGAGAGAGTTGGTCAGAGACAGCAGGCTCAAGTGTTTTGGAAAGAAAAAATGAAGCGACACCTGTCTGTAGTTTTTGACGTCGGGTCGAATTTTGGTTTCTTGAGGAGGGGAGCGACTCTGGCCATCTTGAAGTCAGAGGGGACGCAGCCAGGGATCAGGGAGTTGATGAGGAAAGTGAAAAATGGGAGAATGTCTCCAAAAATGATCTGGAGAAGGGAGGTGGGGATGTTGTCGGGCGGCCAGACCTCACTCGTCGCAGGATTTCATCTGGAGAGAGCGGGGAGAAGGAGATCAAGGCATATGGTAGTTCTGTGTGTGGGACCAGTGGACTCAGTAGGCTGAGTGAAAGAGGAACGGCTGTCGTCAAACTTTTTTGCAAAGTCATCCGCAGAGAGTGAGGAGAGAGGTGGAGGATTAAGGAGGGAAGAGAAAGTGGAGAAGAGTTTCCCAGGTTTGGAGGTGGAAGCTTGAAATTTAGAGTGATAGGAAGCGGCTTTAGCAGTGGATACAAAGGAAGAGGAGGGAGTGGAAGGATGATAGGTATTCTAGAAGTTTAGTTTTCTTCCATTTCTGTTCAGCTGCCCAAAGCCCTGTTCTGTTAGCATACCACACTTAGTCATTATTACCACAGAACTGGGTTTATAATGGAGTCCTATACACTAATCTTCACTGTGTCTGGCCAAACCTCTGACATTGCTAATGATAAACTCAACACAAGCTTTCCTTGATCTCACTCACGATTGTCTACATGTACTAAAAATGGGAAAACCACAGTATTTAAAATTGTGAAATTGTGAGTTGTTTAATGTGTTTATGAACGTCGGTTTTTCCAGCCCACCGTAGTGCGGCACCATTGGGTCCACCGGAGGCGCCAGGATGGGAAGTGTCGCCAGTGCGGGAAGGTGAGCATGGTTATAATATCAATTAATTCATTTCTGTCCTATATTGCAGGATTAATGATCTGATGAAACATGTTCTTCTTGAGGGTACATTACCTCTTACATCTGATTGACTTCTCTACAGGGTTTCCAGCAGAAGTTTGCCTTTCATAGCAAAGAGATTGTGGCCATCAGCTGTTCATGGTGTAAACAGGCAGTAAGTTGGAAGGTTGATTGTACTGTACAGATGTAGGACCTTAATTTGACCAGTATTGTTGCTGTTACATAATCCTGCAGCAATGTCACCTTCTCTGAAAGAGATTTGCATGTTTATCCAAACTTCACGCCAGGGTAAGCCTACACGAAACACAGCCCTTATTTTAAGTTTTTCTAAAATCCCCTACCGGAAAAATTACTGGTGGAAAAATGTTTGGGACCATTTCCCTGTTTGACCGCTAGGTTTTATGGGTATTATGACACCTCCACTGTGGGGCTCTATTTGATAATTATATATGATTGATGTTATGATTGTAAATTGGTCTATTGTAAATTCAGTCTATAACTGAGAAACCAATTTTAAAATCTACTACTACTAATATTAGCTGGCCAAAATTAGGCTACATGAAAAGTGCAATACTGTTCATTTTCAGTTGAAGTCGGAAGTTTACATACACTTAGGTTGGAGTCATTAAAACTCATTTTTCAACCACTCCACAAATGTCTTGTTAACAAACTATAGCTTTGGCAAGTCGGTTAGGACATCTACTTTGTGCATGACACAAGTAATTTATCCAACAATTGTTTACAGTGAATTATAAGTGAAATAATCTGTCTGTATCACAATTCCACTGGGTCAGAAATTTAAATACACTAAGTTGACTGTGCCTTTAAACAGCTTGGAAAATTCCAGAACATCATGTCATGGCTTTAGAAGCTTCTGATAAGATAATTGACATAATTTGAGTCAATTGGATGTGTACCTGTGGATGTATTTCAAGGCCTACCTTCAAACTCAGTGCCTCTTTGCTTGACATCATGAGAAAATCAAAAGAAATTGTAGACCTCCACAAGTCTGTTTCATCCTTGGGAACAATTTCCAAATGCCTGAAGGTACCACGCTCATCTGTACAAACAATAGTACACAAGTATAAACACCATGGGACCACGCAGCAGTCATACCGCTCAGGAAGGAGACGCGTTCTGTCTCCTAGAGATGAATGTACATTGGTGCGAAAAGTGCAAATCAATCACAGAACAACAGCAAAAGACCTTGTGAAGATGCTGGAGGAAACGGGTACAAAAGTATCTATATCCACAGTAAAACGAGTCCTATATTGACATAACCTGAAAGGCCGCTCAGCAAGGAAGAAGCCACTGCTCCAAAACCGCCATAAAAAAGCCAGACTACGGTTTGCAACTGCACATGGGGACAAAGATCGTACTTTTTTGGAGAAATGTCCTCTGGTCTGATGAAACAAAAATAGAACTGTTTGGCCATAATGACCATCATTCTGTTTGGAGGAAAAGGGGGGAGGCTTGCAAGCCAAAGAACACCGTGAAGCACGGGGGTGGCAGCATCATGTTGTGGGGGTGATTTGCTGCAGGAGGGACTGGTGCACTTCACAAAATTGATGGCATCATGAGGATGGAAATTTGATGTGGATATATTGAAGAAACATCTCAAGACATTAGTCAGGAAGTTAAACCTTGGTCGCAAATGGGTCTTCCAAATGGACAATGACCCAAGTATACTTGCAAAGTTGTGGCAAAATGGCTTAAGGACAACAAAGTCAAGGTATTGGAGTGGCCATCACAAAGCCCTTACCTCAATCCTATAGAAACTTTGTGGGCAGAACTGAAAAAGCGTGTGCGAGCAACGAGGCCTACAAGCTCGCCTCAGTTACACCAGCTATGTCAGGAGGAATGGGCCAAATTTCACCCAACTTATTGTGGGAAGCTTGTGGAAGGCTACCCGAAACGTTTGACCCAAGTTAAACAATTTAAAGGCAATGCTACCAAATACTAATTGAGTATATGTAAACTTCTGACCCACTGGAATGTGATGAAAGAAATAAAAGCTGAAATAAATCATTCTCTCCTCTATTATTCTGACATTTCACATTCTTAAAATAAAGTGGTGATCCTAACTGACCTAAGACTGAATTTTTACTAGGAATTCTGAAAAAACTGAGTTTAAATGTATTTGGCTAAGGTGCATGTAAACTTCCGACTTCAACTGTATATACTGTTTTCAGGGAATCTATGTAAATCACATCTGCATTTGGTTTTTCTCAGCAACAAAAGAGTGATAAAATGATGTCTGATGCCTACCTCTGTGCTGGTCTTAGTGCTGCTGTGTGTCAAACTATGGATGATAATGACGCGTGTCTGTATGCTTTATGCTTATGTGAGACATTTGTGTGAGTGTCTGTGTTGATTGTTTTAAGTGAATGATGTGTCGTCCTTTCCTCTGTCCCTCTCCCTACTCTAGTATCACAACAAGGTGTCCTGCTTTATGCTGCAGCAGATCGAGGAGTCCTGCTCCCTGGGTGCTCATGCCTCTGTCATCGTACCCCCTACCTGGATTCTCCGGGTTCGCAGACCTCAGGTACATTTAAAAAAATGTATATGTATGTTGTCGCATACACTGGATAGATACAGTGAAATGTTGTTTTACGGTGTCGGCCGTAGTAGTACGGTGCCCACAGAGCAAATTAAGGTTACGTGCCTTGCTCAAGGTCACAGAGATTTTTCACCTTGTCGGCTCGGGTATTTCAACCAGCGACCTTTTTGAACCAACACTCTAACCGCTACGCTACCTACCGCCCCCACAGTCGCAAAATACACCGTCACACAATACACTTCCAAGTATTCAGATATTCACTGCCACCATGTGAGTTTACAACGTGCAATGGTATGCTTCCCCAAATACTTTGTGGTGCCATTGCACTGCGAAGCCAACAGAGGGTGGCAGTCATCCGTTAGTTTGAGCATTCAACAGTTCTGATAAATTACAGTGTATTATTTACAGTTGATCAAATGCTGTTCCTTATATAAATGGAATACCAACGTGACATTTAATCTTCGTGTTATTCTTTCAGACCTCACTAAAGTCGAGCAAAAAGAAAAAACGGACCTCGTTTAAGCGCAAGTCCAGCAAAAAGGGAGCAGAGGTGAGTTCATCATCCATTGCAAATGGCGTTTCCTACCGTTTGTAATGTGAGGAGACGTAGGTAACTAAAACGTCCTTTGCTGATTAGCCTGAGGGGCATCATTTCCATTATACCGCATCTGTTGTGAACTGTTCAATTGGTTTTACATTGAAATATTATACATGAAGTACATACTTATGAAATGGTAGCTAAAAGGGCAATGTCAAACTAATGACAAGGTATTATCGACATAGACAGTCTTGGCCCTTATCAAATCCCTGCTGACACAATCCAGCCAGGGACATAGGATGTGCTGGTCAATACATACTTCCTGGCGACATCCAGTGTCCAATACCATGGCTTTAATGCATTAACATGACAAGTGCATGTACAGAAATAATTCTCTCTCTTGTCTGGCCTTGCGTTGGCTAGCCAGCCCTCCAAAGACAAGGTGCTCTAAAGCGCCTCAGACGGAGCCAGTCCCAGGTACCATCCCACCCCAACTCCCCAGATCACCCCAAAACCACAGTTATGGAGAGCGTATTGATCAATTCAACTGTGCACGGTGTTAGACAACTGTATACTCTTTGGCTTACTATATCTCATAGAGAGTATTAATAAGTATCCACGCAGCATCAGCTCTATGCCATTTTTGATTTTAGTGAGTTAATTTGGCATAATGTAACACGAGTCTGACGCGATTAGTTTTTAACAAAACATCAGTAAGAGCTTTGTGTTCTTCCCTTAGGAAACAAACACTGTACATCAGTCTCTCATCGTTCACCTCTCTAAATGCATCCCTTTATTTCCTTTGTGCAGGAGGCTCGCTGGAAGCCCTTCATAGTTAGACCCATTCCCTCTCAGCTCATGAGGCCGCTGTTGGTGTTTGTCAACCCGAAGAGTGGGGGAAATCAGGTGAGAGCCGTGCTGTCGGTCCTGGAGCTGTCAGTGCAGGCCCAGTGGGCCGAGGCCAACACCAGTCACAGGTGGAATCCTGACTGGTCTCTAAGCCGTCTGTGAGATGAAACACTGTCTGCGTCTTAAAAGAGTCTTTCAGCAGTCCAGTCAGAGCATCTCATACCTCACGCATTTGTCTGGATCACTCAATCATAGACTAGTCAGTTAATCAAATACTTCTTTATTATGATGATGATGATGATGATGATGATGATGATGATGATGATGAACTGGTAGTAATTTTACTCCTACTCATTTTCAGGGAGCCAAGATTATCCAGTCGTTCATGTGGTACCTGAACCCTCGCCAAGTATTTGACCTGAGTCTGGGAGGACCCAAGGACGGGTAAGTTTCCCAAAGATAGCAGGTGCAAACTTTGTACTAGTGCGGACTTGTCACTGACTCTGGCCCTTAAAAATAAATATCATCATCATACGTATATGTCTTGGAGCTCTTCCACTACTCTGTGCTCACTGGCGCAGAGCTTCCTCTCATTACATCTAATATATTTATATCTGAACCAAAAGAAGTCGTTCTAATTCCTATTATTATTTTGATATTCTTTTTTCTTCTTCCTATGGATACCCTATGCTGTTATTCTGTCTGCCCAGGAGCCATTTGCGCTGTAGGACTCCCCTCACTGTGAATACTGCCTATTTAACTGAGTGTGGGAGACCTTCGTTAACGGGCTTGATACTGTGGACTGACTGTGACAGAAAACTAGAAGTTGATTTTTTTGTCTCTTGCTCTGTCTCTCCAAGGTTAGAAATGTACCGTAAGGTGCATAACCTGAGGATACTGGCATGCGGAGGGGATGGCACGGTGAGTACAAACAGGCTTGTTGCACAACAGCAATGCCAAAGGTCTTTTTAAGCAGTACACAGACATTCCTGAACTATTTTTAGCGGCAAACTTTACTTTGTGATCATTCGAATAACAGCACACAGCATCTGGTGTTTTCCCCTTAAAGGCATTTGACCCCATCTTAGTGATCTAAGCCCTGAACTTTGATGTTTTATCTAAGTGATTGAACAGCAACGCACTCTATGCTGCAGGTGCAGTTTGTTAAGCTGTTCAAACATGTTATTCCTCAAGCAAGGACAATAACAATGTTGGGCATGTTGTGGAAGGGCATATCACGTGATGTTTTTGATAACATGTCTGTGTGTAGGTGGGCTGGATCCTGTCTGCTCTGGACCAGCTCCAGCTGAACCCCCAGCCTGCAGTAGCCATCCTGCCTCTGGGGACAGGCAACGACCTGGCCAGGACCCTCAACTGGGGGGGTGTGAGTATATATTAGGAACACTTTTTTAATATTGAGTTAGCACCCCCCCCTCTCTTTTTACCCTCAGGACAACCTCAATACCTCAGGGTATGGACTGCAAGGTGTCGAAAGCGTTCCACAGGGATGCTGGCCCATGTGGACTCCAATGCTTCCCACAGTTGTATCAAGTTGGCTGGATGTCCTTTGGGTGGCGGACCATTCTTGACACACACCGGGGGAAAAAACCTGCAGCGTTGCAGTTCTTGACACACTCAAACCTGTCTATGTGTGCCCTCTGAATGGCGCATGTACACAATCCATGTCTCAAGGCTTAAAAATCCTTCTTTTAACCTGTCTCCTCCCTCTCATCTACGCTGATTTTGAAGGGGATTTAACAAGTGACCTCAATAAGGGAGCATAGCTTTCACCTGGATTCACCTGGTCAATGGAAAGAGCAGGTGTTGCTAATATTTTGTACACTCGGTGTATACCCTCAAAGATGTGCTTTTCCATAGTCGTTGGACAATGCAGGTGCACAGTTAACTCTGTAGAGGGCACCAGAATCATGACAATAACCGCCTATTATTTTCTTGAAAAATGTCTTGAAGAATTTATATATCTCGGGAGGAACTAGCTGCTTTCTACAATGAATTGTGTTTTAATGCTCTTGGTGTTGTCCTTCTCTATTCCTCCCCTCTCCAGGGTTACACAGATGAGCCGGTGTCTAAGATCCTGTCTCATGTAGAGGATGGGAACGTCGTCCAGCTCGACCGGTGGAATCTAACAGTGGAGCCCAACCAGGATGCTGGTGCAGAGGAGAAGGATGAGCATCAGACGGACAAGGTGAACAAACCCCTCTCATCCCAGATCCTGTACTGCAGACATGGACTGTCAACATATGATAGTGTGGTGTGTGTGTGTGTGTGTGTGTGGATGGGTGATGCAGGGAATGAGGATTGATCAAATTTAAACTTAGTGCTTGCGCTTTTACCTATCAGATGGTGTGTTTGTAATTACATCATAAATCAGGTCTTGACTGTGATGAGTTCATCGAGCCCCAGAGAACTAACCTCTCTACAATGTCACAATATAATTTGTTTATTGTGAACAGGGTCATGGCTGGCCACACACCAAAATACCTCTGTGACCTTTACATGATTTAATGGTTAGTTAGTTCTAAAAGTTGAGAGAGTTTATCAACTAGAAGCACAATGTCGCTCTACGACCTCAAACATGATGTATTATTTTTTTTAAAAACATTTTTTTATGGCAGTGAGGGTAGTCTGGGGTCACTAAAGACCGTAGGACTGAGGGTGGAGATGGGCCCAGCAGCATACTCCGGTTTAGTGTTGAAATGTCAACATTTGACATTGTTGTTTTGGTGGTATCGCGTCTGGGATTAACCCATTTTTGTACGGGTTTTCTTTTCCGCAGCTCCCCCTCGACATCTTCAACAACTACTTCAGCCTCGGCTTCGACGCACACGTGACACTAGAATTCCACGAGTCTCGAGGTTGTATTTCCGAGCGATCTCTTAACGTTGACTACCCATGTAATCTGTGCTATCCGTAGACGGGTCACATCAACAGTAACAAATGATGCTGTGTGTATCTAGTGTATGCCAAATCATTGTGTCATAATTACTCACAACCTATCATGCCTTCTATAACCAACGCTCCTCAGAGGCCAACCCGGAGAAATTCAACAGCCGCTTTCGGAACAAGATGTTCTATGCAGGGGTGGGTACAGTTGTGTTCCCTAAACAGGAGAAAATAACACATACATTCCTATTTTCTCACATTTATCATCTCTTTTACCATTAGTTGTGATAGTAATAGCCATAGCTTTAGTAGTGTCAATGTTTTCTATTGATAATCTACAAGTTTGATTCTCTGGTGTTCATTCTGACCAGACGGCCTTCTCGGACTTCCTCATGGGCAGCTCCAAAGACCTAGCCAAACACATCAAGGTCGTGGTGAGTTCAACTGACCATTACATGGACCTTGGCTGCAGCTCAGATTGTGCGACGTCATTCCACAACGGGTTCGAGTTCAAATCTAAATCCGTTAACAGGAATTTCCCACTTCATAGTGAAAATAGTTAGTGCAGAAATAGAAATTGACCCCAGTTTGAGAGCCTAGGCTTCATTCTGAGCTTGTATAGTAGGTAGGTTGTAAGGATCACATCTCATTAGACTGACAGATGTGTTCTTCTTCACTGTCAGTCAGTCAGAATGTGGCACCTTTCAAAGGGTACATTTTATAGGCCATGTAAGAACTCTTCCAGGAATGATCTGAGTGCGTATGTGTACAGTAATGGAGACTGTCTGTCTGTCTGTCTGTCTGTCTGTCTGTCTGTCTGTCTGTCTGTCTGTCTGTCTGTCTGTCTGTCTGTCTGTCTGTCGTTAGTGCGACGGCACCGACCTCACCTCAAAGGTTCAGGATCTGAAGCTGCAGTGCCTGGTGTTCCTCAACATTCCCAGGTTAGCATCCTCAATGGGGAAAACGGGTTATATATGACATGTTACAATTTTGTCACTGTTGTAATGGAGGCTGTAGGCTAAGTTAGGCACCTAACCATGTGTGTACGTGTGTACTAGATACTGTGCTGGTACCATGCCATGGGGCACCCCAAGCGAGCACCATGACTTTGAGCCACAACGGCACGACGACGGCTGCATTGAAGTTATCGGCTTCACCATGACCTCTCTGGTATTCACCTATCAACTTGAATTTGTCTGTGTGTTAGAACATAAGTTAGTAGATTTAATTAAATGGATGAGTCAGTTTCTTTTTGTCCTAGTCGTGACCTTGCTCTGACGGATGATCGTCTTGTCCTCCCTGGTGCTGTAGGCAACGCTGCAGGTCGGAGGTCACGGTGAGCGGCTGAACCAGTGCAGAGAGGTGACCCTCACCACCTACAAGTCCATCCCCATGCAGGTAGATGGGGAGCCGTGCAAGCTAGCCCCCTCCACCATCCGTATCTCCCTGAGGAACCAAGCCAACATGGTGCAGAAGACCAAGAGGAGGACATCTATACCGCTGCTCAACGAGTGAGTAATACAGTCCGGTGTCCAGTCAGAATCCTGAACATCAATCCGCTATGGAGACTTTCTAGAAGTGTACTTTGTTAAGTCTTTTGCGCTGTCGGCAGGTTGCCTCTGTTGTCATAACGGTGCTTGTGGAGTTGGAAGTTATTGTAATGCATTCCACAAGTCATGACTAGTGTCCTCGACCGAGGCGAAAGTCGCTCTTCAATTTCTTGCTGTGTGATTTTTAAGTGGCGTGCGGGTGTGGCACGCAGGTGTCCTCGACGCTAGCCTGTGGGATTCATTTGCAGGGGTGGCTGAAGCGCTGACAAAGACGTGTGCATGTAAAATAATCTAAGCCGACAAGGGGAAACAAACAAACACACAAAAAAAAATTCATCAAAGTCAACATGGCTTTGCTACCATCTTCCTTTTCTCTCCATCAGTAGTCTTCGTCATATCAGTCTGTCTGTCTACAGGCTGAAAATCGGATGTATTATCAGAATGAACAACCCTATTTATTTTCATGGTAATTGCGTTACCTTTTGTCAAACCTGTTGTAAGGTTTTTTGCTAATTTCATACTTCGCTGATTCTGATGTGAGTCTCGCGACAATGTGTTGACTTGCTGACGGAGGGGAATTATGAGTCCTCCGTCTACATGATTGAAATGTTTGGGGGGGGGGGGGGTTTACAGAAGCCTGTTTTAGCTGAGATTTAAAGATGTGGTCATCCAAAACCGTATTCATGATACCGTTCTTCCTTTTTGCAAAGTTGGTTAGAATGGCCCGACCTTCTGTGAAGCAACAAAACACCAGGCATTTGGACAGAAAGTAAGAATGATAAGATGCAAATGAGCCTGGAATTCAAACAAACAACCCAGCTGTATTCACTTCTACACTTTGTTTGAGATCATACCCCGACATTAGATGTTGTCCTCCCAACTGTTTTGCAACATACTGCAGTAAGAAACCTATACGACTTGTTGTTGTCAGGTGCCTATTGTCCTGGTAAGCTATAGTCGCACCATTGTTTTTGGATCTCCCACACACTGCGAACAGGTCACATTCGCCACCGATCACAACTGTTTTCATGAATATATAATCATCCTAGAAGCCATCACGGTGACAAACGGAAGGGGGAAAGCAGCGTTGAACACCTCTGGCTTCTCTCAGGCTGCTGTGCCATGTGAGCCCAGGTTGTCAGAGTGTCGTGGTTGGAGGTTGATCCCCTGTCACCAGCGTGTGTTAATGCTCTTCCCGGGTGACAGCCTTTCATTAAACTTATGCCTTCATTTATTTCCATATTCATTTGTTTTTTATCTCTCAGCCGAGATGTTTCCAACTCCCAAATAGTTTACTAAGTTAGAAATGGATATGGAAAGTAACTGATTATGTACAGTATAATTGTGTACTGAAATCAAGCATAGGTTATGGAATAATCTTTCTTGTGTCAATTTGACATGATTTGTTTGTTTGAAACTCAGAGGTCCTACAAATATATACACTGAACGAAAATATAAACGCAACATGTCAATTGTTGGTCCCATGTTTCATGAGCTGAAATGGATCCCAGAAATGTGCCATACTCTATGCACACATTTTGTGCGCACATTTGTTTATATTCCTGTTAGTGAGCATTTCTCCTTTCCCAAGATAATCCATCCAGGTGTAGCATATCAAGAAGCTGATTAAACAGCATGATCATTACACAGGTGCACCTTGTGCTAGGGACAATAAAAGGCCACTCTAAAATGTGCAGTTTTGTCACACAGCACAATGCCATAGATATCTCAAGTTTTGAGGGAACATGCATTTGGCATGCTGACGGCAGGAATGTCCATCAGAGCTGTTGCCTGATAATTTAATGTTCATTTCTCTACCATAAGCCCCCTCCAATGTGATTTTAGAGAATTTGGCATTAAGTCCAACTGGCCTCACAACCGCAGACCACGTGTATCCACGCCAGCCCAGGACCTCCACATCCGGCTTCTTCCTCTACGGGATCGTCTGAGACCAGCCACCCGGACAGCTGATGAAACTGTGGGTTTCCACAACCAAATAATTGCCGCACAAACTTTTAGAATCCGTCTCAGGGAATCTCATCTACATGCCCGTCGTCCTCACCAGGGTCTTGACCTGACTGCAGTTCGGTGTTGTAACTCACTTCAGTGGGCAAATGCTCACCTTCAATGGCCACTGGCATGTTGGAGAAGTGTGCAATTCACGGATGAATCCCGGATTTTAACTGAACCGGGCAGATGGTAGACAGCGTAGCATGTATGGCGTCGTGTGGGCGAACAGTTTGATGTCAACGTTGTGAACAGAGTGCCCCATGGTGGCGGTGGGGTTATGGTATGGGAAGGCATAAGCCACGGACAACGAACACAATTGCTTTTTATCGATGGTCATTTGAATGCACAGAGATACCGTGACGAAATCCTGAGGTCCATTGTTGTGCCATTCATCCACCGCCATTACCTCATGATTCAGCCTGATAATGCACGGTCCCATGTCTGTGCACAGTCCTTGGAAGCTGAAAAGGTTCTTCCATGGCCTGCATACTCAACACAAATGTCACCCATTGAGCATACTGTGGGTCGACGTGTACGACAGCGTGTTCCAGTTCCAATATCCAGCAACTTCGCACAGCCATTGAAGAGGAGTCTGACAACGTTCTATAGGCCACAATCAACAACCTGATACATTTTATGCGAATGAGAGGTGTTGCACTGCATGAGGCAAGTGGTGATCACACCAGATGCTGACTGATTTTCTGACCCATGCCCATATCTTTTTTATAAAGGTATCTGTGAACAACAGATGCATATCTGTATTCCCAGTCATGTGAAATCCATAGATTAGGGCCTAATGAATTTATTTCAATTTACTAATTGCCTTGTATGAACTATAACTCAGTAAAATCTTTGAAATTGTTGCGTTATATTTTAGTTCAGTTAATTCCAATTTTTGAGAGATGATACCCAAATGGCTATGCTTCTTCTGTTGTCTTCCTCAGCCAGCAGCCCTTCCCGGAGAGGCTAAGGATCCGGGTGAACCGTATTAGCATGCACGACTATGAGGCCCTACATTATGACAAGGAGAAACTCAAAGAAGCCTGTGAGTATTCCATCTTTATCTAATGCACTGTAACTCCATCATCCTTCAGGTGTCGGTCAGCCTGTTCAAGGAGGAATGCAGCAGGCCCTTGAGTACTGCTTCATGCAGGGATGTTACTGCGAGCCAGAGGTGTTTTCAGTGTTGTAGAACTCTGTAGTCTACACATTTTAGTTGTTTTTATTGCCGTGCAGGTGAATTTCAAAATGGCAGGCTTGTTTTGTAGAGTTAAATCCTGGCCATACGCGCACTGTAAGGGACCTGAGCCAATTGAAGATATACTATACGTGTCCTTGAGCCATTTTTAGGGGCCGATTCCGACCCGAGTTAAGAGCATAAATGGAACGTAAATTCCCCTTTTATGCACTTTTCTCTCTACGCGTATTCTGACCTTGAATTTAAGCATGAGAGTAGCTTGCTATTCCCCTGCTATTTGTTTGGGGTGGAGATTGAATGAATTAAGGCGTGACAGAGGTGTGTCAACAGATACGGCATATTCTGATCTAATTTCCTAATAATTCTACCGGTTCCAAGTGGAAAAAGCGTTTACTTCATTTTTTCCAGTGGAAATAATACCATTCTCCATGCACTGTAATTGACATATTGATGAGAGCTAGATACATTTGGATAAGGGAATTGTAAATAGAAATGACACATGTTTAAGAACTATTTTACCTTATAATCGCTGGAGACAAATGTGAAGCCTGTCGTATGGCAGAAAACGGAACCATATTAACTTTCCCACAGTAAAGTTTATGAAATGCTGTGGCATTATGCAAAATGTTAATCGTACTGCCTTTTAACTTGCAGGGATGGGCACGCTCTAGTGTCTTAATTATTTCCTATTATTTATCATGTTAAATATTAGCCACTATCAGTATCGACCGTCAGTAGGCCTAATAACCACACATATTTGAACTGCCAAATACTTCCCTTCGGTTGGTATGGCCTACATTATCGTTCTATTTATTTATGTTGGTTTGTTTACCTTCATTTGCTTCCTCTGAAAACGATGTCACAGCCATGTGGTTGTTACAGAGGATCATTAGTAACATTTGATCATGTAAAATAAAATACACGTATGCTAATTAAATCGTTATGGAGCGGATCGCAGACCAAGCCGTAACAGTTTGAACCCGACACGTGGCGCAATACTTGGCTGTGTCATCACACAGTTCCATGGTTAGTGCGGGCAATAGACAAGGGTATATCCTACTATTGTACACTATTCTCCCTAATTATAATTATATGAACACTATTCTTCCAACATCACAATGGGGTTAAATAACTAAATGTGGCAATGTTCAGAATTATCAAACCACCATTTTCTTTCTTTCATGCGTAAAGGCACTCCTAACCTGTTTTTTAGGATTCATAAATACCTTCCTAAACCTAAATAATCTACAAAATCTGAATGTTTTTTTAAATCAACCAGTTGGTGCTGAAACAGAGATGAATATGCATATATTTATATTTTAGTGAGTCTGACAAAATTAGAACTTAAAGGTACACCGTATTTAAAGGGATGGCTTAAGATAGATGTGCTGAAAAGCCTATTGAAGGAAAACTCCACGAGAAAATCTGTTGGCCAGCAAGTGGGAGGGTTTTCAGCGGCTGAATGAAATGTATTCAGCGCACGCAAGGGAACCACGCCTGCAAAGCCAGTTACGCACCTGCATAAAGTAAGTCTGAATAGCAACTACTGAGAAGTGTGTAGGAAAGGCGTGCATAGGAAAGGTATCCATTTCCTGAGTCTCAATCCGCCCCTTGGTGAACTGTCAGCAAGAGTGTCTAATCACTTCTCGTGAGGGAAATGGACTCTAAATCTACACAGCGACTGCATAGACGCTGTCACTGTCAAACGTAGATTAGCACAAATTTATTTAATTTGGAAAGACACACCAGGCTCTTGATCGCCCCTTTTTAAGGATGCCGCCGTCAACTAGCCTCGCTAAATACAAAGGAAAAGGAAGTCCCTTTTGATTTATATGGTACTTAGCAGAAACCCCACAGAGATGGAACTCTTTCATTTTCTCTCTTCCTGGCTCCTCCTGGAGGGGGAGGTGGGTATTTGCTCCAGGTTTTGCTATCCGTTCACCTTGAAACCCTCCTCCCATCCCCGTCAGGCCACTCAATTGCTAGGAGTTTATCAGTGTGGGCCTCCCTGCATCTGACTTTGGCTAGATATCAAGTGTATGACTGTGAGGCGATAATGAGGTAGCTACCCATTACCGTCTCTAATGGATGCCCAGGGGCCCCAGAGGGGCCCAGTCAGTGGTTCTGTGTTCTACAGCCTCCTGCAGTACCTGTGTGCCAGGACAACATGGTAATCACCTCCATAGCACAGCTAGAGCCACCCCCCCCCACTCTTAATTGTTCTCACATTCGCATCCTCATGCACAAACCTAACTTCCAGACAGTGTCTCAGACTGTTAGTTAGTTCTCTCCTTCTTAAAACAAAGTTTTGTTTGTTTTGTCTAGACTTTTGAAGTCTGTTGTTCAGGAAGTTAGGCAGTACTGAAGTTGTATATGATAATCCTCTTCAAACCAAACTGCAACAATTAACTGGCCCCAAGTTATGTAACTCGGATATGCAAGTGATGCTGTTTGGGGCTGTTTTTTTTTGTTGTCTCTAATGACACAAAACCCAGCTGCTGTGGACCGACCTTGTTGGATATCTCCAAAGAAGTATGTGAAGTAAGAAAGTGTGATGAATGTATTCGGTTCTTACTGAACTCTCGCAATTATATAGCCTCGTATTACCATCCCGATGACCGCTGTGGAATTCATGTAGTGAAACAGAATGTAAGCGCGCAAAATTTCCTGGATGGAGGTACGGGGCAATTATAATATATATATATATATATCTCAATTATAATACTGGATGGAAAATCTCCCAGTAGGTTTTGATTCTCAGGCATAATTGGTGGAGGTCCCAACAGTTTTCTAACAGTACGTACCATTCGGTTCACGGAAGGCTGAAAGTACTTTATTCTTTGTTTTCCACCACTAGATGTCACAACATGCAACTAAAAGAAAATAAGATTTTTTAAACCTGAAGTACACTTTAACTGAGTCTAGAAGTAAATTCAATGTCCATATTAAACTGTCATACGGTGATCCAATAACGTACGTTGTGCATAATGCACCCTCATGCTTGCTGACATACAAGAGAATTCCAAGGCTGTTTCTGATAGGCTAAAGTGAACAATCGTTCTGTCGTTCAATTTGCACATAGTTTAGCTTCATTCCGGACATCAGACTCTCTCTGGCCAACACTGAATCAAGTTAGGTCCCCCACGTTTCACATGGATCTCGAGGTACAAATGATGTTAGCCGTCATAGCCGAGGTTAACACTCTATGCTCTCGTCTCTGATACCAAAATATAGCACGCGGCTACTACCACGTTAGCCAGTTGTCTTGGTTGCCTGACACCTATAAAGAGCTTAGAGAACTCCACAGTTGCAGAGTGAGGAAAGCAAAAGAGGGGGGGGAAGAAGAGGAAGAAGCCAAATTCAATTGGAGACAGACTGTTCCAGGGTTGCTAGGCAACAGCACATTCCTCGGTGGAGAAATCTGCCCACTTTTCTCTTTCCGCCTGTAAAACTTGCTGCTCAGAGCCACTTTTTCAATTCACAAATCTCAGCCTGATAGTCCACGAGTCTTTCTCTTCTGTTCTGACCTCTAAAGAAGGCCCTGTGAATAGCCCGGACGTTCATGATCACATAATGTGGTTTTGATGCACTCACTGATACACGGTGCATCTGCTCTCTCACCTGCTTCCCAGTTGTGCTTTAGGCCTAATTGCCTGTCCCTAGTTTAGCACAAATCAATGGGCATGTGGGCATAATCACAAACATGTCACCAGACAGTTTGTCCTCTTGCAGACATCAAATTTAGAGAATTCTTCCTCTGTTATTGTGTTGTATTGCTATTTGGTTAACACACTTCACCTACTTTGACAGCCGTTTCAAAGGGGTTTGAGTTCACTAAGTGCATTGGACTTTGCGTGGCACTCTATGAAACACAAGGCATCCAGGAAGCCCAAGTCTAAAATATCCTTGATCTATTGCCAACAAAAGGAACTTCCCCCAAACCATTCTGGGTTCGAGTTGATAAATGGACACAATCCGTTAGTCTGTCTCTTGTAGCTTGTGTCTATGAGCTACCTGTGGACCTAGCTGTAGAATGGTTTTTAATGGCTCGATCTCTGGGCACCTGCAGCAGTGTTTAACAGCATGTTGTCTCTCATCTCTCCCCACAGCTATCCCACTGGGACTTATCGTTGTCCCGGGAGACAGTGACCTGGAAACATGCCGCTCCCACATCGAGAGACTCCAAGAGGTGAGAAATTAAGGAAGAAGTGGGGGACAGCGAGAAGGGGACAGAGGGGAGAGTCTGGGTTGATGAGGTAGTTGGAACTCTGGGTAAAGGAGAGGGGTAAGCTGATGAATGACAGGGAAGACCGAGCGATGGGGGGGACAGGAGAGCATGATGAGGAGATAAGAGGCAGAGAACATAAATACAAAGGAGCTGGGAGGACTCAGATATATCTGTAATGGAGGACAATACAGGCAGAGAGTAGAAGAAGACAAAAGGCGTAGGACTGAGCTAATGCCGTAAGAGGATGTGGGAAATAATTCTGATGAAGTTGTGAGAGTGCAAGAGATGAAGGAAGAGAGTAGGTTAGAAGAGGAGGAAGGAACTTGCTGATGTCGAGAGCAATTACTCGCAGGCTGGTCTACGGTGGCTCATCTGGACAGACAAGCCCAAACCTGTCTTTAGGATGGGAAAGGATTGCATGTGTGGTTGTTTGTGAATGGGGGAGACTGCGATTCTGCCATAAAATGACATCCTTGCCCCTCTAGCTACCTCGCTGTCCCTTTTGGCTCAAAACCCATTGAAATAAATAGTGCATGAAATTTGTTGGCGATTAGCGGCACCAACCTCTTTTGCAATCATTTGATTACTATATTCCTCCTTATTTTTAACTACAATCCCTCAACGCCTGTCCCTCATTCGTTGCTGTTTTCATCAGCTCATGTCGTAAGAAAAGGCTTAAATTATATTTAGGTTTTGTCTGCCACTAGTGGAGGCTTGATGACTAAAATACTGTTGCAGAATGGTAATTGCTTCTGTAATATGTGTAATCATCCACTTTCATTATATGTTACTCTCAAAAACATATGATCACCAAATAATAAAGTAGGACTCATAGCACACAACAAGATGGCATAAATTGAGGGGGGGAAGTTTCTCCCACTACATTCAACCCATTTTCTGCAATCCAAAACCAGTCATTATAGTAGCTTCAAGACGAGATGCTTATTTTCCTATCCGCATGTGGTGATTTATTTTGGGTAGGGGCATTAGACAGGAAGGAGAGTCTCCATTTGCGGGATTACAGTGTTTTTGGGGCTATTCCACAGGACTTCATCTCCATTCATCCCTCCTTCAATCGACTGGTGCTCCAGGTTGGTAAAACGAGACAGGACATGGGAGTCTGTGGCATGGAAAGGAACAAGTCTGAAAAGGAAACATTCCCCTAATTAAAAACGACCTTTTAGATCACGGATTACATTTTACATGGACATTTTAGTCATTTAGCAGACGCTCTTATCCGGAGCGACTTCACCGACGGAGGCAAACGCAGACGGAAAACAAACGGATGGGGCAAACAATAACCAAGTATAATCGAATTCAAAACAAGGATGAGGCCTTTTATCATTACCATGTTATTTTCTATGAGAACACACTGTTTGAGTACGTGATACGTACTGTAGGCTTAAAGTCCAAAGGAAACACTTGTCAAACCTGTCCCTCCCTGTGCATACCCGTCAGACACGCTCGGTACAAAGACGGCGCTGCAACCACACATCTCATGTTTGCATTAGGTGTTTTACTTGGAATTGTGTGTTTGATCAGCTCTTCCATTGCTTATTTTTTTTGTCTCCCAAGAAAATAATCTAGAGCACAAATCTACTGCTCACGTCCTGTAGGTCCTTGTTGGCTTAAAAACAAATAAGCTGTGCAAATCAGTAAATGGTGTGTGTGTGTGTGGCATCAATATTCAAATATCACTTTTACAAAGTGATTTCGCTACACGCTCTTACCCAGAGAGCGAGAGGTTGTGGGTAGATGCTGAGACGGTCCGTCTCCGGTGATAACCACACACTCCTCCCAGCTACCCTGGCCCTCCTTTAGATCCCTATTCACAGCTTAGCCAAACCGTCTGCATAATGGGAATAGCCGAATAATAGAGGCTGTACTCGGGAGAACCTTTTTTCCCTCTTGTCTATCTGTAGTGGCCCCCTCTATGCGAACCAACCCAAATTTGTCCCTCTGGGAAGAGTTTTTCTCCTTGTTCCTCGGTGCCCCGAAGCATGTTTTAGATGTGTTTGTACATGTGTTGTGTTTGTGAGTGTTTACTCTCTCTCCCTTTCTGTGTGCATGAGAGACATTGTAATCAGGAATATGTTTGCCTGTGATTTTTGTATGCAGCAAGCATACAGTGTTTAAGAAACTGCTGAAGTTATGTTTGCTTTGGCTATGTTATTGCAGTTAGTAATACTTTTACTGAAATATAAGAGAGCACTACAACTTATACCAGTTAGTGGACTAGTTGATACTGTCTCGTTTGGTGGTTGCATGTTTTGGGTTCCCTGTTCGAGACCATGAAAAGTCTGGTCTTCCTTAGATTGGATACCTTGTGTACACGATTGTCTTTGTTTGTTTGTGTGGGTGTGTGTGTGTGTGTTTTTCTTGTAGGTGGTATCCAGTATTTGTGCTCTAAGCTAAGCAGGATCTTTCAGCGTAGTTCCTCAGTGCATGTATCATAACATTCTGTACACTGCTATCCTCCAGTCCCCTTGGAAGTTAGATGAACTGGTCAAATTACCTTTAGATGGGAAAAATCAGTAGTCGGTTTTCTTGACCACAGTTCAACTGATCAGGAAAAAACTCTCAGCCCTAGTTTTAGTCGGCAACTATAACTTGGGCCTGGAGTTTTCCTGTCCAAGGCATGTGGTCAGGAGAAACTCATGGCCCCTAGAAATGACTTCTGTTGGTTGTCGTCACATTCCAACCGGTCTCTTTCAGTCTGAACATTGAATAGACAAATGTCCTTTTTGTGGCTTGCCTCAGCCCATTTTCCTCTAAGCATTCACTTACCTTCAAGATCAAGTTCTGAAGAGGATTATGTCAATGTATCTCATTGCATAAGATCACTGGACTATGGTATCTTTTTAGAAAAGCTAGGGTTAAGTACAGTTCAGCCAATGCACAGAACAGTGACCAAGGATTCTGTGACTGAGGGGGGGGAAACACCTGCCCTCTTAAACTCATGTAACTCTATATGAAAGAGTAGGGGAGGGTTATATGCCTGGGCCCTTTCAGTGAACTCACTGCCCAGAAAAGTACTTTTCATTTCAAAAGCCTGTCTGAACACAAGACTCAGGGCCTTTAAATCTTGCCCTACATCCAGCAGAAAAGGTTTTTTATTATTTGAGTCCTCCGTTTTTTTTTCAATGGACCAGTAAGTTGGACAAAACAGAGTCAAGGCCTTCTAGTCTCATTTATGTTGAGTCTAAAGAGCAGGCTGTTGTGGAACTAATCTCATTGGTCCCATTTCTTTCTCAGGAGGATGATGGAGCTAAACCAAAGACCCTTTCCTCGCAGAAGCTTTCGCCAAAGTGGTGCTTCTTGGACTGTAAGTACCACTTCTTATAAGGAGCGCTGCTATCGATTCCTTACACTTTCTATAGTGAAGTATTCCTCTTGGGCCTCCTCTTTTAGTCCCCTGTCTTAGTCCCCTGTCTATCTTCAACGTTTTAAGAGCGACCGCTTCACATAATCTGAGCATTGCAAGTGGGAACCTCCCGCCTCTTACAGGTCACCGTTTTCTTGGTTCATTCACCGCATAATTTCATGTTTTGTCAAGGTCGACTTAATATGACAGAACAGTGCCATTTTATGACCTTACGATTAGTGCGTCAGTGCATTTCTTCTGCAGGATTAAGGATTCACATTTTACATTACAAGCAAATATGCACAGCATAAACTGAGTTAATGTTCAAAACACAGGTTTTGAGGGTAATTTTAACATTTTGTTTTCGATCATTGTTTTGAAGAACTGAAGCTAGGTAGATCAACCTACAGAACATAATTGAACGCAGCTGTGCTGTGTTTGTGTGAATTAGGCTCTGCCAATTCAATTTAACCGAGCTCCACGTTAACATTCATTTAGATCAACAGCTCTCGTGCAAAGATACAGAAATCAATTCAATAATACTGTCACTGATTTGCTTTGAATGTTTCTGCTCTGTTGCATAGCAGAAAAGGAATCTTCTGGGCAGACTTTGTGCTTGCCTGTGAGATAGCATACAGTTTATCATAGTACTGTAACGATTGTCAGTGATTCTGCATGTCTTGTGAATCTATGGCCCTTTTACGTATATCCAACTCTTTTCTTGTTGAGTTTTATCAAGCCATCGTTTATTCCACTGTGACAGTCCACAGTTCCCGTGAGAAAAAAAATATTTTTCAGTATTATGAATTACATGTTATGTGCATTGCTATGCATAACACAGTTTACATATATGATGTGCTCTTGCTGCTCATCAGTCACTCCACCAGCAGTGAAACTCAAAATCGTCCATCTCCTCACACTGGACTGATACGATAGCTGATCTCTGAAGGGTATCTTTGTTTGAATGCTAAGTTAATTCACTTACTAACTAGTGATAGTTGGTAGAGAAAGGAGGGTATTAGAATCTACAGCCAAAATGTTCTCGAGCTTTTCAAAGCTGAATTAAATCCCATAGCTGCTCCATTGAAATCAGGACAGATGAGCTTCTATTCACTGGTAATAAAGCAGCCCAGATCCCAAAAAAGACAGTTGTAAAGGTCTCGTGTGGAGAAATTATAATTGTTTTCTCTCTCATCAAAACAGCATGGCTAATTCTTGATTAGAAGCATAGCAAGTGAATTCCAGCTGCGTTCTGATATGACTGATTATTTAATTAGTACGACGGGGGGGGAACCACATCATCATTTTCGATACATTCTGATAAGGATGAAGAATGAACACCTTCCCAGATATGTAGGAGAAGCTGAGAAACATGCAGTACACAGACCTGCCTTTTAAAAACCTTCAACTAATCTAATCTTCTGGGCAAACTTCATGTGCTTGTCTGTGAGATATTCTTAAGCGTACAGTTTATTTTTAAAAAAGTTGGGTTATTCTGCTCAGTGAAGCTGGCAGAAATTCAATTTGCAGCATCTGTGGAGGACAGAGGGGTCTTTTTCTTGGTGTCTTTTTGAGTAGAGAGGAAGAAGCCTGGCAGATCGACTTAATTCCAATGCACACCTCCTTTGAGTCTGCTCCCACTGGGATAGGGAAGAGCTCACTTCCTCAGACAGAATGGCAGCGTGAAGCTTAATTACTGGTACAGTCCAACAGTACGGGGGCTGGCGGCTGGATGGAGGGGAGAGGGGTGAGACAGTTAGCTTAGTGGAATTTCTGCTGACTGGTGGGAGATGACCATCTGTAGAAAGTATTTGATCACTAGACCACAACCATGTAAAGAGGTTTTCCCCCCCCACACGCTACTTCCCTTGTCTTAGTTTTTACCCTGAGATGTAGTGTTGTCCATACTCATGAGTCTTTAAAGAGTGTGTTTGATTTTCTTTTGAAGAGCACGCACAATTCTATTTACATGTGATGATATCCGGTCTCCCTGTGAATCTGTTTGTAACTAGTTGGCTGGCGACAGTGTGAGATGATCGGTACAGTCCCCAACACCCTGCAAACTGAATGCATCTTTTGAAAAGTCAATGGGTTTATCATAACTTCCTTGATTTGCAGTAAGGTTTGTCCACTGGTCATTGCCTAATGACAAATCTTTTGTCATTTTGTCTCACCTAGAATTACACCCACTACCAGAACCCTTTGACTCTACTTGTAATGTCCCCAAGTCACTGGGCCAATTATGTGTCCCTATTCTCCTACTTGTTCTGTTTTCATTATACAGGTTACCCATCTTTTCCTTCATTTAACAACATGTGGCAAAGGCATGGTGCGCTTCGGAGCTGGTTGTAATCAGGTCAACGCTTTGATTAAGCTCCTGCACAGTTACCAGCCCTCTCTGGCCTCATTAGAACACTGTGTGTGTGTGTGTGTGTGTGTGTGTGCGTACACGCCAATGTTCATATTGTTTACTCTATAAATCCCCTACTTTTTATGCGTTTATTTTTTTTCCTTCTTGTTTTCCTTGTAGCCACGACTGCAGATCGATTTTACAGAATTGATCGTGCTCAGGTGAGTGTGTGCCGTTATAGATAATACATTCAGTGATGGAAAAAGTATCCAATTGTCCTACTTGAGTAAAAATAACGATACCTTTTTTAATAGAAAATGACTCAAGTAAAAGTGAGTCACCCAGTAAAATTCTAGTTGAGTAAAAGTCTAAAAGTATTGAAGTTTTTAAATATACTTAAGTATCAAAAGTGAATGTAAATGCTCAAATGTAACTTCGGTATCAAAAGTAAAAGTATAAATAATGAGATATTCCTTATATTAAGCAAACCAAATGACATAATTGTATTGTTTTTTTTAATTTACTGATAGACAGGGGCCCCCTCCAACATCATTTACAAACGATGCATGTGTGTTTAGTGAGTCCGCCAGATCAGAGGCAGTAGGGATGACCAGGGATGTTCTCTTGATAAGTGTGTGAATTTGACCATTTTCCTGTCCTGCTAATCACTCAAAATGTAACGAGTACTTTTGGGTGTCACAGAAAATGTATGGAGTAAAAAGTACATTATTTTCTTTAGGAACGTAGTGGAGTGAAAGTAATCAAAAATATTAAAAGTAAGGTATAGATACCCCAAAAAACTATTTAAGTAGTACTTTAAAGTATTTTTACATAAGTGCTTTACACCACTGAATACATTGATTATGCAGAGTAATGGAACACCTATAACAAACGCAAAATAAACAACAAGTAAAATTTTCAATGGCCATTACGATCTGTACATAAGTGGTTATGGTTTCTCTCTCCATAACAGGAGCACCTAAACTATGTGACCGAGATATCCCAAGACGAGCTCTTCATTCTGGACCCTGAGCTGGTCATCACGGAGACGGTGAGCACCTCACCGGGGATGCCTGATCTGGTCGATTCTTCTGGTGAACTCCCGGAGGCATCGAGCAAGTTTGCCTTCCCGTCCTCCTCCTCTTCTCCTCCCCCCTCACCGGGACCCAGGTAAGAGAAGCAGCTGCTGCTCACGGCTAATAATTAGAATTTCTGTTGGAGATAATTTTAGAGCACTTGATAAAGGATGAGGCAGCTCCGCTGGAGCATTATGGGGTTATAAACAGTGAATGCATACCAGGTCATTTACTGTGAACCAGTCTGTTTTCAAGTGGTTTCCGGCGGTGCTGTTTTGACAGGCTGAAATAGTGTAGTAATAATCCGACTGGAGTGCCCCAGGTCCAGGACACAAAATAAAGGCTGAGTAAACCGTGGCTGAATCTATGTCTGGGCATGAATGCTATAACACAATAAAACTTGCACCACTCCTCACAGGGACCATGCTGATTTTGCCCTGCTGAATTATTACTGAGGCGGTAGGGGTTGAATGCAGAAGCCATGCTCGCCCATTAACACCCCCCCCCCCCCCCACACACACACACCATTAAATCTATGAATCATTTAAGTTCTAAACCACTGGACTGTCTTCATAATCACCCTAGGAAGGAGAAGGGCCATACTCACCTGAATTCAGAGTGACTTCAGAAATGCTCCACCTCATAGCATAGGACTGTAAGCCTTACTACAGTACATGCATCAATTTAACAAAGAGCGAAGCCCGGCCATTGTCTGTTCATGGTCTGAACAATACAAAGTGGTCCCTACGTTGCTAACAGTTTGGGAAAATGCATGCACCTCTACTACTCTATTACCACCGTCCACATTCTGTATGTTCATCTTTTTGAGAAGAAGGATGTCTGTGTGCCAGGTGTGGATAGTTCTGTAATTTTCCACAATAACTCCCTGCGCATTCTGTAGCCCTTTGTGAATGACTGCAAGCAATGCACACGGAAAGAGTCAACCAAGTTATTCAAGTAATGCCATCGTGTTAAAGTATTATACAATTGAACACGAGAAGGAATAAACTGTCATGATAAGCTTGTCTTTTCATATCTGCTGTGCATTCATCAATATTTCCTAGAATCATTTCGACATGCATTAGAGCGGTCGGCCATTTAAAACCTGAGCATTTCTCCATGTCAGTATAGCTTATCAACTTGTATTGCTCTTTATGCCGTTCATATTGTACAGTAGAGGAATTTCTGTGGCGTTCTGTTCTACAGTAACTTCACCTTAGTTGGAAGTCTCTCTTCTCGACACTTTAGCTCAGGCCGCTGTCCCCCGTCCATTTAGGGATTTAAGGAGCGTTTTGACGAAGAGGTGTGGCGACAGGTTCATGGAGTTCAAACATGGCAGAGGCAGATCCTTACCCGACCCACACGTTCCCCCTCCAAAGTAAACATGGTGAGGCTATATCTGAGGGCGTGTGGGATTGTAGCCTCTCTCTCCCTCTCTTCCCTCTCCGTGGTCTATTGGCACGTCTTCTACAGACTGTCTTTTGATGCTTTCAAAGCAGAGGCCACATTATTTTTGCCATGTTCTCTCATGCTGCTGGCCGGGACTTGAAATAGAATTGTTAATAAAAGGCCATTTTGGATCCTTGACAGGCTGTGACAGGGGTTTTGGGGGGGGTCTTTTTCAGGTCCTGCAGTAGTAGTTACAATACTTGGAACAGCAACACCTGGACATTGATGTTTGGAAGATGCACTGTGTTGGAGGCAATTTTCCATCGATGAATGCCACCTTAGTCTCTTGCCAATGTATCAAATCATCAAAGGAATGTTTAAGACGATGCGCATCCCAACTGTTACATTATTTGCATCCTTTTTTTCAGAACCAATTCATTTGCTGAACTGATCTTGTACCATTTCTTAACTATTCCTGCTACTGGCTCTGAAGATCCTCGGCTTCTTTGTCCTCCTTTCCCTAGTCACAGATCAGTTGAAGTTGGAAGTTTACATACACTTAGGTTGGAGTCATTAAAACATGTTTTTCAACCACTCTACAAATTTCTTGTTAACAAACTATAGTTTTGGCAAGTCGGTTAGGACATCTACTTTGTGCACGACACAAGTAATTTTTCCAACAATTGTTTAAAGACAGATTATTTCACTGTATCACAATTCCAGTGGGTCAGAAGTTTACATACACTAAGTTGACTATGCCTTTAAACAGCTTGGAAAATTCCAGAAAATTATGTCATGGCTTTAGAAGCTTCTGATAGGCTAATTGGAATTTTTGGGGGGGGGGCATGTTTTTAAAGTAAAACATCCCTGAATTGTTCCTGTTCTCTCTCCTTCCTCCCATCTGCCCTTCCTTCTGCCCTACTTTTCCGCCATCCACTCCTCTTCCTCTCTGTGCCCTTTCCTCTTACCATCAGTCCCACCAGCCCACAATCGGACAGCGAAGCCATGGCCGTCAGACACAAGAAATCCCACTTCTTCTCTCCCTCCGGCTTCCCCCTTCCTGTCAGGAAGAGGTATCGATATGTCCTTCCTTCCTGTTCACCTCTCCTTTCCTCCTCCTCTTTAACTTACCTTGTCCTCCCAAGATTGTTTACTCAGCCCATGGACGTGTCTCTCCCTATAGCCATTCCTTTGAGTTTTTCTTGGATGTAGCAGGGGTTTCTGGGTCCTTGATATAAGCCTCTAGAGTGATCAACACACTAAGTCCAAGGTCTTTGTGGGTGGAACACATTCAAGCTCATGGAAACGCAGTTTAACAACAAAGTGTGTACTGTGTTGCTCTATTTTCCTCAAAATATAACATTTGAATCATTTGAAAATAGATGCTTCTGTAAGCCATGTGTGTGTTGCCAGGGCAATTGGTTTTATTTCAAATGCAAAGTTGATTGTGTGGGTTGGAATAGGTGGTGGAGGAGGATGAATGTGGGAGGTGATGAACAAAAACCCAGCGTTCCCTCTGGAATGGGAATGAGTACAGTGCCAATCTGCCTCACTGCTTATGTTTCACTCCCACCTTCTTTAGAATCAAGATTCTTTTTTCATTTATGAAATGGAGAAAATCACACATGCTCACAATAGAACATGACAACTGAGATCGGGGGTGAGAGGTGCTCACTCCCAATCTGATTATCCATTTGGCATTTGACGCTATAGTCTTGTCAAAGCGGGATTTGTCTCCATAAAGTTGTTTGCATTTTTTTTCTTTTTGTGCCATAGTAGTCAAACTTCTTTCAAGGCAGCCAGAGAGTAGGTTTAGCTCCAAACGAAACATGGGGAATTGGCCCAGCTGAGCATGGGGTTAGCCTAGGTTAAGTTTAGGGTTTGGGGGAGATCGATGAGGTCTATGTCAGGGTCAGATATATAGTAAGAGCAATTAGATTAGTAAACACACATTCATGAGTCATGATGCTCTCGAATAATATTGTTGTTTCCTGTGTTCAATGCTCTTCCTCTGTCACAATGGAAGCTTTGTTTTAGTACTTCCACAGTCCTGGAAATAACATACCAACTAGTCCTGCTGTGGATCTTTCTTTATTAGTTAAAGATGTCAGCTTTTAGATCTTTTGGAAAACAGTCTTATTAATTTGATGTCAGAGGCTTTCATCATCTTTGTCATATGATCAATATTTCATAAATCCCCAATCCGATTGAACAGACAATGTGTATGCAGCTGTGCACATCTCAATTAGAACACAAGTGCAGACTGTCCACTCCTGAGAATCTCTGCATTTTCTAGGCTCTGCACATCCCTGGTTCAAGTCCTGCCAATCAACTTTTCCCCCTGCAAAAGCATCACTATTTTAGTGAGTTTCTGACTTTCCCCAATTGATCTGAACAGCATCCCTACTCCTATATTCCAAAAGATATTCACCCATAATAATTTGAACAGCGTTTGCATGTTCTGTTAGCATTGCAGACACTTTTTCCTGTATGCTGGGTGTCTGCTCTTTTGTTCCTCTGGTCCTGGTTGGTAGTCAGACAGACTAATGTGATGAATGTGGGAGAGGTGGAGCAGTTTGGTGGTAGACAGACAGACCCAGCACCACAGCATATTTCAGATCATTGCTCTCCACAACAAGACCCCAAGCGATTTAAATAATGATCCGCACCCCGCTTCTGCTCTTTTGTTGCAGCTCTTCAGTTTGAATGGAATATAAAAAGACGTTCAATCATACTAGAACCAAGCCATTATTGGTTGCATTAACAATCTAACACAATGTTATCATTTTAACACTCTTTTGACCTTATTGGGGGAAAATAAGCTTCAAAGCAAGTACTGTAGGCGCTGGATGACAGCAACATTTATATTGCATGTTAGTGTCTTCATTAACTGCAACTTCCAACCATTAGGAGACATCTATTCCTCTACAGTATCTCGAACCTTCTTCTTTGTTCTTTAGACCCCATCATTCTATAATTCTCTCATATACTCAAGTTCTCTCTTTTGCTTATGCACTCTGCTCCCAATGGTGTGGATGTTCTGGTTTCAATCTTCCTAAATGGGTTAATCTATACAGTTGGTACCTTTTTTTTCCGTTGTATTTGCACTAGGCCCCCCCCCCCCCAGCAATATAAACACACTTTATTGTTATATATACGGTACCCACCTGTGATGTACCCTTGATTTATTATTTTAACAAAAAAAGGCTTCAATGTTTACCACGCTTCAGGACCCAGCGGTAATAGAAACGGTAGCCTAACTACTCTGACGTTTCCATAATGTATTCAATGTGTGACGCCTTCTAGGCCGTCTCGAATCTCGTTGTTTCTTATTTCTTATACACACTGTATCGCTCTCTCGCTCCTTCTCTCTCTCTCTCCTTCTCTCTCTCACAGGATCACGGAGCTCCAGAAGACCACTCAGAGGAAGCGAACATCCAGCGACAGCTCAGTGGTGGAGGCGCTGGCACACAGCGGCTCCCTCAGGTCCAGTAAGCCTGCCCTCACCAGGTGAGAAGAGTGACAAAAACGCAGCGGTGGTGCCCCCCCGACAGAGGCAGCCACCAATCTCCCAAATCACATATTACAGCTTTGATTTTTGTTCTTGTAACACACTTCTATCTTTGAAGCTGCTTAACGTAGAAATTCAAACAATGCAGCTAGCCGTACTAGCCTCCCACTATGCCATTGTAAGAGGGCTTTAAAACACAGTGTTTAACATCCACTGTGTGTAGGTCCGGCAGTGCCAGACTGTTTTAAGCCATGGCCATATCCCTGGCAGGTTGTGATATGCTCAGGAGTAGAATGAGGCTGGGTGGAGATTTAGCCAACCCTCATTATCGGACAGAACCGGTGTAGCCTCCATCCCCTTTCCTGTCACGCTCGCCTGGACTGAATAGGAAGGGGTCGGACATTAGAAAAGGGTCTTGCCTGTGACACTGTTAGAGTATGGTTCCATGCAGGTGTACAAATCTACTTAGGCCAGGAATTGTTCCATGACGTAGTCTGCGGTGTCACTGGGTCAATGAAGCGCCATACTGTACCATTCTAGTTTTTTTGCAAGGAAATGCATTCTTCACAGTGGAGTTGTACGTGTTTGTCACGGTCCATCATTTCAGAAAAGTGTTATGGTTCACCTCCTTGAGTCTCGTGAAACTGACAAGCAGTGAAATGCTGTTTTGTTTTTTGTTGTTTTTGTTTTCCCCCAATGTCATCCATTCTTAAGTGTTTATGAACTGAGAATGGTTTGTAGGACTTGTTTTTGGTGCTGATCGTGCTTTGTTTATATCACCTCCCTATATTGGAGCCAGAGAGAAGGAGGGAAAATGCATAACGGAACCCGCCACAGACTCGCCCTTCCTAATTGAATCTGCCGTGAAATATATAGACATTAGGCTGTTCTTTGATATTGTGGCCACGCCAACGGCAGGGACCGTGAGGCTCCATGGTCGCTCGTCACCACTGGATCCCATTTTGCCATGGCACAATGAAGGTAAAATTGGAAAATGAAACTTAAAAAAAGAAGGGTTGGCTAGCAGCGCTCCATTGCCGTACCTATAGCACTGTAATAGTCTTTGTGCCTGGGCCAGAGTGGGCTGTGAAAATTGAATACAGTTACAAGGGGTGAAGCGCTACTATTCCTTTGAGTGAAAGTGCACTTGCTGTAAGTTTTGCATTTTCCCCAAAAAAATTGCAGCTGATGAACTTAACTCGACCGTACAATCTCAATGCCAATAACACATTCTCAAAATGAGTTTTTTTTTTTTTTGTAGAGGCTTTCCAGTTGTTTCTGTTTTTGTTTCTACCATGTTTACACATTTATAATTTATCATTTCTGTGCTCATCTGTTTAGTTATTTTGGTCCATCCATCCATTTTTTGTATTTATTTTTTGCTGTTGTCTTAAAGGGCAGGATGTATCCATCGATCTAACACCACTGCAGCTGATTTCAACCCAACGTTGAGGTGAGATCAAAGCCCCCTTTCACCACATTCACTTACCTTCTCTTCACCAAGTCACCAAGTTTCTCAATTCTGCCCTTTGCACACTCTGTCACAGAATGCATTTACTTAGCAAACTTTCTGATTACCAGTCTGGAGCCTATACATTATCACAGACCTCAACGCAATGTGCCGGACATGTCATGTTGTCCAGTACTATCCCAGTGAAGAGAGCGAATCAGATCTTTGAATGTTGTGCCATGGTAACATTGTCCCTTACAATGGAATCACCTTCACGTCCCAGCTTGGCAGGATGCTAGTGAGAATGTGGGGGATGGCATTCAGCTGCTGATGGAACCATATGGCACAAACTGGCCCATGTTGCTCCCTCTCCGCGTCACCCGTGCCCCATCCTCTCTTTACATACAAATAGCTCCATTTGGACAGCTGAGAGAGAGAGAGAGAGAGAGACAGAAACTGCCTTAGAGTAGTCACAGACAGGCACATCCTCACATATTGATTTTACAATGATTTATGTGTCATTGTTTTGCCACTCGTGTTTTTCAGCGACGCTAATTCACTGTTGATTGAGTCTCGTCTGGAGGCAGATTTGCGTGATGGATCCTCTCCATGTCCTCTGAGATGACTAATGAGAAGTTACATCTTCTGAACGCTGTCATGTGCGCAGCACCGCAAAGCCACTCCAAACAGGAGCCGCATGAAATTACCCAGAATTTTAAGTTTTGCTTGTCACCTCAGTGATCTGCCAAACAGACTGATTCATGTATTTTGTAGCTTTTCCTTGCCAGATATCTTCCTGTGTTTATGCTTCCCTGTCGTGCAATTATAATTATTTCCGATGTCGTAATTCATTTGAGATGTAGAGCTTTTTTTCTTCTTCTTGATGTCCGGGTAAAATGCTTAGGATGCTAGCAAGGGCTTTGTTTTTATATCGAATGGGTGATTAGTCAGTTATCAGCTAGTCTTAAAAGAGAGGGTATTTGAGCCTTGATACAAAGCAAATCACTGTCAGCTTTTCTTCTGATGTTTTGTTCAACAAATCCGCTTAATGAAGATGGAACATCGACTGAGGTGGCGTTATAAGCTGTCACATTTCTGTTCTTTATTCACTGTATTTTGTAATGATAGTGCTCACCCGAGTGTAATGCGTGTTCTTCCTAGAAAAGGTGGTTGTTATTTGTAGAGTGTATTTTGGCTGCACGGACCGTAGAAGGAGACAGCAGCTCCCTTCTCAGGGCACCACAATCAATACATGTATACAGTGTGATGGAAACCTTGTATTTACCATTCAATAAATACTGTAGGGAGCTCTGGTATACCAGAGCGCACAGTCCAGCATGCATCAAAACATCCTGAAACTTTGCTAAATTAACGACGGTAAGAAAAGATGGCATCCCCATACCATTGTTGACTCAGTGTTTGCGTTTTCGAAAGCTCTACGTGCTGAACCGATCCACCAGGTCCTCTAATTGCCTATTATACCTTGTTCTGAGACCGGCAGCCTTTTCTCACTTACACAGGAATGTACAGACTGTTTGCATTAACGATCTCCGAGGTGACAAATTGTTATCTGCTTAAGGCTTCTAAGGCTTGCTTTTCACTTCCTAATAAGAAAAAATTATCCCCATTTAAAGCCACAATTTGGAGTCTGTTTTTCTGCCCAGCTGCAGCCCTGCCAGTTGACTTGGAACAGAATAATTCATTTGAATTGACCGTTCAGCAGCAGTACATCTTGCGGCTTGTGTCTTTTAAGGTCAACCCTGATGCTTTGTCTTTAGCTCAATTGATTAACATTGTCTATAGTCATGCGGGCAACCTTGATTCTATGACGCAGATCACTTGATGTCTATCAACCGCTGGGGTCGTTGTGGCGAGGAGGAGGAGGAGGAGAAGGAAAGAGGGGGGGGGTGAGATCACATAATGAGTAACCTTGCCCTGAGACCTGAAGAGTCATGTTTATTCCCAGAGCTAATGCCTAGGCATTAGTTTTACTGTGGAAGAGCACACATAAAAGCTTCTCTCTGTGATTGGAGAATAACTGTCAGGTTGGTGGTGATGTATGCGTCTGGATTGTAGAGGCTGGGCTCCACTATAATTATGAGGTGAGCCAGATATTCCAGTAAACTGTGTGTAATCTGCTCTGGATCTCCCTCACACTGACAATCCATTAGCGACAGAGGCTAGGCCAGTGGTTTGGGGCTTGATGTTGCCCAACACATTTTAGCTGCACATTTTGTTCCCACTCTCAAAGGAAATTGCTGCCAGGGGCCCAAGGCTTGAACATATACTTTGCCTGCTATTGTTTGTGATAATTTTTTTCTTTACTTTTAGTCTGCTTCTCTTGTTTCCAGACTAACATATATAGTTTTTTTTAAAACCTCAGTGTTCTGTTTGTCACAAGCACTGTATAGGATCTGATCATCCAGTTTGATGTAATGTAAGACCGGAATACTCATAACGTTTTCGTGAAGTGTGGGTGAAACTGTGTGGTTTTACTACATCGAAGTACACTTTCCTCTTCAGATATATCTTTCATACATGTTTCTGTTTCAGCAACTGTATCTCACACACAATACGTGGCCTACATATAAACACCACATGACACCACTCTCGCTTTCATCGAATGTGGCGCAGTCGCTGTTCCCTTCATGATGAGCTTATGATCCCCTGAGCTTATGAACACTGGACCCATTTCTACCACTTTTGCATTGCTGGCGTCTGCCTCCTCCACAGTCAAACAGCCCAATCACTAGTGATGGGGGAAATTCCCAGCCCTACCAATGACGTGTGCTGGTAACAGCTGACGGGAAGCCAGCTGCCTTTTGTCAAGAGTTTTAAATATGCAACTCTAACAAGACGCTCTACGTCTTTTGATCAAAGATTTATCTAGGGAGTGAGACTGTAGTGAGGAGTGGATGGAGACAGACTGGGTAATTGTGGGAGACTCCTGGGCTGATGAGAGAGACTGTGGGCTCTGTGTGGTTTAATTACCTCTAACAGGGGAAAGCAGGCCCATTAGTAACCCACAGACATATAGGACTCCCAGACCTTGGGGAAAGACTTGTTACAGGGATTATTTTCTCCTCAGATTTAGCATGATCACAATGTGTTGCTTTGCACAGCAAGCATCTGCCCTGTTGTGTCTAATTGTATTCTTTTTCAAATCCAGGTGATTGTACTGATCAAGGTTTCCAATAGATTAGACCAGGGCTCTCCAACTCTGTTCCTGGAGAGCTACTGTCCTATAGGTTTCTGCTAATCTAACGCACCTGATTCTAATAACTAGCTGGTTGATCAGCTGAATCAGGTTAGTTAAAACGGGGGTTGGGGCGAAAACCTACACGAGGGTAGCTCTCCAGGAACAGGATTAAAGAGCCCTGAATTAGACCCTTTCGAAAAGAGTATACTCTGTCTGATGAAGATGTTCAATTACAGCAGCAATCCACCTGAAAATCAAGATGGGTTTGTTTTGTAAGATTCTAGTGACATTGTAATAATGCTTTGTTTATTCACCCAAATCTCGTAATCTTTTAATATCAATATGGCTTCACTAAATGCTTGCTTAGCCATTAATCCTCCATTTGGCAAATCTGACCATAATTCTATCCTCCTGATTCCTGCTTACAAGCAAAAACTAAAGCAGGAAGTACCAGTGACTCGCGCAATACGGAAGTGGTCGGATGACGCGGATGCTAAGCTAGAGGACTGTTTTGCTAGCACAGACTGGAATATGTTCCGGGATTCATCAAATGGCATTGAGGAGTATACCACCTCAGTCATAGGCTTCATCAATAAGTGCATCGACGACGTCGTCCCCATAGTGACTGTACGTACATATCCCAACCAGAAGCCATGGATTACAGGCAACATCCACATCGATCTAAAGGCTAGAGCTGCCGCTTTCAAGGAGCGGGACACTAATCTGGACGCTTACAAAAAATCCCCCTATGCTCTCAGACGAACCATCAAACAAGCAAAGCGTCAATACAGGATTAAATTGAATCCTACTACACCGACTCTGACGCTCGTCGGATGTGGCAGGGCTTGAAAACTATTACGGACTACAAAAGGAAACCCAGCCACGAGCTGCCCAGTGACGTGAGCCTACCAGACGAGCTAAATGCCTTTTATGCTCGCATCGAGGCAAGAAACACTGAAGCATGCATGAGAGCACCAGCTGTTCTGGATGACTGTGTAATAACGCTCTATGTTGCCGATGTGAGTAAGACCTTTAAACAGGTCAACATTCACAAAGCGGCTGGGCCAGACAGATTACCAGGACGTGTACTCAAAGCATGCGCGGACCAACTGGCAAGTGTCTTCACTGACATTTTCAACCTCTCCCTGACCGAGTCTGTAATGCCTACATGTTTCAAGCAGACCACCATAGTCCCTGTGCCCAAGGAAGCAAAGGTAACCTGCCTAAATGATTACCGCCCCGTAGCACTCACATTGGTAGCCATGAAGTGCTATGAAAGGCTGGTCATGGCTCACATCAACAGCATCCTCTCGGATACCCTAGACCCACTCCAATTCACATACTGCCCCAACAGATCCACAGATGACACAATCTCAATCACACTCCACACTGCCCTTTCCCACCTGGACAAAAGGAACGCCTATGTGAGAATGCTGTTCATTGACTACAGCTCAGCGTTCAACACCATAGTGGCCACAAAGCTTGTTCACTAAGCTAAGGACTCTGGGGCTAAACACCTCCCTCTGCAACTGGATCCTGGACTTCCTGACGGGCTGCCTCCAGGTGGTAAGGGTAGGCAACAACACGTCTGCTGCACTGATACTCAACACTGGAGCCCCTCAGGGGTGTGTGCTTAGTCCTCCTGTACTCCCTGTTCACCCACGACTGCATGGCCAAACATGACTCCAACACCATCATTAAGTTTGCCGACGATACAACAGTGGTAGGCCTGATCACCGACAACGATGAGTTGGCCTTCAGAGACCTGGCAGTGTGGTGCCAGAACAACAACCTCTCCCTCATTGTGAGCAAGACAAAGGAGCTGATCATGGACTACGGGAAAAGGCAGGCCGAACAGGCCTCCATTAACATCGACGGGGCTGTAGTGGAGCGGGTCGAGAGTTTCAAGTTCCTTGGTGTCCACATCACCAACGAACTATCATGGTCCAAACACACCAAGACAGTTGTGAAGAGGGCACAACAACACCTTTTCTCCCTCAGGAGACTGAAAAGATTTGGCATGGGTCCCCAGATCCACAAAAAGTTCTGCAGCTGCACTTTCGAGAGCATCCTGACCGGTTGCATCAACGCTTCGTATGGTAACTGCTCGTCATCTTACCGTAAGTCGCTACAGAGGGTAGTGTGTACGGACCAGTACATCACTGGGGCCAAGCTTCCTGCCATCCAGGACCTCTATACTAGGCGGTGTCAGAGGAAAGCCCAAAAAATTGTCAGACTCCAGTTACCCAAGTCATAGACTGTTTTCTCTGCTACTGGTACCGGAGCGCCAAGTCTAGGACCAAAAGGCTCCTTAACAGCTTCTACCCCCAAGCCATAAGACTGCTGAACAATTAATCAAATGGCCAACGGATTATTTACATTGACACCCTCCACCCCTCCCCCCATTAGTTTTTTACACTGCTGCTACTTGCTGTTTATTGTCTATGCATAGTCACTTCACCCCTACCTACATGTACAAATTACCTCAACTAACTTGTATCCCCGCACATTGACTCGGTACCGGTACCCCCCCGTATATAGCTTCGTTATTGTTATTTTATTGTGTTGCTTTTTATAATTTTTTACTTTAGTTTATTTGGTCAATATTTTCTTAACTCTTTCTTGAATTGCACTGTTGGTTAAGGGGCTTGTAAGTACGCATTTCACGGTAAGGTCTACACATGTTGTATTCGGCGCATGTGACAAATTTAAAGTTTGCTTTGATTTGGTAGATGACTATTATAGTATCTATTCAGGCAGGTGTTTTTTATTCTCACTTAATACAATGGTCTCTGACCCTCTGTTCTTTATATATTCACACCTTTCATACCCATTATTGTTTACCCCTTCTGCTCTGTGCTAATAACAAAGATGAAGAGCCAGTCTTTAGGCCAGCCTGAGAAAGGTGGGGTTGACCAGTCAGTAGGATAATCTGTCTGGTCAGTTCAGGGCCTGCTCCTCAGACGGTCAGTCTCAGCTACACTGTTCCTGCCTGTGTGCGTTTTGATGTTAGCCTTGTGTCAGTTCTCAGTGGATTAGTGTGTGGGGGATTTGGCTTCTGGCAAACAGACAGCCCAGCCAGGATCAGACAGTAACATAACCTGGAGTGACAGCAGGGAGGCCCAAAAGCTGCCTCTCTGTCCAATCACACTGCCCTACTGACTCGGCTCTGTGTGTGTGTGTGTTTGGCTGAATCAGAATGGAGGAGAGGGAAGGAGGGGGAGCTCTTTTGGCTGCAAACACACGTATTAGAATATTTTACCTTGGGCTAGTTGGCAGGCAAGGGACGCCTGGAAAAGCAGAGCAAATCAAGGGACTTGATTAACCACACCACCTCTCATCTGAACCAAAACCATGCAACCGAAGCAAGTCTTTTTTTGGGACATTTTGTTTTGGGGATTTGGTTTGTTTTAGTTTTTGCTCCTATCATGGATGTTTGCTCTGAAAACCCAAGGGGTGCAGAGAGGTGGGCTTTGTATGCGTTTTGTTTTGTAGACAGATAAGTGAACTGTTTGTTTCGTATTGCTTTAATCGTGTCTTGCTCTCTATCTCCCCCAGGTCGGAGAAGAATACACTGTGCAATACAGACAAAGGTAAAACAAACACACTTTGAATTGTTGCACTAGGTGATTATAAATTGACCCCGTGAATTTGGCAGCAAGTGAATGTGGGTAAATCGGTGCCCACAATCAAGGTTTAAGAAACTGATATCCACCGCCAGCTAATTCCTGTCAGAATGAAGTCTCACTATGAATAATGTCGAACGATAAGAGCCTGGTGCTTTTTTGAGCTGGATTCAAGAGGTGGCTAAAAAATGTCTTAGCGTTTGTGGCCCTGCTTAAACAAGCCCCCGGAAGTTCACCTGCCATCATGCGAAGGGTTTTACCCCCCAAAAAGATTATTGGCACTTAAGATATGCATTTCACAGCATTTGAACTAGAGTGCTGCGGGGAAGGATTATTAAAATTCACAGTAAACACATTAGCATTTAAGTCCATCCCTCACGAGGATTCTGGCGTGAGCCCAGTCAGAATATATTCTCGAGACCTGACTTGGCATCTCTCGAGTTGTTGTTTTCTAAAGGACAAGAAACAAAATTTCCAATAGCAGCCCCATTCTAATTATGGTTGTTCAGCTCTGACAGCAGGATTCTAGAGCGTACTGTATCTTCAGACGCAGACGTCATGGTAGCAACTGTTTGACTCGCGGAGCTGGCTAACTGAGATTTGTGAGAATGCTGTGGGGAATTTTGAGTTGACTGTTTTCCTGCCTCGACGGAAAACATGCAGATGGGTGGATTAGGGTAAATAATCTACAAAGGGCATTTTGGTGCTTTGAACAAGGATTTGCCATATTGAGACTGAACCCAAGAACTCAACAGGCGCTAATGTGATTATCCGTGTTAATTTAAAACGTTTCGTGATCCAGCGTTTATACACTGGGTCTCTACTGAAGGCAGCAACATGCATCTTGCTCTCGTTACTGTCCATGTCAGCTGAGTAAATAGATTGACAATGTTTTTGCTCATCAATTCAGTTTGAGGCTCCTTTCCCAAGACTGTTAGTCTTACATAAGACATATAGTACTAAAACCAAACAAACACGTGCCCCATAAAGAGCTATTCAGGAACACTGGCACACTACTCAGATCTTTCCCCAAAGGACACTGTCATGTATTATGGTCTGATATTGTTATGACTACTGAATCTACAGCCTCCTCTGATATCTTTACCTTCTTACAGTATCACCGGAAGTGTTGATTGAATGTGTGAAGCGCAAAGACCATCTGAAGGTGAGTGGGAGCCAGAGTGGCCAATGGATGTGCACACTGCATATACAGTACCATTCAAACGTTTGGACACACCTACTCATTCAAGGGTTTTTCTTTATTTTTACTATTTTTTACATTGGTGAAGACATCAAAACTATGAAATGTCACATATATGGAATCATGTAGTAACCAAAAAAGTGATACTGGCTGAGTGAATGCCAAGAGTGTGCAAAGCTGTCATCAAGGCAAAGGGTGGCTACTTTGAAGAAATCTCAAATATAAAATATATTTTGATTTGTTGGACACTTTTTTTTAGTTTCTACATAATTCCATATGTGTTATTTCGTAGTTTTGATGTCTTCACTATTATTCTACAATGTAGAAAATAGTAAAAAAATAAGAAATAAGAAAAACCCTTGAATGAATAGGTGTGTCCAAACTATTGACTGGTACTGTAGGTATACATACTGTATAGTGAATGTAGGCTCACTAATTGATACATTCAACAAGGGAATGATGATCACTTCTGTCATGACTTTACCTCAGGGTAAGCCTTTCTCTGGTCGGCAATGAATAAAAATGCAGTCTATTCCCCCATTCCTCAGGACATGCAGTCACTTTCCCCACTCCTCCAGTCATAACCATGTGCCCTTTTCTCCCAGCTGAAGGAGCTGCACAAGCTGGGAGCTGACCTGTCAGTGCAGGACCCCCCAGGATGCACCCTGCTCCACTATGCCGTGGACACTGGTAGCAAGGAGACTGTCAAATACATCCTGGACAATGGTAGGGACAAGGCAATACACATTTATGTGTTCTATTTAAGTCTGTAGGTAGGACATCCCCCTCACAATACTGAATAATTCTGTGGGATTTCCCAAAGTGAGTCTGTGATCCTCAAATATGAACTATGTATCAGAAGTTAACCCAGCACAGTATGCTCTATGTTTTGTGATAGTAGAATAATGTCCCAGGTGTGGAACGCCATATATTTCAGGGTCATGAACATTGTTTAAGACGAGCCACAGCGCAGGGACATCTCACTCTGTGTGCGCTTGTTGTCGTGTATGGAGTCTTTCTTGCTCAACAACGAATGATACATTCCAATATTTGTCAAAGTCCTCCTACACCAGCTTTTTACTACTCTATAAAAGTAGTATCTTGGAGCATTGTAATTGGTTTAGGGACATGCTTTGAAATGTCTTTTTTTCCCCTGCCCCCTCCCAAAAAACAGCACCCACAGATATCCTGGATGTAACAGAAAAAGAAAAGTAAGTTTAAGACATGGATTTTGAAATGTTCATTTAACACACATTCTGTGTGATGTATCTAGTTAAAAGTCTCTCTCTCTCTCTCTCTCTGTCTCAGTGGGGAGACAGTGTTGCACAAAGCAGCGTCACTGTGTCAGAGGACTATCTGTCACTACCTGGTAGAGGCAGGGGCATCCCTCATGAAGACAGACTTACAGGTGAGAGCAACGCTCCCTCTTCCCTCATCGCTTGACTCTTTATTTGGCCAAAAGAAACCAAGTTGATGCATAGGCTACCCCTGAGAAGTGTTTTATAGGGCGGCAGGTAGCCTAGCGGTTAAGCTCGTTGGGTCCCAAAGGTCGCTGGTTCGAATCCCCGACCGACTAGGTGAAAAATATGCCGCTGTGCCCTTGAGAAAGGCACTTAACCCTAATTGCTCTTCAAATCAAATCACATTTTACTAGTCACATGCTTACTTACGACCCCCTAACCAACAATGCAGTTTAAAAAAATATGAGTAAGAATTTAAAATAAAAGTAACAAGTAATTAAAGAGCAGCAGTAAAATAACAATAGCGAGACTATACACAGGGGGTACCGGTACAGATTCAATGTGCGGGGGCACCGGTTAGTTGAGGTAATATGTACATGTACTGTAGGTAGAGTTATTAAAGTGGCTGCATAGATGATAACAGAGAGTAACAGCAGTGTAAAGGGGGCCATGCAAATAGCCTGGGTAGCCATTTGATTAGATGTTCAGGAGTCTTATGGCTTGGGGGTTGAAGCTGTTTAGAAGCCATTTAGAAGCCTCTTGGACCTAGACTTGGTGCTCCGGTACCGCTTGCCGTGCGGTAGCAGAGAGAATAGTCTGACTAGGGTGGCTGGAGTCTTTGACAATTTTTAGGGCCTTCCTCTGACACCGCCTGGTGTAGAGGTCCTGGATGGCAGGAAGCTTGGCCCCAGTGATATACCGTGGCCGTACGCACTACCCTCTGTAGTGCCTTGGTAAGATGACGAGCAGTTGCCATACCAGGCAGTGATACAACCAGTCAGGATACTCTCGATGGTGCAGCTGTAGAACCTTTTGAGGATCTGAGGACCCATGCCAAATCTTTTCAGTCTCCTGAGGGCGAATAGGTTTTGTTGTGCCCTCTTCACAATTGTCTTGGTGTGCTTGGACCATGTTAGTTTGGTGATGTGAATACCAAGGAACTTGAAGCTCTCAACCTGCTTCACTACAGCCCCGTCGATGAGAATGGGGATGTGCTCGGTCCTCTTTTTCCTGTGGTCCACAGTCATCTCCTTTGTCTTGATCACGTTGAGGGAGAGGTTGTTGTCCTGGCACCACACGGCCAGGTCTCTGACCTCCTCCCTATAGGACGTCTCGTCGTTGTCGGTGATCAGACCTACCACTGTTGTGTCATCAGCAAACGTAATGATGGTGTTGGAGTCGTGCCTGGCCGTGCAGTCATGAGTGAACAGGGAGTACAGGAGGGGACTGAGCACGCACCCCTGAGGGGCCCCTGTGTTGAGGATCAGCGTGACGGATGTGTTGTTACCTACCCTTACCACCTGGGGGCGGCCGGTCAGGAAGTCCAGGATCCAGTTGCAGAGGGAAGTGTTTAGTCCCAGGGTCCTTAGCTTATTGATGAGCTTTGAGGGCACTATGGTGTTGAACGCTGAGCTGTAGTCAATGAACAGCATTCTCACATAGGTGTTCCTTTTGTCCAGGTGGGAAAGGGCAGCGTAATATAGATTGCATCATCTGTGGATCTGTTGGGGCGGTATGCAAATTGGAGTGGGTCTAGGCTTTCTGGGATAATGGTGTTGATGTGAGCCATGACCAGCCTTTCAAAGCACTTCATGGCTACAGACGTGAGTGCTACGGGTCTGTAGTCATTTTGGCAGGTTACCTTCGTGTTCTTGGGCACAGGGACTATGAGTATCTGCTTGAAACATGTTGGTATTACAGACTCGGATAGGGAGAGGTTGAAAATGTCAGTGAAGACACCTGCCAGTTGGTCAGCGCATCCCGGAGCACACGTCCTGGTAATCCGTCTTGTGAATGTTGACCTGTTTAAAGCTCTTACTCACATCGGCTGCGGAGTGCATGATCACACAGTCTTCCGGAACAGCCTCGAAGCGAGCATAGAAATAGTTTAGCTCGTCTGGTAGGCTCGTGTCACTTGGGCAGCTCTCGGCTGTGCTTCCCTTTGTAGTCAATGACTGATGTGGTGTACTCCTTAATGCCATCGGAGGAATGCCAGAATATATTCCAGTCTGTGCTAGAAAAACAGTCCTGTAGCTTAGCATCTGCTTCATCTGACCACTTTTTTATTGATCGAGTCACTGGTGCTTCCTGCTTTAGTTTTAGCTTGTAAGCAGGAATCGGGAGGATAGATTTATGGTCAGATCTGCCAAATGGAGGGTGAGGGAGAGCTTTGTACGTGTCTCTGTGTGTGGAGTAAAGGTGGTGCAGAGTTTCTTTTCCCTCTGGTTGCACATTTAACATGCTGATAGAAATTTGGTAAGATGGATTTAAGTTTCCCTGCATTAAAGTCCCCGGCTACTAGGAGCACCGCCTCTGGGTGAGCGTTTTCCTGTTTGCTTATGGCGGAATACAGCTCATTCAGTGCAGTCTTTGTGCCAGCATCAGTCTGTGGTGGTATGTAGACAGCTACGAAAAATACAGAAGAAAATTCTTTAGGATAGATAGTGTGGTCTACAACTTGTCATGAGATACTCTACCTCAGGTGAGCAAAACCTCGAGACTTCCTTAGATATCGTGCACCAGCTGTTGTTCACCAGCTTACCAGATGCCGCTGTTCTGTCCTGCCAGTACAGCATATAACTGTACAGCTGTATGTTGACAATGTCGTCTCTGTGAAGCATAAGACATTATAGTTTTGAATGTCCCGTTGGTAGTTTAATCTTCCGCATGGGTCGTCGATTTTATTTTCCAAAGATTGCACGTTTGCTAGCAGAATGGAAGGAAGTGAGGGGTTTATTCGATCGCCTATGAATTCTCAGAAGGCAGCCCGCCCTGAAGGCAGCAACGCAAAGAAACTAACAAAAAAACACAATTGGTTAGGAATACGTAAAACGTCAGCCTTGTTCTCCAGTGGCATCTTAAGAGGGGGTAAGTCACTCTGGATAAGAGCATCTGCTAAATTACTCAAATGTAAAATGGATAAGTGGTGGGTATAGAGTGGCCTAATCATCATCCAGAAGGAAAATTAGCTTGTCTTTCTTATGACACGCTAATTGTACACCGGGTGGGGGAGCATTACAGCGGTGCCCTACACGTCCCCTCTGAACCAAACTAGCCAGATGCCTGCAAAGTCAATTAAAGTACTTACCTCCAAGTGGCTCCACCATAAAATATCTTATGTGTTTACCCTCTCATGCAGAGATTGCCAAATGGATACATTTGTTTAAGCTACTGTCGACAGTGTGTGGAAGGCAGTTGGAACACAAGGCTTTCATTTTTTTACTACAGTATTTCACAAGATCCTCCTTCTGAAGACCCCACAGCTGGTTTTTATCTCAGATTTCTGTCCTGGAAGGCTCAGACTACCACATTTAAGATGTCTTGATTTTCATGTCAAGGCTTGAAGAATTTTCCTATCCAAACTCTCACTGCACGTGGTGTGTCTGCAATGTAGTCTCTCTCATAAGCAACTGACAGAATGCTTGAGGTGTCACTATTCTAGTACTGTAGCCCATGACACTCAGCTCTGTCTGTCTGTCTGTCTGTCTGTCTGTCTGTCTGTCTGTCTGTCTGTCTGTCTGTCTGTCTGTCTGTCTGTCTGTCTGTCTGTCTGTCTGTCTGTCTGTGTGTCTGTGTGTCTGTGTGTCTGTCTGTCATGATGAAAAATGTAATCTTGCAGGATTTGGGACAAGTCTGATTCATACCCTGTGGCCTTGGGATGCAGTTCAGCCTGGCTTTCTTTCCTCTCCGCCATCTCTTCATCCTCCCACCCTTTCTGCCTGTCGGTCTTTCTCACTCACAATACATTCACTCTTGGCCTTGAGACATCAGCATATCTTAGCAATGACTTTTCCTGTCTTTTTATCTCAACATCTTGCCATGTTCTCTTCTCTCTCGCTTGAGTTTTTTTGGGCTCTGCACTTCAAAAAAACAAGAAATGAGAAATAATTGGGTTTTGTGAAGCTATTTCTTAGATAGCTCCCGAGTGGCACAGCGGTCTAAGGCACTGCATTTCAGTGCTAGAGGCGTCACTATAGACCCTGGTTCGATCCTGGGCTGTATCACATCCGGCCGTGATTGGGAGTCCCATAGGGCGGTGCACAGTTGGCCGTCATTGTAAATAAGAATTTGTTCTTAACTGACTTGGCTAGTTAAATAAAGGTTAATTGAAACATTAAAAAAATGGTACTGTAGCTCTTGGATGAATCAGAAAACCTTTGAGTCTAAAAACATTCTATATTTGCTTTTGCACACAGACAAACAAACATTTGGTGCATATTCACTGTTGATAACTGGAAATATTACATCTAAACCATGATGAAATCTGAATGCAAATGATTCGTACGTCTCAAAAATACTTCCAGACTGGTCTTTGACTCTGCGGCTTAATGTTCAGACCTCAGGAGAAATAGATGCTGCCTTAATTAAAGTTGGGTTCTTCAGTGCAGTCTTTTATGTTGAGCAAATTGCCTCTCTTATGCTGCAGGGTGACACACCAAAGCATCGTGCAGAGAAGGCCAAGGATGCAGAGCTGGCTGCCTACTTGGAGAACCGGCAGCACTACCAGATGATCCAGAGAGAGGACCAGGAGACAGCTGTGTGACCTCCCTCTGCTCCCTGACCTCCAGCACCACTTCCCTATCACCTAACCCTGTGCCAAAACTACTTTAGCTAAAAGAGGAAACTCACCAGAGAAGATGGTTAAAAGATAGCCAGTGTTGTATTCTCCTGCTAGGGAGTTGGTTGGAATCCTACTAGATGAGAGACTCTTAAGGTCCACCATGTGAGATGCTTGTGACCAGTGGACTTGATTATTGCACTGCCAAAAAAAAAGCTGTTTTGTGTCGGAACGCTTGGAAGAAATGGCTCTTCTGTTACATTTTTTTCCCAGGTTGTGTTGCACTTGCGATCCACCTAGACTGAATGTTGAATTTTGCTCCAGGGTTTTAGGACAGGAGCTAGGGTAATTGAATGTCTAGGTAATTGTATTGTTATACTCTCCGAAGGAGCTGTATCTCTCTGTGTCTATGAAAGCAGCATGAGCGTTTCAACTGTACGGATCACAATGACTCAGTAGATTTCAAAAGGGTATGAACACTCTGATCTGTAGGCCAGCTGTCTTTAAGGCTACCAAAAATGACATTATTTTGATTACGGTTTTATTTGTTTGTTGTACAGTATTATAATTTGTTGACTGATTTGTCCACCCATAATGCAGTGTGATGGTATCAAACTATCCACAAAAGTGGGGAATTTTACACGTAATACTTTTCTCATCACCAAACAAATTGAATTGAGTAAATCAATATTGTTCTACTTTATGATCACTTGGCAAATTTATTTTATTTCTTAGTTTTAATAAGGATATTTGGTACTGTACACTTATCGTAGTAACTCTGTGTTAAAGCAGTTTATGCACTGCAGCTCCAATTGCCTTGATTTTCTTATTTTGTTGGCTGATTAGTTTGTATTTAATGTACTTAATTAAGTCATTGTGTATTTTTATTGCATTTTTAAGCAGATTGATGTTTATATAATTTGTACATACTATAAATTTCAAAATGTTTTGTGTTTGGTCATTATTTACTATAAAAATGTGCATTTGATATGTATTAGTTTCAGAACTACAAAGCATTTCTTCTCTCATGTTGTTACAGAAGTCAAAGGCGTATTTATTCACCTCAACATTTTTTACAGATTTGTAACATTTAACTGCTTTATGTTCAGCAAACTCAAACATGTTCCGAAGGTTTGAGTTGTAAATTTACAGGGTGGATGTTGTTTTTTTTACATACAAAAATAATAATTTGTCTTCATACAAACCAATAATTTGTGGTTGCTATTTATTTTCCATAGTTATAATCTGTTAAAATATGACTGGCCATTTAAACCAGCAATATAATTCAACATAAGTTATAAAGACCTGTGATTAATTGAAATGGTGTTCATGTTATATTGTGTAGAGAGTGAGGGGAAGGAATTAGTCTCATTCCAAAAGCTATCCTACAGTATAACTAGTTTAATGTAGCACCACAGTAACTGTGGATCTACTGTATTTTGAAATGAGTTGTTTCTCTGGATGTTTTCTCTTATTATTTAATCACTAAACATCCTTGTAAAACATACTCGTAAACACATTAACAAGGTACACTTTCATATACACATTTTTACTTGATTGTGTTTGTTGTCAGAAGTTTATAGTTTTGACCTTCAAACAACCCATAATGCCAACTAAGATGCATTTCATTGTAAATAATTGCTGTTCTCTATTATGGCCAGATACATGAATAAATGTAGCACTGAATCAGTTTCTGTGACAGGAAATGTGTTGTCAACGAAAGGCCTCGAGTGTTTCTAATGCCAGACTGAAAATAACGTATTTTTGATTTGATGATGAAAAGTAAATGAATTGTGTAGTTCTACATCAGTTATTACGCTTCATACATAATCATATGTTCTCACTGAATATTTTGGGGGTCCACATTTTATTTATTTTTTATTACATTTTTAACAATAGAAAACATACAAACGACAACATACAGACGCACACAAACGACAATTAAGACGCACACAAACATCCACAACTTCACGCCTGCCCAGACCCGCCTGCTCACACCCCCATCTCCAGCGCCCGCATCACTTTCCGCCACATAGCCTCAAGCTGCACCATTTTGTTTCATGGTCACATTGATTGTCAGCATTTTCAATAATGAAGACAGTAGGCCCCCTTTTAGTTGACTTCACTATAGTTGAAATATGTTAGCCTTGACGCTGAGAAGATTAGATATCGTCATTTGAGGCGTTTATGATTATACTGCATTCTGAAAGAGGTGCATATTTGAATAGGTACTGTAACATATATCCTCCTGTTCAGAGACTGACATGGAGATGTAGGAAATGCCTTTGCATTTGTATAATTTGGATGTATATTAACATTCCCTCATCAATCTACACACAATGCACCATAATGACAAAGTAAAAACAGGGGTTTAGACATTTTTGCAAATTTATTAAAAATAAAAAAGTACTATTTAGACCCTTTACTCAGTACTTTGTTGAAGCACCTTTTGCAACGATTACAGCCTCGAGTCTTCTTGGGTATGACGCTACAAGCTTGGCACACCTGTATTTGGGGAGTTTCTCCCATTCTTCTCTGCAGATCCTCTCAAGCTCTGTCAGGTTGGATTGGGAATGTCGCTGCACAGGTATTTTTAGGTCTCTCCAGATATGTTTGATCGGGTTCAAGTCCGGGCTCTGGTTGGGCCACTCAAGGACATTCAAAGACTTGCCCAAAGCCACTCCTGCATTGTCTTAACTGCTTAGGGTTGTTGTCCTGTTGGAAGGTGAACCTTCGCCCCCAGTCTGAAGTCCTGAGCGCTCTGGAGCAGCTTTTCATCAAGGAACTCTCTGTACTTTTCTCTGTTCATCTTTCCTTCGATCCTGACTAGTCTCCCTGTCCCTGCTGCTGAAAAACATCCCCACAGCATGATGCTGCCACCACCATGCTTCACCATAGGGATGGCACCAGGTTTCTTCCAGATGTGACGCTTGGCATTCAGGCCAAAGAATTCAGTCTTGGTTTCATCAAACCAGAGAATCTTGTTTCTCACGGTCTGAGAGTCCTTTAAGTGCCTTTTGGCAAACTCCAAGCGGGCTGTCATGTGCCTTTCACTGAGGAGTGACTTCCGTCTGGCCACTCTACCATAAAGGCCTGATTGGTGGAGTGCTTTAATGCTGCAGAAATTGTTTGGTACCCTTCCCCAGATCTGTGCCTCGACACAATCCTTTCTCGGAGCTCTTGGAACAATTCCTTCGACCTCATGGCTTGGTTTTATCTCTGACATGCACTTTCAACTGTGAGACCTTATATAGACAGGTGTGTGCCTTTCCAATCAATTGAATTTACCACAGGGGGACTCTAATCAAGTTGTAGAAACATCTCAAGGATGATCAATGGAAACAGGATGCACCTGAGCTCAATTTAGAGTCTCATAGCACAGGGTCTGAATACTTATGTAAATAAGGTATTTCAGTTTTTCAATTTGAATACATCTGCAAAAATGTTTTTGTTTCATCATTATGGGGTATTGTATGTAAATTGATGAGAAAAAATAATCCATTTTAGAATAAGGCTGTAACATAACAAAATGTGTGAAAAGTCTGAATAAGGGGTCTGAGTACTTCTGAATGCACTGTGTCCAAACCTACCACTGGAATTAAACAAGCCAAAATATACTGAGGAAAACATTGCTCAAACATTTTACCTTCTAAAAGTCAGAGACACTTGTTGAATAAGTAAGACTGCTCATGATTAATCTTGACATCACCTAAGGGGTGACACATTTATTAATAATCATGCCTCTTTTGATATCCCAGTGAAAGGTGCCTTTCTATCGTCTATGATCTACCATCTTGTACCAGTTTCATCAGAAAATATTTTAACAGCAGAGGAAAGGCGAAACAGCTTATGTAGTACAAAGTGACCTCTTGAAATTGAGTTGAATAGCCTCAGCCTTACGTAAGTTGTGTGCGCTTGTGCGTATACAGATTTGAATCTAGCCCAGAGACTTGCTGGCACTTGCAAAGATATTTTTTGGGAAGTCCATTGCTCCATAATGAGTTTTGCTGTTGTCATGTAGTTTTCTGTACATTAACTCAACCATTTCAACATCTCACCTTGTCACCTTAGCTTTGTGTACTGCCTTTACCCATAGTTCACGTTGAACAGAAAATACATGGCTATTATTACCAGACACCATTTCATGTGCCATGAGCTCTGTCTGGTTATGGTGTGTGCAAGACAACACTTCCCATACTGTAGGTGTTATCGCCAATTGACTTAACCTTCAACAGAAATATAAGTTCTGTTTGAAATGACACAAATTCCCCAACATATTTTATATACTAATCTAAAGATGCGGTACGTTCCAACTTTCCATGTCGATTACTGCAAAGATACCCTATCCCATCATCATTTCCGTAGGTCCACTGATTTTAATAGTACTATATTCTTAAAGTTTCAGTAGAAATCCACAGTCTTTGAATTACATACAAGTGAAAGTGCTCTTTACAATGTTTTTTTTATTTTATTTGCAAGCATAAAAAAATACTTGTAGCTACAAAAACACTAGAATGAGTGCAATGCAGGCAGGCATGGGGCTTACAGTGACTGAATGGGGTCAGACAACTTCATTTTTAAAGGAGCTACAGTATAACAAGGAATGGTAGTTTATATATATATATTATCTGTGCTTTATTTTGAGTTGCTGTGCAATTCAGGGCAAGAGTATCTATCACAATTCTTAAAAAATAGAGAGAACTGTGCAATATGCATTTTTCTTTATTAAAAAAATATATTTTTTTTCTCTCACTTGATATAGTGACCAAAATGTGATGGACAGACTGGTGTGCAATGTTGACGATATCAATCTGTGTATTTGTTTCTATTGGCGGATGTTTTTGTTATTGTCTGCTTGGAGGGGAAAAAAGAATAAAGGCTGTTACTTAAACAACTGTATTTATTGTGATTACTTTCTTGTGAGTGTTGATTTTATTCATCCTGTCAGTAAAAGTCTACTCTTTAATAACCCGACATTTTTTTATGAGATCATATTCATTCTTATCATCTACCTCAGGTGACTGCAGGTGATGATTGTTACTGTAGACTGACTAATACCAGGTTATCTTGTTTCCTTATAATGTCTTGTCCTGCACCAACCAGAAAAGAATGGAGTCCCCTTCCTAGGCTTGATGGTCCAACCCAGTGAGACAAACTGTCATTTTGTGTATGTAGAATGTCTGAAGGAAAGTAAAAATGCTAGTTAATGCATCTGTGTTGCAATGTGTTTGAAAATGATGAGTCATGTTCGTCAGAACTGATTCGTAGTGCATCGTCTGGAGTGATTGAATACTGTAATTGGATACTGACTAGTTTCTTCTGGATGTTGTATTGGGTGTGTGTTTATCAGTCTGGTCCATTTGTGAAACTGAACAGCTGTTTTCTCCACCTAGCTCTGACTCATTGTTGGCATGCTATCCAACTGGCAATTGGAAATGTCCCTATCTGTGGTTCAGATTCTGGTCGGATCGCTATTGTGGCCCTGACTCACCTCCCCTGCCCTCCTGGGATTACCCAATCACACGGCCCGAGGTCACAGAGTCATCTTGGATATACTGTACATCGATACTAGATAACATGTAGACATATACTGTATAAGTTGTATTTCTTCAGTACAGTCATCTAGTTCTTGAAAATGTGGTGATGTCTGGTAAAACACTGTCAGCCTATTTAGGCACCACACTGTTACTCTGCCATATGGTCGAGCATATGCTTACACCAGAGGAGGCTGGTGGGAGGAGCTACAGGAGGACGGACTCATTGTATATGGCTGAAATTGAATACATGGTCAAAACATGTGGTTTCCATATGTTTGGTGTGTTTGACACCACTCCATTACACTTTACAATGAGCTGTCCTCCTATAGCTCCTCCCACCAGCCTCCTCTGGCTTACACGTGGTGTTTATAAATGGCTCATATCCAGGGTCCCTATCTAATGGCAGCTGTTGTGTGACAACAAGCTCTCTGGGTACATAATCAGAGGTGGCCAGGAATGGCCAAGAATTCTAGGTCTAATGATTGTTCAATCCCTCCTGTCCTCCTGTAAATCATTTACTGTGGTGGTGATGCATTTACTGTGGTACATTTGTGATGCATTACATCCCTAGGCATTCTGTAGGCACCATAGAATAATATTATCTGTCTATAGTAGGTAGTCTGAGCATGTCATTCTGCTTTCCTTTCTCTGTGATAATGTCTGGTGGTCAAATTGGAATGGGTATTTAATATAGTAATCAATGTTTTTTTTGTTTTTTTTGCAGGCATAAAAAAGACTTGTAGCAACAAAAACACTAGAATAATGACTGCGAAATAATAAATCGTGGGATTCACAAAAATAAAACTTCAAAAAGTTAGTGTCCTAGACTAGCGGTGCACAGAGGTTGGGGTTACGCGTCTCTTGACCCGTAATCATCACGTGGGCTGGTGATGTCACGAGGTGGTTAATTTAATGTGTCCCTAATGTTACCAGCTCAAACTAGTTTTTGAGAAACAAAGAGGAGGGCGACAAATAAGAGCAAGCGGGCCGGGATAGAGGTAATAGAGGACTGTAAAAAATCTATTGTGGCTCAAAGTAAGACCATAAACTCTCGCCAAGAAGTACGATCCAAGAAACAAGTAAGTTATATGTGTATTTGTCCAAATGTGTAGTGATAAAATGATGTTACTTTGTATCACCCAAATCAAGATGATCATTACTCACTTTTAATAGTTAAAATATATAGTCTCCATCATCGGAATGCTCTGGGGAATAACTGACTTGTGTGTAATTTCTCAATTGGAGTCATTTTTCTTGAGATGACATATTTGTGTGTATGTTTCTTTATTTAGTTATTTTTAGTTTTATGGTCTTTAAATCATTTATGCACCATGTGTTGGCTTTACTGCATAGATTCATAACTTTTGCCAGTAATGAACACACAACTTTTGTCCCAAACACGCGATTTGCGCAAAAAAAACGCAGTGGCACTGCGTATTGGCATAAACTTTCGTTGAATCAAAAACGTTTAATTGAATCTTACATATGAAGTCAACGATTGAACGAACTTTTTTTAAATTCTACAACATTGCACGCGGTTCTGTTTAGGGCTCTGAATAATTTGTGGCCAAATTACGTTTTGTTGTAATAACGGCTTTGCTTTGAGTTGAATAACTTTGTAATTATGTCAGCTATATTTTGCACTGTGTGACAACGTCCTCAGGGGGGACACATTCTAGTGTTGATGATCAGTAGTATAGTATGTGTGTGTGTGGGGAGGGGGGGGTCTCATTACTGTAACTATTTTGAGCTATGATACTTGAGTTTGGAAGAACTGAGATAAATCCTGCGAAATATAATAATATTGTTTTATATAAGTTATTATGTTTAGTTATTACTATTTCAGATGTAGCGAAGCTACATAGTTTGAAAGTGTACCTCTACATGTTTTTGTTCATCTTAAAGTAAAGCGTAGCCATTTATTCCACAATTTGAATTGTGTTTATGTTCCAGAAATCTTTTGCTTTCTGTTTGAGCCAATGAATGGATTTTATGACCTGAAAACCTCACTTAAGCAGTAACTGTAAGTGGCTATGGATAAAAGCTTCTGCTAAATGACTAAAATCAAAGTAAATGTAAATATCTCCCACCTCAACAATAAGAACATTGAACCTCAAGTACTTGTATTCTCTGCTATCCACTCCACTCAAGAGTTGTTCTCCTTTTTTTGTGTTTCAACTGCCCAGGAACTTTTTACCTGACCACAATTTATGGCTGCCCCGCCTATCATTTGCTTTCTCCCCCCTGACCCAAAGTAGGGGCTGTGTAAGAGGCTGCAAAAGATGATTTGCAGTCAGAGATAACGATCAAAGCGACATAACCTTAGAGAGATGAAATGGGGAAAAGATAGTACTCAGTCTGTTGTCATCATTGTTATTTTCCCAGTTGTATTTTTTTGTTGTTGTCTCTTTTAGAAAGTTATTGGGCAAGCTAGATACAGCTAGTGCCTCAGGGTTAGGTTTTAGAAATGGAGGAGGGGTAGCATGGGGCTTTAGAGCTTCTGTGAGCTTGGCAGATGGACCTTGAGGCAATGGCACAGATAATCAGTGGAGAGAAAACAGCTTCAAATGCACCATTCCACCTGATTTCAGCAGAGATTTGTGGGTGCGTGGCCCCTCTACTATTCTCTCACTGCTCATGGGTATGATGGAGTATGCCATTGGTTATGTTGAGATAGGAAGGAATGGGAAGTAAGTAGACCACTGTCTCTTTTAGAGAATAAGCCATTTTGTCATGACTGCCATGCCTCAACTAGAAGGGATCCTATTTTCACGTCACTGACAGCAGGGAGGATGTTTAGCCGTCGACAATCAAGTTATAGTCGATAAAGTACACTCGTACTATTTGAGTCAATAACGTGAATCATTCTGTCCTTGCACTGTTTGTCCTTGACGGCCAGAATCCACCTATATTTTGTATGTTTGATCAAATAAAGCATGTGATTCAGCCATTTGTTGGCCACTAAGTGTTCCTTCCTGAAGTAGGCCAGGACATTCTGGGTCTTTTGTTAACTGTCTTTCTTTAGAGTGACCCTCTACCCCGCAGCTTCTCTCTTAGTGGGCATTCCATCCTTTTTTTTGCGGTCAGTGACTTTTCTGAGAAGACGAGGAATGCTGCTTTGCAGTAAAAACAAGAGTGACTTTTACGCTTTATGCTGTTCGGGTTCAGTGTAGTCCTGCTTTCCATGTGTTGTTGTTATTGTTGTTTCGTTGTAGAACTGATCTAGTAAATCTAATGTTATCTATTTGATCACAGTGGTCTTGGACCATTATTAGATTATTGGCAAGAGGAAGCACCGTTTGAGTCAATCGAAATATGATCGTTACGGTATCTGATCCAATTTGACTATTTGATTTGCAAATTATTGTGCATGCTTGCTCTAGTAAGCTGCGGTATTTTAAGATGACCTTTCTCCCAGTATGCTAAGTTCACATTCAGATGTGTGGAACAAAGACCCTGCATGGGATATCTGTCTAGTGGCCCTTTAGAATGGAGTGAAAGGAGACCAGGAAAAGGCTCTGTTTTGATACAGGGTGTCTGCATTCGTAAAGAACGATAAAAGATTTTGAGGGCGCTCCGGGCCTCACCCTTGGCAAGGCTCAGTGGGTTAGACGAGGCCTGCTGGGTGTTGTTTCATCAAAGACAAAAGTGTTGCCTGGAGTAGCCCCTCGACATTTATGACCAGGGGAAGAATGTCATTGGAACTGCTAGCTGGTGCGGAAAAAACAAGCCAGCTTTTACTTGAAAATGGAACTCTATAATTCTTTCAAGTGATACAAAAAGATTGAGATTCAGTGAGTGGTGGGAGTTGAGAATGGGGAGTTTCCAGAGATTTCTGGTTGCTTGGAGTGTTTAGTTATGCTCACTGGCCATCAACAATTAATTACTGTTTTTGAGGACAGAATACAGATTTACTGGGTCAACAGAATATTTGATCAATTGGCTTGAAGAGGAGCAGTAAGTGTATGTGCCAGAGGGCCGGCTGTCCTGGCCATTGTGTATCGCTTTCATTCGCAGTCCTTTTGATGAGCAGTCAAGTAAAGAAACAACACTTTCAGAAGCCAATTGTAAAGTTGCCTGCTAAAATGAGAGTGCCTTGGTAGATTCTCCAGTAGACCAGCTCCCTTTCAGTAGTGTGTGGATGGCTGCCACTTATGGCATTCTGCCTCACACAGTACGAGGCCATAGTTCAGAGAGGTGATAACCTCTAATGGATCAGACTTTTCCAGTGAGTTGTTGATTCATCAGCTGTGGCTGACCTTTCTATCCAAGGCTGCCCGCAGGCAGCGAAAGTTCAATGTGAGCATACTGCAATGTGAGCGGATGTGGCTGCGATCCCTGCTCATCTTCTGGACATATTGGCTCAGGCTCAAACCAATGAAACAAATGTTGCTGTTAGATTAGTAATTTGCGTGGGCGACGGGCATTAGACTTCCCAGCAAACCGGAAACCTTCACAGAACATTATCTAAAATTACCACTATGTCGACGTGGGGGGTGCTGGGTGCTGACAAAAGACTCATAAAGGAGTAATCCAGGCCTAGTTCACAAATGTTGTTGAAAATCTATTTATATACAGTACGAGTCAAAAATTTGGACACACCTACTCATTCAAGGGTTTTTCTTTATTTTGACGATGTTCTACATTGTAGAATAATAGTGAAGACATCAAAACTATGAAATAACACACATGGAATCATGTAGTAACCAAAAAAGTGTTAAACAAAGTAACCTCCCTTTGCCTTGATGACAGCTTTGCACACTCTTGGCATTCTCTCTGTCAGCTTCACCTAGAATGCTTTTCCAACAGTCTTGAAGGAGTTCTCACATATGCTGAGCACTTGTTGGCTGCTTTTCCTTCACTCTGCGGTCCAAGTCATCCCAGACCATCTCAATTGGGTTGAGGTCGGGTGATTGTGGAGGCCAGGTCATCTTTCTGTATAGTACTTTGTGACATCGACTGATGTAAAAAGGGCTTTATAAAAACATTAGATTGACACGATGCAGCAACTCATCACTCTCCTCACAAATTATAGTCCCACCAAGGGCAAACCAGATGGGATGACGTATCGCTGCAGAATGCTGTGGTAGCCATGCTGGTTAAGTGTGCTTTGAATTCTAAATAAATCACAGACAGTGTCACCAGCAAAGCACACCCACACCATCACACCTCCTCCTCCATGCTTCACGGTGGGAACCACACATGCGGAAATCATCCGTTCACCTACTCTGCGTCTCACCAAGACACGGCGGTTGGAACCAAAAATCTCAAATTTGGACTCATCAGGCCAAAGGACAGATTTCCACCAGTCTAATGTCCATTGTTCATGTTTCTTGGCCCAGGCAAGTCTCTTCTTCTTATTGGTGTCCTTTAGTAGTGGTTTCTTTGCAGCAATTCGACCATGAAGGCCTGATTCACGCAGTCTCCTCTGAACAGTTGATGTTGAGATGTGTCTGTTACTTGAACTTTGTGAAGCATTTATTTGGGCAGCAATCTGAGGTGCAGTTAACTCTAATGAACTTATCCTCTGCAGCAGAGTTAACTCTGGGTCTTACTTTCCTGTGGCGGTCCTGTTGAAAGCCAGTTTCATCATAGCGCTTAATGGTTTTTGCGACTGCACTTGAAGAAACTTTCAAGGTTCTTGACATTTTTCGTATTGACTGACCTTCATGTCTTAATGTAATGATGGATTGACGTTTCTCTTTGCTTATTTGAGTTGTTCTTGCCATAGTACAGACTTGGTCTATTACTAAATAGGGCTATCTTCTGTATGCCACCCCTACCTTGTCACAACACAACTGATTGGCTCAAACACATTAACTTCTTTGGGCTAGGGGGCAGTATTTTCACATCCGGATAAAAAACGTACCCGATTTAATCTGGTTACGACTCCTGCCCAGTAACTAGAATACGCATATAATTATTGGCTTTGGATAGAAAACACCCTAAAGTTTCTAAAACTGTTTGAATGGTGTCTGTGAGTATAACAGAACTCCTATGGCAGGCAAAAACCTGAGAACATTTCATGCAGGAAGTGGCCTGTCTGACAAGGTGTTGTTGTTCTTGCTTCTGTTTATTGAAGAGTCAGGATCTTAGCTGTAACGTGACATTTCCTACGGTTCCAATAGGCTCACAGAGCCCGGGAAAAACATGAACGATGACGAGGCAGCCTCAGGCTGAAACACATTATCGCCTTTTCCAAGTGGCCCATCAGAGGACAATGGAATTAGGCGCGTGCCCGATTCGACCCCGTGCAGTATTTTCCTTCGGCTGTTTACCTAATTGCAGATGCCCGGTCGGAATATTATCGCTTTTTTACGAGAATAATGGCATAAAAATTGATTTTAAACAGCGGTTGACATGCTTCGAAGTACGGTAATGAAATATTTAGAAATCTTTTGTCACGTTATGCGCCATGCGCACGACCGTGATTTACCATTCTGATAGTGTCTAGAACGCACAAACAAAACGTCGCTGATGGAACATAACTATGGATTATTTGGGACCAAACCTACATTTGTTATTGAAGTAGAAGTCCTGGGAGTGCATTCTGACGAAGAACAGGAAAGGTAAGACCATTTTTGTTATAGTAAATGTGATTTTGGTGAGTGCTAAACTGGGTGGGTGTCTAAATAGCTAGCCCTGTGATGCCGGGCTATCTACTCAGAATATTGCAAAATGTGCTTCATCCGAAAAGCTATTTTAAAATCGGACATATCGAGTGCATAGAGGAGTAATGTATCTATAATTCTTAAAATAATTGTTATGCTTTTTGTGAACGTTTATCGTGAGTAATTTAGTAAATTGTTAGTAAATTCCCCGGAAGTTTGCGGGGGGTATGCTTTTTCTGAACGTCACATGCTAATGTAAAAAGCTGGTTTTTGATATAAATATGAACTTGATTGAACAGACATGCATGTATTGTATAACACAATGTCCTAGGTGTGTCATCTGATGAAGATCATCAAAGGTTAGTGCTGCATTTAGCTGTCTTCTGGGTTTTTGTGACATTATATGCTAGCTTCAAAAATGGGTGTCTGATTATTTCTGGCTGGGTACTCTGCTGACATAATCTAATGTTTTGCTTTCGTTGTAAAGCCTTTTTGAAATCGGACAGTGTGGTTAGATTAACGAGAGTCTTGTCTTTAAATAGCTGTAAAATAGTCATATGTTTGAGAAATTGAAGTAATAGCATTACAAAGGTTTTGAAAATCGCGCCACAGGATTCAACTGGCTGTTACGTAGGTGGGACGAATTCGTCCCGCCGGTCCCATAGAGGTTAAGAAGGAAAGAAATTCCACAAATTAACTTTTAACTAGGCACACATGTTACTTGACATGAATTCCAGGTGACTACCGCGTGAAGCTGGTTGAGAGAATGCCAAGGGTGTGCAAAGCTGTCATCAAGGCAAAGGGTGGCTACTTTGAAGAATCTCAAATCTCAAATATATTTGTTTAACACTTTTTTGGTTACTACACGATTCTATGTGTTATTTCATAGTTTTGATTTCTTCACTATTATTCCACAATGTAGTATGAGTAAATGTGTACTAACTATTGACTGGTACTGTATATATATATATATTATTTTTTATATATACAGCATATATTTATTTATTTTTATTTCAATTCATCAGGAGGTGCTGCAGCACCCCTGCTTCCTGTGGCTATGTCCTTGGAATGTTCTCCCAACATTCCCTCACATTCTCTTCACAACATCTGTAAAAACTACCACAGAACATTCCCCTAAGGTTCTCATTAGGTTGCCAGGGAATGTAATAACACCATGTTCCGGTAATGTTCTTAGAACCACTGTGACTGACTCTTCATCGCCACATTGTGTGTTTGTATGTATCTACAGTGCTGTACAAACGGATCCCTTAGTTACCAATGCTTGAGATATAGTACTGAAACAAAATGTGGGAGCAATAGAAGTGGTTCTGAGGAAAGATTACAGGAACGTTCTGCTAATGTTGATGGATATGTTATTCAAAACACCCATAACAACAAGCAGGGAATATTACATTTTACATTTTAGTCATTTAGCAGACGCTCTTATCCAGAGCGACTTACAGTAGTGAATGCATACATTTCATACATTTTTTTCTCCGTACTGGTCCCCCGTGGGAATCGAACCCACAACCCTGGCGTTGCAAACACCATGCTCTACCAACTGAGCCACAGTGGTCTAAAAAAGATATAGTGTGACATGATGGTTCTAATAACGTTCCCTGAAAATACTTCAGCAATAAAACATTGGAGCAATAGAAGTTGTTTTAAAAACATACTTCAACAATAATGCAATTAGTTCTGAAAACATTGCCGCAATGTTCTGCTAATATTGATGTGTAATGTAACATTATTATACTGTATGAAGTTGCCAAACCTTCAAACAAATGGCATTCCAATCTTCTTACATCATTATATTTTATAAGGGTATTGTCCTAACACATCTTCAAGAATGGTAATGAAGTAGATTTGAACATGCAGTCTGCCATCTTCAAGCCCTGAAGGCTACTTACTTTGCTGCACCACTAGGTGCTTAATAACTTCTTTGGGATAGGTGGGACATTAGCGTCCCACGTGGCCAACAGCCGGTGAAATTGCAGAGCACGAAATTCAAATTAAATTACTGTAAATATTAAACTTTCATGAAATCACAAGTGCAATACATCAAAATACAGCTTAACTTGTTGTTAATCCAGCCAAGGTGTCCGATTTCAAAAAGGCTTTACGGCAAAAGCAATCCATGCCATTATCTGAGGACAGCGTCCAGCACACAAATTCATAACAAATCATTTTCAACCAGGGAGTTGCGACATGAAAGTCAGAAATAGCGAAATAATATATGCCTTACCTTTGAAGATCTTCTTCTGTTGGCACTCCAAAATGTCCCAGTTACATTACAAATTATCCTTTTGTTCGATAAATTCCTTCTTTATATCCAGAAAAACTCAGTTTAGCTGGCGCGCTTCAGTCAATAATCCACTCGATTTCCTTCCGTCAAAATGCATACAAAATGAATCCCAAACGTTACCAATAAACTTATCCAAACAAGTCAATCAAGTTTATAATCAATCCTTAGGTACCCTAATACGCAAATAAACAATAACATTTAAGACAGAGAATCGTTATTGTCTTTACCGGAGATAAACAAAAAGAACGTGCTCTCTCACCCATGCGCTTGGAAACACTACAGCCAAAATGGGAGCCACTAGAAAAACTACAACTACTCCCTAATTTTTCCAAACACCAGCCTGAAACTCTTTCTAAAGACTGTTGACATCTAGTGGAAGCCCTAGGAACTGCAATCAGGGACGATTTCGCCCTATTATAAAAGTGCCAGGCATTGAAATTAGTGGTATGCTGATTTTTATTTTATTTTTGATGGTTTGTCCTCGGGGTTTCGCCTGCCATTTCAGTTCTTTTATACTCACAGACATTATTTTAACAGTTTTAGAAACTTTAGAGTGTTTTCTATCTATGCATATCCTAGCTTCTGGGCCTGAGAAGCAGGCATTTTACTTTGGTCATGCTTTTCATCCGGACGTCAAAATACCGCCTCCTATCCCAAAGAAGTTCATGTTTCTAGTGGATCCTTAAATTAAGATCCAAACTTTGGCTATATGTCTTAAGACATATGCACATCTATGTACACCTCACCGCAATCTGCCAGGCAACAATTGAACATGAATTCTGAAATCAAGTTTGTCGGGAAAATAAAAGTCAAAACATCCCAACTTTACAGCATATGAAGAAGATTGGTAGAGAAATAAATAATAGAGGATACTTATTTTTCCGATTTTGTTATCCTGTCTTTTGCAAAGACAAAGACCACAACCTGGAAATCAGAGTAAGGGTGTAAACAGCTTTATATCTGTATTAGTCACATCGCAGTGGCGCAGTGGCTTCATTCCAAGGATAACACTCTAAAGGCCAGGTTTGATCCCTGCTTGTGACTATCGAAAAAATATGGTTAAACTGTTTGTACAATACATGTCTAATAAGTTGTAATGTGATTCCAAATAATTGCCATGTGTTTCTACATGGATTGCTAACTTCCTCAACAGTAAGATAACACTAACACAGGAAAGAAATCTCTATGGACTGTTCAAAACTTAATTTGATAATTCTGGGAACATTGTGGGAATGTTTTGTGCACCCTGATACAAACATTGTAAAAATGTCATCAAAACTGGACAGATTTTGTGTTTTGGGAACCTGTCGTGTCATATCCCCACAATATTCCCATTGCTTAAATAAATGTTTTAGGGACTTTTAAAGAACATAAAAAATGCATAACATCAGGTGAATGTTTTTTGCATTCTAAAATAAACATTGCATAATCATCCACAAAAGTGGACAGTTTTTGCATTTTGGGAACAGATCTTTTGTCATGTCCCCACAATGTCCCCATCAGACTGTTCCCACAACATATGAAACATTCTGGGAACCATTAAAGAACAGACGAAATGTGTTCTGGGAATGTTCTTGCGACATGAAGCAAATGTTTCATACAAACATTGTATAATCATCAGCACAACTGGACAGTTGTTGTATTATGAGAACATTTGCCACAACCTAACAAATGTTCTGGGAACTTTCGGCAGAACCAATTTTGGTTTGCTCAGTTGGCATCTTAGTTGGTGTTGTAGGAGGATGCATTGTAACATCCACATGACATATTGTGAACAGCCCAGAATGTGACATCTTAGTTCCCTGCTGCTGTGTGATCTCAATTCTCTGTTCTCAATGTTTTCTTTGTTTGTGTTCCACTAGGACACTAGAAGGATTTGTGCATTTTGCCAGTCGTTAATGATGTGTCCTAATTAATCATAACCAACAGGCTATGGCACAGAAAACACTCATCTTGTGCCTTGAATGTTGATTGTATGTCACAGAAATGAACTTCAGAATATTCCAAACACTTCTTTGCATAACGGGAAGGAATGTTCCTGTTTTTATTACCCTGGGAAGCAGATTGATTGAACGAGGCCGCTAATCTTTTGAAGGGAAAGCGTGAAATACTTTTAGATTCCCACCACAAAATCAAGGATTTGGTATTATAGGCAACCTTGTTTTGGGTTATTTAAATCAGATTCTTGAGTTACTCTTTGTGGGTGTTCTTCAAACTAATACAAGACCTGTTTGTCCTGGCACATCTCTGAGCTCTTCTAACCCAGGCAGAGACATGCAGTTCCCCTGTGTCCCACAGAAGAATGGCTTCAAACCAAGCCTCTTCCATCGAGCACTCCCTGTCAGGGCAGCCCCTATCACCTCCCAGCAGGTGGGTTAGCCTTCACCATGGTGATCTGGTGCTGCCATCCATCCCCTGCTGCTAGCTCTGGGACTGTTGGAAGAAAGAATAGACATTAACTCAATTAAGTCAGAGAATAAATAGAAACTCAGAACTTGACAGGATAGGAGGATCCCTTATAGACATCCATACATTTCAGAAATAGACGGCTATTTTTTATCTGTGAGTTGCTGCCCTCTTCTTTTGAACTATTAAACCTGACATCTGTAAAGGGGAAACATTGCCACTGTTTGCCCCAGTGCCTTTGTTTTTAAGGGTTTAGCAGAAACATACCTCAAACAACATGACCAGCCTAGCTAACCTGCAAAGTATGGTTGAATTTGGACACATTGTGGTACTGTTGGACAGGAAAAAACATTCATGCAAGCTTATTGGCTCATTGCGGCCATATTGTTTCAGCTAGTCTTGCATCCATAAATGCTATATACCAAATTTGGTCCCAATCGGTCCAGCGGTTCAGGAGAAGAAGATGTTAAAAATGGTCCAAAATACATCAAAAGAATATTTTATCGCATGATCAATTTGATTTTGAGTTCTGATATTTAGCATATTTTGAAGTAAACAGCACCGAAGTAACTCGTGTTAGGGCTATGTGTCAAATTTTTCTGATGGTGGCACACTGGGCCCCTAGCTGAACCCCGGCCATTGCTGCTTGCAGCGATGTATTTTATTGTTTTGTTGATGAAACAGAGGAGTGTAAGGCAGCGTGGTACAGACAGAATATTTCACTTATAATTCACTGTATCACAATTCCAGATGGTCAGAAGTTTACATACACTAAGTTGACTGTGCCTTTAAACAGCTTGGAAAATGCCAGAAAATTATGTCATGGCTTTAGAAGCCTCTGATTGGCTAATTGACATCATTTGAGTCAATTGGAGGTGTACCGGGTGGATGTATTTCAAAGCCTACCTTCAAACTCATTGCCTCTTTGCTTGACATCATGGGAAAATCAAAAGAAATCAGCCAAGACCTGAATAAAACAATTGTAGACCTTCTCAGGTCTGGTTCATCCTTAGGAGCAATTTCCAAATGCCTGAAGGTACCACATTCATCTGTACAAACAATAGTACGCAAGTATAAACACCATGGGACCATGCAGCCGTCATACCGCTCAGGAAGGAGACGCGTTCTGTCTGCTGGAGATGAACGTACTTTGGTGTGAAGAGTGCGAATCAATCCCAGAACAACAGTAAAGGACCTTGTGAAGATGCTGGAGGAAACAGGTACAAAAGTATCTATATCCACAATAAAACGAGTCCTATATCGACATAACCTGAAAGGCCGCTCAGCAAGGAAGAAGCCGCTGCTCCAAAACCGCCATAAAAAAGTCAGACTAGGGTTTGCAACTGCACATAGGGACAAATATCGTACTTTTTGGAGAAATGTCCTCTGGTCTGATGAAACGAAAATAGAACTGTTTGGCCATAACGACCATCGTTATGTTTGGAAGAAAAAGGGGGAGTCTTGCAAGCCGAAGAACACCATCCCAACCGTGAAGCACGGGGGTGGCAGCATCATGTTGTGGGGGTGCTTTGCTGCAGGAGGGACTGGTGCACATCACAAAGTAGATGGCATCATGAGGATGGAAAATTATCTGGATATATTGAAGCAACATCTCAAGACATCAGCCAGGAAGTTATAGCTTGGTCGCAAATGGGTCTTCCAAATGGACAATGACCCCAAGCATACTTCCGAAGTTGTGGCAAAATGGCTTAAGGACAACAAAGTCAAGGTATTGGAGTGGCCATCACAAAGCCCTGACCTCAATCCCATAGAAAAATGTGTGGGCAGAACTGAAAAAGTGTGTGCGAGCAAGGAGGCCTACAAACCTGACTCAGTTGAATGGGCCAAAATTCACCCAACTTATTGTGGGAAGCTTATGGAAGGCTACCCAAAACGTTTGACCCAAGTTAAACAATTTAAAGGCAATGCTACCAAATACTAATTGAGTGTATGTAAACTTCTGACCCACTGGGAATGTGATGAAAGAAATACAAGCTGGAATAAATAATCCTCTCTACTATTATTCTGACATTTCACATTCTTAAAATAAAGTGGTGATCCTAACTGACCTAAAACAGGGAATTTTTACTAGGATTAAATGTCAGGAATTGTGAAAAACTGAGTTTTAATGTGTTTGGCTAAGATGTATGTTAACTTCCGACTTCAACTGTAGATTTATGTTTTCTAACATATTCCTGGCACTGCTTGTCACAAAATAAAATGTTGTGTTTTGTTTGGCGTTCATGTTGGAAAACGTGTTGTTTTGTGTAAGGGGAAGTGAAATGGTGGATTGGGTAGCTCATGACCCATTGATCCTCATTGCTGGTTGTGTTCCTCACAATTTGTTTGAGTTGAGTTATGTGATCATAGGAACAAAATGTATACAATATTTCAGCCCTCTCACATGTATTTTCCCAGTTCTCACTCTCACATGCTCGAGTGTCAAGCTTTAATACTGTTTAATGTAATGAATTTTGTAGAACATGTTGCGTTTTACTCTTTGACCATAATCCCTTATTCACCTTTAACCTCTAAAGTACAGAACCACTCATTGTGAATTAGTTTGATATAGCTGGAAACGATCAATATTTGACCTTGATCGTGCTCTTTCAGCTCTCATCTCGATTATAGATACACACCAGAGGAACACCAGCTTGACCTCTGGAACAGCAGATTTCACCTCAAAGGACACACAATATAACCTACATAATGGCAACATTATTTCTTGTGCCACAATTGTAATGGCATGTTTTTTTTTCTTTTCCCTCTTTTTTTTCTTTTCTCTCCAGTATGCGGGGTTTGTTCTCAACAGTTGTGGTGCTTCTGGTGGCCTTGATGATAGTCACCACTGAAGCAGGTAAAAACAAGAAAGGTAAGGGATTTGCTATGTACTGCTTTAATTTGCCATGCACAGTTGTAGAATTAGCATGACAGTTGCACCTTTCATGAGGTTCATAAAGCCTCAGTTGGAAACCTGTCCTTACTAACGACTAATTGTAATATTGCTGATATTATTTCTGTCGTCTTGCTATTTTTGTTTCACAGAGAAGGGGAAAGGGGCCAAGGGTGGTGCCTCTGACTGTGCTGAGTGGCGCTATGGCAGCTGTGTGCCCAACAACGGAGACTGTGGAGTCGGTGTCAGAGAGGGCACCTGCAACGACCAGATGAGGAAACTGAAATGCAAAGTGCCTTGCAACTGGAAGAAGGAGTTCGGCGGTAGAAATTATACATTGATAGATGATTCCATTTCCCTTGATATGCCATATCATTTCTCAAAGTGTAAAGTGGTGGTCAGTCAATCAAAAATATAGCAAACATGTCATTCATAGCTTATTACTACATAATTAGAATTGTATCATGTAATTTCTTAGTAAATACCTAGTAATTGACATAACCGCAAAAAACGATAGAACAAATTCTTTAGAAGATATTATGTTCAGACTGTTCTATGATAGCCTGACGACTTACGCTAAATTCTTCTGCTGCTCTGTCGTTCACGACATACTTTATTCTGAGACTGCCATCATTGAAGTTGTTTGTTGGGACAAGGGGCGTTGTGCAAAGCAAAGTCATCAGCATTTGGATCGTCTCTAACCAATCAGAGTATCAAAGCCAATGACGAATTTTCAAACCATCGCTTTACCCACGTGTGTTCTGGCTCTGGCCCAAACCATCGGTTTCTGGACCAATCAGATGGCCCGAATGTGTTTGCATTCGGTGAAGGGTCGGGGAGGTACTCAGATCCAGACTCAATGCGGGGAAGAAACGAACGTATGTGGGCGTGGCGTAGCGTTTGGCCAGAGCAAGGAGTCTGGGTAGCCATGCAAGCTCTATGGTGGTGTGTTCCTGACACTCAACCTTTTTCCCTTCTGACCTGTGCCATTTCAGCTGACTGCAAGTATAAGTTTGGCAGCTGGGGTGAGTGTGACACAGCTACTGGATCCAAGAACCGGTCTGGAACCCTGAAAAAGGCCCTGTACAACGCAGAGTGCCAACCCACCATCAAGGTGTCTAAGCCATGCCCCGCAAAGACCAAGACAAAGGCCAAAGGTAAGAAGTAGACATTTAAGTAATGTAATAAAGTAACATTCCTATCCACAAATGAGTATGTCATATTGAGCAAGGAATCTATGATGAATTGACCCTATTGTTTGATCATTTTTGATTGTCTTCCCACAGGAAAGAAGGGAAGAGGGAAGGAAAACTAAAAAGGTGGATGAGTCCACATTGAACAAGTGATTGGTTTGATTTTATTACGCAATATCCTTTGCTTTTTCAACAAACATAATATGCACAAGTGAATTATGAGATGTCAAATGGGCCTTTCCTTCAAAAACAGTATAACAAATGCTAAATGTCTGAATATTGACCAAATATCCCACAAATGTAGACAAACACAATTCTTTTCACATATTTCCAGCTGTCGGTGGCCTGGCAACTTAGCCTGCTTGTGTTCTGATATTTCCATAATGTTAGTAAGATTCCAGTTCTGGACATGCTGTATTATGCAAGAAACAAATACCTTGACCTCACCAGTGTTCTAGATCTACCTAAACCTTGTGATGTGCAACATTTTCCAGAGTTTGTTGTATTTTTTTCCTTTACATTAGTTCAACTGGAGTCAAGACAAAGCTCCTTGTTTGAGATTGTTTCTTAACCAGTAGATCATTTAATATGCTTGAGTTTTTTTTTTTATTCAAAATGTTCATCTTACATTGTTGTGATTGTTATAGTTTTCTTTTGACTACCAATTAGTATTACTAACAGAATTGATGAGTGGATTTCAATTGTGTGTGCCAATTAGTAAAAGTAGAGAGATACAAATCAACTATTTTTCTAGTAAACTGAGGACTGTCAGCTCAACGTGTTTCATGTACAATACAAAGCTGAGCTTGAATGCTCATAAGAATGCAGTCATTGTCTTTGTAAAGATAATAGTGGTATTGTTAAAACAATTAGTTTTATAATATATATACTTCAAAAGGCGTCAGGCGATTTTGAGTGAACTGCTGTGTTCATATTTTTGCAAACACACATGCACACACCTTCGCACAGTTCATCTGTACTCTCATTTTTGTAATTACTGTCATTATTATTACACAAACCCTTGGAACAGAAAAAAAATCAACCACTTTAAATAAACTCTCAGAATTTTGACTGTTGGTTGTTTCGTGTTTCTTCTTAATAAATGTTTGTTAAGTCTCTGCTTTTGTTGAAATATACAGTGGCAATTTAACTTACTACATTTATGCATTTAAAGAGAGACTGAACCAAAACAACTATGTCTCTAGTTGAAAATGGCCTGAGTGGCATCGATATGTATCAGAAACATTTATTCTAGTGTCAAAATGTACTACAAAGTGTAAATATGATCATTTTGGTCATAAAATCAGTCTCGTCCAAAACTGAGATTTGCGAGATTATTAGGAAAAAAGTATATGTCACGGCGTGAAGGGTGCCTAACAATTTTCCTTTGGTTGGGTTTATTTCATTCAGCTGGCAGCACCCAAGTAGTGCCCAGCACACTGGCCATTGTACATTTGGTTTGAATTTGGATATCCCTATGGGGCTAGTTAGGGACCGTCAGTAAATTACACAATGTACATACACGGGACAAGATTTTTAAATGTCAATAGCTCCAAATATCAATGACATAAAAACCTCAAACCAACTATAAATTGTAGAAATGCATATACAACTATTGAAAGCATTTAATGAGAACTAAGAGGTTTGCAACATTTAAATATTTTCCCATTTACATTGTGTAATATATTGATGGTCCCGAACTAGCCCCACAGATAGACTAAAGTCAAACCAACTTTGTAACAGTCACACACCGTCTGGCTGAAGCTGATTGGCGAAAGAAGTAGGCTACTTCCAGATACAAGACCTGGTCAGACTGTTTCATATTATCTAGAAGGGTGAGTGACTATAACTGTGTACGGTTTTGGCAGAGTGAATGTACAAACGCCTCCCACCTGCAAACACACATAAGAGACAACAACATCAAAGCACGCCTTCAAGACCCAAATCTCATTCTCAGTTTCATTTCCTAATGAGGGCGATTGAAACCGAGGCTAAATCAGTATGTTCAGCCCCCTTTAATAAGAAAATGATTTCAGGACCTGTCATGTTCACTACTATGTTACCGTTGACCTGTAAGATCAAGTAATAAAATGAATGGCACCAGTTGATAATGATGTCAAATGTCAGGCGATGTCTCATCATTATTGCGAGAAAGAGGCGTGGTTGAACGAGTAAACCAAATTACCTTTAAAACAGGGCAAAACCAGTAGATTTGTTATAAAGCCCACAGGTCCTTGCTGAGTGTATGACCTGAAGTCGTGGTGCCATAATTTGTGCTGCTGTGTTTTGGTTCTGAGGGTCTCCTGCTGGATCCGGTGCTCCCCTGGGCTCTCAGCACAGCCATGAGATGACTGCTATGGCGTGTGGTCATCCACACCCCCTCCCAAAATGGCTGCTGTGCCATTTCTTCCCCTTGCATTACTTGACATAGATCCAGAAAAACTAGATGTGTAAATCTAGTAAATCCAGAACTGGCATAGTCCTTTAATGGGTCCTTTAAGACAACGGGCAGTGTCACTGCTCGGTCACTGGCCCCAGCTCTCCTCCCATTGTCTCAAACAGATATCACTACCTGTCAATGTTAACTCTATATACCATAGTCTGACTGGTAATACTCGTGGCATGCAAAATATATTCCATTAATACTGTATATTAAATCAGAAAGCATACTGTACATGTCAAATCATTTAAAATACTATTCCAATGGTACAAGATCTTTATTAAGCATTACAAAAAGATACAATCCTCTGTACACTGTCTCTGGATAGTTGTTTTAGGGAAGGGGCCATACTACAGGAAACTGTGGTCATGTTTTACACTCTCCCTTTCACTCTTTTTTTGGGGTCGCACCCAGCCTGTCATGCCAATGTGATATTCATGAATTAAAGTAGGATTATTCATCAAGCTTTACCACCACAGTAATCACCCCATGAACATTTCAAAATCTGTTTTATATGGATGCACATCCATAGCTGGTCATTTTACATTACCAGGTCATGCCCAGACAACATCAGTTATTTTCCCCCACTAATCCCTACTTTGATGCATTTAGTTCTTTGTTAGAAGGTCCTTCTTTGAAAATGCATTGAACCAGTTAGATAAGCTAGTAATATTACCCACCTAATCATTGGTGTGACCTAATGAATATGGATATAGGCTGGGGAGGTACAAGCTGGACTTCACACATTGTAACCCAACATGGAGAATAGTGGCAAATTTACAAATATAAGGGACTTAGTCACCAAAACACAACTGGTTAATTTTTTTTACCAAAATTCCTGACTTTAAATCAATTTAGAAATACACTCTCTTAATATCTTTTACATATACATACAGTTATATATATATATTTATATATATATAGATAGTTTATATTCAATTTGTAAAATTATGTGTAAATCACAAACATAATACAAGAGAGGTACAAACATTCAGATATGAAATGCATGAGAGAAACTGCACCTTTTTAGAGCATACCATGGCCTTCTATTTACACATTCATAATTAGGCAGGAGATAACATAGAAAATATGTTTAATACTCTCGAGATAAGTATCCCCTATAAACAAGTGTTTGTATTTTGTACCGGCAGTTCCAGTTGCAGTGAAGGCCAAATTTAAAAACACAACACTTCCATAATTGTGAAGCTGGCAATGAATTAAAGCTTTATCGTTGCCGGTGGGTTTTCCTCCTTATAACGTAACAACAAGATACATTAATTGTTTGGAGCCAAACACTGGTTGTTACTTATGCATTGGCCTTGTACTGCCATCAACAGTTTGTCACTTTTGAAGATCAATTTTGAACAAAACATATACATCAATATTTTGTTGGTCAGTGGGAGGTGAATGGATATGCATACAGTACTTTCAGGGGTAACAACTTATTTCAAGTCACCAGCAGTATGTTGACGTACGTGCAAATAGCCTTGAGGTTAGACAGTCTGCAACAACAAAGGATCCATATCATCTTTGCTCTCCATATCACATTATGATTATGATTCACTGATGTGAGGGAGTGCCTCCATTTCCGTGAAGAGTTAATCATTTTCTCAAGGAGGAGGGAAAGGAGGAAATGGATATTTTAATTAGACATTTCATGCTTGTTTCCTTTTATACTGTTGTATAAAGGAAGATTTCCAAGCTCCTTTTTAATGTGTCTTTTGCCGTACACCCAGACATTATGTAACACTGCCCTCACTGTCTCTGATTTTGGTGGTGGTATCTTGGAGAGGGATGACGGAAGTCTTGGCCTGGCCTTAGTCTACTGACGTTCCGCTGGGCTTTTTGAAGATTGTTACCACGTTTCAGCAGATACGAATTAGTCCTCGTTGGTCATCACAATAAGGTTCCAGGGGGGAAAAGAAAACAACTTAGACATGTTTGGACTCTATAACTTTGGCTGATCTCAGATTCTTCATTTGCCCCATCCTCACATTGGCCATCATATTCATACTGTATCATTTGGACGTAGCTAAGATGTTACTATCTTCTGTGGCTAAGACATCTCAGAGGAGCGTTGAGTGTGACATAAGTTCATAAACGTGACTGTGGAGGCTCACTGTGGAGGCTCCCTCCTCCCCTTTCTACTGTAACCACTCAGCCCTCCAGATGTCTCAGTAATATTTCCCCTCACCAGCCCTACTACTGTATGTATGCTCCAGCTCATCTTGTTCCAATATTCTTATACTGGCACATGAGGAGATTCTTAAAGGTCTTCTTGAAAGTGGCGTTGCAGAGGGCGTAGCAGGCTGGGTTGATGGTGCTGTTGACGTAGCACAGCCAGTAGCCGATGGCCCACACAGTGTCCGGGACACAGGAGTGGCAGAAGGTGCTGATGAGCACCATGACGTTGTACGGGGTCCATGTGAGGATGAAGGCAAGCAGGATGGCGAAGATGGTTTTGGTCACCTTTTTCTCCCTGGCTGCCATTTGGCGCTTCCTCTTCACCTGGCTGCGGGCAATACTGGCAAACTTGCGCGCCACCTTCCGGGGGCGGTTGACTGGGATAGAGCGGGTCTCGCCCCCCTGGGTGGGTGGCTGAATCTCGATGGCAGTAATGCACTCGTCACCAGCCTGCTTGGTTACAATCTTGATCTTGGACCATTTAGAGGCAGGGTTGAGTTTAACGGTTGCCGCTGCAGGTGCAGGTTCAGGTGCAGGAGCAGGTGCAGGAGCAATGCCAAGGCCTCCCTCGGAAATGGCTTCACTGTTGGCCCTCTCCTTGGGGGCAATGCTGGCCATGCTGGAGCCATTGGAACTCTCTTTCTCTTCTGGATTGACACTAGCGTCAGCCTTGGTGGAAACAACAGACTCATCAATCTTGCCATTCTTCACAGCTTCACCAGTGTTGCAGGACTCCAGACTGGGTTTGGGGGACTGGTTGTTGTTATTCTGTCTGTTAAGGATGTGGCTCTTGAGTGGGTTAGGTATCTTGAGGCCCTTCTTCTTTTTCTCAGCCTCAGGCTTTTGCTTGGACACCCGGCTGCGGCTGGCCAGAGAGATGTGGATGTAGAGCACCATCATGATGACCACAGGCAGGTAGAAGGCAGCGATGGCTGTGCCGAAAGTGACGGCAGGATTGGAGAGAAACTGGATGTAGCACTCTCCAGGTGGAACCGTGCGTTCTCCAACAATAAACTGCCAAAACAGGATAGCAGGGGCCCAAAGAATGAAGGAGAGAATCCAGGCACCTGCAATCATCAGCCCAGCCATTTTGGTGGTCCTTCTGGCTGGATAGCTCAGGGGCTTGGTGACACAGAAGTAGCGGTCAAAGCTAATAATAAGAAGGTTCATGACAGAAGCATTGCTCACCACGTAATCCAGGGCCAGCCACAAGTCACACGCTACAGGTCCCAGGGGCCAATAGCCCACGATGATGTAGACAGTGTAGAGGTTCATGGAGAACGCACCAATGATAAGGTCTGCACACGCCAGGCTAAACAGGAAGTAGTTGTTGACCGTCTGGAGGTGCCGATTTACTTTAATGGAGAGCATCACCAGGATGTTGCCTGTGACAGTGACAAAACTAAGGGAGCCTGTAACCAGGGCGATGAAGACCATCTCCACGGCTTTGTAGGGGCTTCCCACCTCCTCTTCCCCCACCACACAGGTCCCATTAGTCCCAGAATCATTACAGCTGAGGTTGGCTGACAAGACATCACTGGAAATGTTGCTCAAGGAGCCTGAAAAGGAAGCACAATAATAACAATATGTTAATTCTGGATGCTTAGTGTAGGAGAGTTAAAAAGGTTATTCCATCAAACTTCAAGATATTAGAATAGTACACAATGCAGAACAGAACAACCAGGTTAAAGGTCAGTGGCCCAAGGCCGCAAACAGGAATATTCCAAGTTCGGACAGAAGGGGGGAGTCAGATCGCTATGATCACCAGGAACTTTACTTTTGGTGTCTATTTTTAATATGTTGCGCTACTAGTGCTGCCTGTTGATGTTAAGTAGGCAGCTACAGTAGCTGAATGATGTTCACATCTTCGGGTTATATTTCATTACATTTATTTTAGTTCATTTGAGTGCTTATGTCACCTACTAACACCCTGGTACTACCTGTAGCTCCCTTTCTCCTCAGTCTGAGAAAACACTGAGAGAGAAAGGTGTGTTGCAGATTACTCCTTTGTAGAAGTCCAATGACGTGAAATAATTAAAACATCCCAAGGTTAATGCTGTAGACTATTGAAACATGTAACTTTCAGAGTTTTATTGTTATTAATATAGTTTACAGAGTGCTAAAAAGTATTGCTGTTCTAGCTAGCATGCCTTTCTGTGACGCAAACGGTTTGCTGAGCTGCCGACTGATGCTAGCTTTGCATTATGGGAGATGTAGTTTCAGCCCTCTAAGATCTGAATGGGATAAAGGCGATTCCACGTTGTAGCTTGTTTGTATTACAGTGTTTTTATACACGAGTTGTTGTATTTTAATACTGTCAACACTGAAATGGATGTGTGTTGTGGGATGTGAGACAGGATATGTGTTTTACCTTTCTTCATGCTCCTGTATAGAACAACTTGTCAGATGGTGCACTGGAGATGTGTTCCTGTCCTGTCTTTTCACAATACTATTGCAGGTATGGTTCTATTGTCTAAGAATTAAGATTATACATTCTTTGTATTAAGGACGGGTTATTATTTTATACTATACATTATGGCTTTATGTGTGAATGTGATTGTGTGAGTCTGAGAAAACACTGAGAGAGAAAGGACTTGTCAGATGGTGCATTGGAGACTGATGTGTTCCTGTCCTGTCTTTTCACAATACTATTGCAGATTGACCTAAAAGCCAAAAAGACAGCCGTGGTGTCGCTCTTCATTTCTTGGTTCTCCTGTGATGCATATAAAGACCGCTGCATTAGCACAAACCTCCCAACATATCCACTGTTAAGTAACATCTTGCCCTCTGCGAAATTCTCTTCGCCAAGACATTTCATTCTTTGAAATGTGATACACGATATGAAAGTCTGAAGACGTGAAGCACATAATACTATATGTTTTTACTTCCAAGCGAAGAATAGCCTGGTTGGGTGTTCATCCTTGGTTATGCGTTCTGGTTTTATGGTCATGTGCATATGCAAATTAGTATTTGCATTCAATGCCTGAGTTATTTTACAGATACTTCAGTTTACCTAGCTCCAGAGGTGTGGACTCGAGTCACATGACTTGGGCTCGAGTCAGACTCGAGTCACAAATATGAGGACTTGCAACTCGACTTTGACTTTAACACCAACGACTCGTGACTTAACTTGGACCTTTTGACTCGAACTGACTTGATACCCTACCCAAGCACAAATATTAAAAATGATGCTATTAAAAAAGGTGTGCAGTGCATCAACTCTTCATTTAACGGATTACAGTTTGAATCGGACAGCAGCCAATCAAATTGTGCCAGCTGAGAAAAAGTTGCGCGTGGCAGTGCAGAGGAACATCGGCGGGTGATTTCAGATGGAGCCCTTGGAAAGATGATACCCAAAATTATTATTTTTGGATATAAAGACTACGCCGTATCAACATAAAAACGCATTGGAACTTGCAAAAACATGCGGGACAACAAGTCGTGGCTAATATAGCCGACAGCTATATAATTTATAACTTTGCTAGTGTAGCATGCAGGCTAACGTAACGTTAAATCAATGAGCCTGCACCATGCAGTCTGTGCGGGAACGTGATCATTGCACCCAAGATTGAGCTACAACTGGCTAGGCAGCTGGTAGCCTAAATCCTGCCTGATGTTACTGCTGTTCCTAAAACCATCATTGACATACGTTAGCCTACTGTAACCACACACAGAGAGGGTGTGTGTTTGTAAGGTTGGGCGATTATGTACAAGCCTACATCGCCCAATTACGATCCTCGATACTCAATCACTATGGGGAGGTCTTTCTCATGGCTACCCATGTAAAATGGCGCTGGAAGAAATGGCAGCAGTTTTACGGGCGCCCAACCAATTGTGCTAATATGTGATTTTTTTCGCGTTATTTGTAACTTATTTTGTACATAATGTTTCTGCAACCGTATCTTATGGCGAAAAAGAGCTTCTGTATATCAGGACAGCGATCACTCACCTCGGATTAGACAAAGATTTTTTCTACAACAAGGAGGACACAGAGGACATTCTCCAAACACCCCACAGGCCCGACATCCCCGTTATTTGCAAGAGGAAGCGACGCAGGTACAGAGGACAAAGTGCCGGATGCCTGGTCAGGACCCGGAAAAGGCGATTGGGAAAGCTGCCGTTACCGTCAACACTACTCGCCAACGTGCAATCATTGGACAATAAATTAGATGAAGTACGATCACAAATATCCTACCAACGGGACATCAAAAACTGTAATATCCTATGTTTGACTGAATCGTGGCTGAATGACGACATGGATATTCAGCTAGCGGGATATACGCTGCACCGGCAAGATAGAACAGCACACTCCGGTAAGACGAGGGGGGACGGTCTGTGCATATTTGTAAACAACAGCTGGTGCACAAACTCTAAGGAAGTCTCTAGATTTTGCTCGCCTGAAGTGGAGTATATTGTGATAAATTGCAGGCTACACTACTTGCCTAGAGAGTTTTCAGTTATACTTTTTGTGGCTGTTTATTTACCACCACAGACAGATGCTGGCACTAAGACCACACTCAGTCAGCTGTATAAGGAAATAAGCAAACAGGAAACCACTCATCCAGAGGCGACACTCCTAGTGGCCGGAGACTTTAATGCAGGGAAACTGAAATCAGTTCTACCAAATTTCTATCAACATGTTAAATGTGCAACCAGAGGGGAAAAAAATCTAAATCACCTGTACTCCACACACAGAGACACGTACAAAGCTCTCCCTCGCCCTCCATTTGGTAAATCCGACCACAACTCTAACCCCCATGATTCCTGCTTACAAGCAAAAATTAAAGCAGGAAGCACTAGTGACTCGGTCTATAAAAAAGTGGTCAGATGAAGCAGATGCTAAGCTACAGGACTGTTTTGCTATAACAGACTGGAACATGTTCCGGGATTCTTCCAATGGCATTGAGGAGTACACCACATCAGTCACTGGCTTTATCAATAAGTGCATCGAGGACATCGTCCGAACAGTGACTGTACGTACATACCCCTACCAGAAGCCATGGATTACAGGCAACATCCGCACTGAGCTAAAGGGTAGAGCTGCCGCTTTGGCGGAAGCTTACAAAAAATCCTGCTATGCCCTGCGACGAACCATCAAACAGGCAAAGCGTCAATACAGGGCTAAGATTGAATCACACTACACCGGCTCTGACACTCGTCTTATGTGGCAGGGCTTGCAAACTATTACAGACTACAAAGGGAAGCACAGCCACGAGCTGCCCAGTGACACGAGCCTACCAGACGAGCTAAATCACTTCTATGCTCGCTTCGAGGCAAGCAACACTGAGGCATGCATGAGAGCATCAGCTGTTCCGGACGACTGTGTGATCATGCTCTCCGTAGCTGACGTGAGTAAGACCTTTAAACAGGTCAACATTCACAAGGCTGCGGGGCCAGATGGATTACCAGGACGTGTGCTCCGGGCATGTGCTGACCAACTGGCAGGTGTCTTCACTGACATTTTCAACATGTCCCTGATTGAGTCTGTAATACCAACATGTTTCAAGCCGACCACCATAGTCTCTGTGCCCAAGAACACAAAGGCAACCTGCCTAAATGACTACAGACCCATAGCATGCACGTCCGTAGCCATGAAGTGCTTTGAAAGGTTGGTAATGGCTCACATCAACACCATTATCCCAGAAACCCTAGACCCACTCCAATTTGCATACCGCCCAAACAGATCCACAGATAATGCAATCTCTATTGCACTCCACACTGCCCTTTCCAACATGGACAAAAGGAACACTTATGTGAGAATGCTATTCATTGACTACAGCTCAGCATTCAACACCCATAGTACCCTCAAAGCTCATCACTAAGCTAAGAATCCTGGGACTAAACACCTCCCTCTGCAACTGGATCCTGGACTTCCTGACAGGCTGCCCCCAGGTGGTGAGGGTAGGTAGCAACACATCTGCCACGTTGATCCTCAACACTGGAGCTCCCCAGGTGTGCATGCTCAGCCCCCTCCTGTAGTTTCTGTTCACCCACGACTGCATGGCCAGGCACGACTCCAACACCATCATTAAGTTTGCAGACGACACAACAGTGGTGACGAGACAGCCTATAGGGAGGAGGTCAGAGACCTGGCCGGGTGGTTCCAGAATAACAACCTCTCCCTCAACGTAACCAAGACTAAGGAGATGATTATGGAATACAGGAAAAGGAGGACCGAGCGCGCCCCCATTCTCATCGACAGGGCTGTAGTGGAGCAGGTTGAGAGCTTCAAGTTCCTTGGTGTCCACATCAACAACAAACTAGAATGGTCCAAATACACCAAGACAGTCGTGAAGAGGGCACGACAACACCTATTCCCCTTCAGGAAACGAAAAAGATTTGGCATGGGTCCTGAGATCCTCAAAAGGTTCTACAGCTGCAACATCGAGAGCATCCTGACTGGTTGCATCACTGCCTGGTATGGCAATTGCTCGGCCTCTGACCGCAAGGCACTACAGAGGGTATTGCGTACAGCCCAGTACATCACTGGGGCTAAGCTGCCTGCCATCCAGGACCACTACACCAGGCGGTGTCAGAGGAAGGCCCTAAAAATTGTCAAAGACCCCAGCCACCCCAGTCATAGACTGTTCTCTCTACTACCGCATGGCAAGCGGTACCGAAGTGCCAAGTCTAGGACAAAAAGGCTTCTCAACAGTTTTTACCCCCAAGCCATAAGACTCCTGAACATGTAATCAAATGGCTACCCAGACTATTTGCATTGTATGCTCCCCCCCAACCCCTCTTTTTACGCTGCTGCTACTCTCTGTTTATCATATATGCATAGTCACTTTAACTATACATTCATGTACATACTACCTCAATTGGGCCGACCAACCAGTGCTCCCGCACATTGGCTAACCGGGCTATCTGCATTGTGTCCCGCCACCCACCACCCGCCAACCCCTCTTTTACGCTACTGCTACTCTCTGTTCATCATATATGCATAGTCACTTTAACCATATCTACCTCAATCTGACTAACCGGTGTCTGTATGTAGCCTCGCTACTTTTATAGCCTCGCTACTGTATATAGCCTGTCTTTTTACTGTTGTTTTATTTCTTTACTTACCTATTGTTCACCTAATACCTTTTTTGCGCTATTGGTTAGAGCCTGTAAGTAAGCATTTCACTTGTTGTATTCGGCGCACGTGACAAATAAACTTTGATTTGATTTGATATATTTCCATGGAAATATAAAGTTTATTTGGAAAGTAATAAATATATATATTTTTAAAAACATTCATGATTTGCGTAAATGTAATATACTAACTGTTACTCTTGTTAAAAATATGAAATGGTATTACATTTGTTGAAGAGCACATTATGACTTGTTTAGGACTCGAAACTCAAAGTTTAGGACTTGAGTCTTGACTTGAGACTTGACTCGGACTTGCCTGTCTTGACTTGGGACTTGAGTGCTAAGACTCCCACCTCTGCCTAACTCCCATGAACAAATTAGCAGACAAAAGGTTCATGACATGAACATGGGCCTGGACAGCATTGCTGGTGAATTGCCTTGGGTGAAGAGAGTTGGGTTCACATTGTATTGCTCCTCAGTGATGTATTCTACAGCATGCTTTGTGCAGCTGTCTGTTCATTCAATTAAGACATCACAGGGAATTAAATTAAACACAGCACTAAATATCAACATCTCTTTCAGGTCATTTAGATTAACCCAAAGGTTCATTATTTAAGCCTCTCTAAAACAGTTGAGTTAGGTATTTTCCCCTCGCATACTAATGAATAACAACAGATGGAAAGACAGAAGCCGAGCCTGCGGTGTGACATTGATGTGTAAGAAAACGTGACTCTGAGCTCAAATGATCATGGAGAACTATCTGTGTCAGCAATGGATCCTCCACATTAAATATTGAGGTACTGTGAATATAAAAGGCATTTCCCTAAATTTCGTCATCGTCAGCACACCACCCTGATACTCAGCTGGAAATGTACAGTTGTCAGCCAACTGTAAAGCTTTGTAACGCAAACAGAAAAGTTACAGGGGTAAGTCCCGGCACAAGACACTTCCGCTATACAATACCAGCTTGAGGAGGAGATACTGTTGAAAGTGTAGCTGAATCTGTCTCTGCTCTGTCTAGGGCTAGGCACTACTAAAGCAGTATCGTTACGTATTCTGTTTGGAGTGTCGTAGTTCGGAAACCCAACTGTATACAACATGATCAAATAATACCAAAAACAACAACAGTAGAAATGCAAGGCAGGGCATTAGAACAACAAACAAATCCCATTCAATAAGGAGATCAAATCAGACAAAACACTAGCTAACAACTTGCCATAATCCATATTACAACGATGTGTTTCTGCAAAGTGTGTATGTCAGTGTGTCTTTAGAAAAGCTTGATGGTGTGATGGTGTGATATCATTGAAAGGCTGCCCTCTAATGGCAAAGCAGTGTTTTGCTTGGGGATACAGGAGATCTTATCAATAATGATCAAAGACATGGCCCCGGTCTTTCAGTCAGAATATAGGATGTGACATGCTGCTTTTAATGCCCGCTGTCTTCTGTTGTTGTATACTGCTCTGACCTCCAGAAGGTGGAACAGAGAACGAGGGGATTCGGTCCATAACCTGTTAAGTTCTCCATAACTGAGAGGCAGGAATCAAATGAAACCACCTACGGTCATATCATAGGTTTGTTCTTTTTCACTGTTCAGCCAACTTTGAAGTTAAAAATAACTCAGAGGAGATCAAACCAGTCTAAAATCCATATTACGCACTTGTGGGGCGGTGACTGAATAACCCATTCTTTTTGATTCCAGCCAGACAGAGATGCCGGCTGCTAACTTTAAAATTGCTCTTAGTTTCAGTATCTTGCAGTGTTCAGGAGTAGTGAACTACATCTACTGTAGTTCAACTAGTAATTTAACTACAATATGCAGTAGCTTGGTTCCAGGTTCCGTTTTTGCCACGCTAACTAGCTAACTACTGGAACTACACACTGCATTTTTGATAATGAAAAGAAAATAAAGAATTTCCTTTCTTTTTCGGCACCAGACCTGCGTAGTTCTCACTTGAAACATAGTTTTTGTGTTTAAATTGCACATGTTAACGTTTGACTCCAGAGGGATTTGTTCTTGCAATTTGTAGTCTATGACATTTCAGATTTAGATATGATGATTTTTCACGAAGTAGTTTGGATGATGTGAACTATTTTTTCAAAGTAACTTTAGTCAAGTAAATTATGTTTTTCTTAAGGGTAGATTTCGTATAGCTTAACGTTTTCTAGTGTGAAGTAATTAGTAGCTTGGTAAAGTACACACTCGGCACAGTTTATTAGGTACACCACCATTCACGAAAATGGTTTGCTCCTACAGACAGTGATACACGTGGTCGTGGCTTGCTATATAAAGCAGGCAGACGGGCATCGAGGCATTCAGTTACTGTTCGATTAAATGTTAGAATGGGCAAAACGAATGACTTAAGCGACTTTGAGCATGGTATAATCGTCAGTGCCAGGTGCGCCAGTTGCAGTATCTCAGAAACAGCCAGCCTCCTGGGCTTTTTGCGCACAACAGTGTCTAGGGTTTAAAGACAACGGTGCAACAAACAAAAAACATCCACTCAGTGGCAGTCCTGTGGGCAAAAACAACTCGGTCCTTGTCACAGATTGGCTATTACAGCAGATGACCACACCGGGTTCCACTCCTATCAGCTAAAAACAAGAAGAAGTGGCTCTAGTGGGCACGTGATCATCAACACTGGACAATTGAGGACTGGAAAAACATCGCCTGCCCTGACGAATCCCGGTTCCTGTTGAGTCATGCTGATGAGTCGAGTCATGCTGATGAGTCATGCTGATGAGTCATGCTGATGAGTCATGCTGATGAGTCATGCTGATGAGTCATGATTTGGCGTAAGCAGCATGAGTCCATGGCCCCATCCTGCCTGGTGTCAATGGTACAGGCTGGTGGTGTAATAGTGTGGGGAAGGTTTTCCTGGCACACATATGTCCATCAATACCAATTGAGCAACGTTAGAATGCCACACCTTGTAGAATCCACTCCCCGAAGAATTCTGGCTGTTCTGGAGGAAAAGGGGGTTCCGACCTGGAACTAGATGGGTGTACCTAATAAACTATTTTAGAGTAGCTTCCCCAACGCTGGTATCTTGGCTGAACACACTTGTGTGAGGTTTGTGTTTTTACCAGGCTTTAAGCTCTTGAAATGTGAAAGAATGGAATTCCTCAAATAAAGGAATGTGTTTAGTTAACTGATTTGAATGATGTAAAAATGTACCTCTGTTAAGTGGGGAGCTGATAGAGTCTACATCCCTCACAGCCACCCAGTTTAAGGAGAACAGTAACTTGGCTTTAAAGAACAGTGACCTGGCTTTTTATCAGATGTGAATAACTGAACCCACTGATCGAGGTTCTACTGTTTGGGTGTAAAATGGTGTAAGCATGTAAGGTTTTCAGGGGAGCAACCAGAATTAAACAGACAACTTTGTTTAAACAACAATACAACAATGTATTTCAGTCCCTTACAAGGAATTATGCAATTAGAGTGAAATAGTTAAATACACAGTAGATAGGTATTTTTCTTACAGTGTAGGGGTTGGTAATGTTTACTGTTCCTGGCTCTAGCAATGTCATTCATTGTGGCATGACTGTGATATCCTCATGTCTAGCAGGAGAAAAGCAGATGCACTCCACTTGAAAGCCCTTAATGCCAAAATTGCTAAAACACAGCCGCCATGTACCAATTACTGTGATTAGGCTTTTTGATCTTTGATACTGCAGGTAAAATACAATATTTGATCAAATACAGGTTCAAATCAAATGTTATTTGCCACATGCGTCGAATACAACAGGTGTAGGTAATCCTTACAGTGAAATGTTTACATATACATGACAGGTCATTCATCTCCGTGATTTTATATCAGTTTCTAAGTAAGTTTGATCCAGTTCCTGTTTATCTAACGTCAAGGAGATTTCTACTTTAACGACAGCGGGTCACCATATAGTCCAGCGAACAGAATTGAATCTGAGCCGGGCCTATTTTAAGAACGTATACCTTGTCACTTGTGAGCATGTGCTTGCATAATGCTGCAGGGAGTGGGTACTCATCTTAGCCACCACATCTTAAAGTACAGACGGTGGTATAGATGTATGAACTCGTAAGTAGCAAAGACTTGATCCTCGAGGATAAGGCACTGTGCATCATGAAATATCTATGAACATACAGTATGATATATTATGAAATGCTATCATAGGTCTAATGCTATATACCATAGGATCAATTATATATCATTGGATTCAATATTTGATGAGTTGTTTGTGCCTGGCTTTTAAGTTAAAAAAATAAGCATCAACAATGTAGTCAATGGGATAGTATAAACGTGATCAGTAATATCATTTGTAAAATAATTAGTATTATCCAAGAATATATATTTCACTGTTGCACTATTGCACTATTAGCCAAAAGTATGTGGACAACTGCTCTTCGAACATCTCATTCCAAAATCAAGGGCATTAATATGGAGTTGGTCCCCCCTTTGCTGCTATAACATCCTCCACTCTTCTGGGAAGGTTTTCCACAAGATGTTGGAACATTGCTGTGTGGACTTGCTTCCATTCAGCTGCAGGAGCATTAGTGAGGTCGAGCATTGACGTTGGGCGATAAGGCCTGGTTCGCAGTCGGCGTTCCAATTTATTCCAAAGGTGTTTGATGGGGTTGAGGTCAGGGCACTGTGCAGGCCAGTCAAGTTCTTCCACACCAATCTCGACAAACCATTTCTGTATGGATCTTGCTTTGTGCACGGGGGCATTGTCATGCTGAAACAGGAAAGGGCCTTCCCCAAACTGTTGCCACAATGTTAGAAGCACAGAACCGTCTAGCATGTCATTGTAAGCTGTAGCGTTAAGATTTCCCTTCACTGGTACTAAGGGGCCTAGCCCAAACCATGAAAAACAGCCCCAGACCATTACTCCACCAAACCTTACAGTCAGCACTATGCATTCGGGCAGGTAGCGTTCTCCGCCAAACCCAGATTAGTCCGTAGGTCTGCCAGATGGTGAAGCGTGATTCATCACTCCGGAGAACGCGTTTCCACTGCTCCAGAGTCCAAAGGCAGCGAGCTTTACAACACTCCAGCTGACGCTTGGCATTACGCAAGGTGATCTTAGGCTTGTATGCAGCTGCTCAGCCATGGAAACCCATTTCATGAAGCTCCCGACGAATAGTTCTTGTGCTGATGTTGCTTCCAGAGGCAGTTTGGAACTCGGTAGTGAGTCTTGCAACTGAGGACAGACGGCTTTTACGTGCTTTGCACTTCAAATCAAATTGTCACATGCGCCGAATACAACAGGTGTAGACCTTACAGTGAAATGTTTACTTACGAGCCCCTAACCAACAATGCAGTTTCAAAAAAGTATGTATAAGAATAAGAGATAAAAGTAACAAGTAATACAGCCATCGGCGGTCCTGTTCTGTGAGTTTGTGTGACCGACTACTTCGTGGCGGAGCCGTTGTTGTTCCTAGACGTTTCCACTTCACTAAAACAGCACTTTACAGTTGACCGGGGCAGCTCTAGCAGGGCAGAAATTTGACGAGCTGACTCGTTGGAAAGGTGGAATCCTATGATGGTGCCACGTTGAATGTCACTGAGCTCTTCAGTACGGGCCATTCTACTGCCAATGTGTCTATGGAGATTGCATGTCTGTGTGCTCGATTTTATACACCTGTCAGCAACGGGTGTGACTGAAATGCCGAATCCACTCATTTGAACACGTGTCCACATACCTTTGGCCATGTAGTATAGGTAAGTATTTCCCAAGAGAAAGCTATAGGCCTATACCTTAGTTATCCAGACTGTTACGGTTCCAGAGCCACAGAGAGTTATTTCTCTACGTAACTTGCCAAAGCTGAACAGCAGGATGCCACAAACAGCAGCTGCTGCTGCCAAATACTTTCATTCATTAATCAGAAGTTCAAACAAGGACTATAGTAACTATTTAGCAAAATAGGATTACTCCATCTTCTGAGACACTATCATTTTTATGAAGGATTTGAGAATAGAATATGAATCCTTGTATGCAGTATCATCTCTTAAACTAATAAACATAAGGTTCAACACACAGACTAAACTAAGGCCTAAATGAAGACCAAACTAAGGGATTAGGGCAATCGCATGCATAAAAATCAACAACGAAAATAAACTTCACTTTGAGAAACAGACGCCTCGCAAGTCCTCAACTGGCAGCTTCATTAAATAGTACCCGCAAAACACCAGTCTCAACGTCAACAGTGAAGAGGCGACTCCAGGATGTTGGCCTTCTAGGCAGAGTTCCTCTGTCCAGTGTCTGTGTTCTTTTGCCCATCTTAATATTTTCTTAATCTGCCCATCTTAATCTTTTCTTAATCAGTCTGAGATATGGCTTTTTCTTTGCAACTCTGCCTAGAAGGCCAGCATGCCGGAGTCGCCTCTTCACTGTTGACGATGAGACTGGTGTTTTGCGGGGACTGTTTAATGAAGCTGCTAGTTGAGGACTTGTGAGGCGTCTGTCTCTCAAACTAGATACTTTAATGTACTTGTCCTCTTGCTCAGTTATGCACTGGGGCCTCCCGCTCCTCTTTCTATTCTGGTTAGAGCCAGTTTACGCTGTTCTGTGAGGGGAGTAGTACACAGCAGTGTACGAGATCTTCAGTTTCTTGGCAATTTCTCGCATGGAATAGCCTTCATTTCTCAGAACAAGGTTAGACTGACGAGTTTCAGAAGAAATTTTTGTTATTTGTTTCTGGCCATTTTGAGCCTGTAATCGAACCCACAAATGCTGATGCTCCAGATGCTCAACCAGTCTAAAGAAGGCCAGTTTTATTGCTTCTTTAATCAGAACAACAGGTATCAGCTGCGCTAACATAATTGCAAAAGGGTTTTCTAATGATCAATTAGCCTTTTAAAATGATAAACTTGGATTAGCTAACACAACGTGACATTGGAACACAAGAGTGATGGTTGCTGATAATGGGCCTCTGTACGCCTATGTAGATATTCCATTAAAAAAATCTGTGTATTCCAGCTACAACAGTCAAGTACAACATTAACAATGTCTACACTGTATTTCTGATCAATTTGATGTTATTTTAATGGACAACATTTTTTATTTTCTTTCAAAAACAAAGACATTTCTAAGTGACCCCAAACTTTTGAACGGTTGTGTAGGTTTATCAAGCTATTCTTGGGTACGCCTACTTAAGAATCACTTGTAGCAACAACACATTGTCAGTCTCCACATCTACAGCAATTAAGGTTTGCAGAACGATCTCAATCGACATTTAAATGACTAAAACCAAATCAAAACAGTGTAGAAATGATAATGGACCTACATTTATAATCTCTTCACTCTGTCCAGCTTACTAACAGTCATCAAAATGAAAAATAGAGATTCAAGGAGCATCAGAAATTCCAAAAGCGATGGATAGAGGAATATTTTGTGCAAATTTTGACGGAGATTAATTCGAATGCATTTTAAGTGCGGATGCGGCCAATGGGGCAAATGAGTTTGACACCCCTGCTGTAAGGCTAAAGCTCGATGGGAACACACTCTGAGCTCTAAACATTAGGGAGGGTCTAATAATAATGCTAAATATAGGGCGCATGGCTCAGTGAACTTCCCCTCTGCGTGCTTTAGGGATCCTCTTCTGTGCTGTAAGCTGTTTGATATGGTACATGCTCTACCTTTTGATTCCCTTTATCCTCATTATCCAGGCCTCCATGCTGTGCCTTGTAACTACCTGCAGAGAAACATCTCTGCCACTGGCACTACTCTGCTGGGCCATCAGGAATGTGCTGGCCTTGTTAAAGGGAATGTAATGTCAAACATAGTTACTGTGTTCACTACCAAATAAACATATATTTAAAAATTATGGGAAACTTCTGATGGTGTGCTTAAAGGCTGATTTAGTGAAGAGAGAGAGAGAAAGATAAAGAAAGAGAAAGAGGGAGAAAGAGGGAGGTAAAGTCTGTATGGCATGTCTATATGTCATGTTGACATAGATCATTAAAATTAAAATTAAATACTAATTTATAAACAAAGTGGCTGTTTCCTGTCTACATATACATATTTTAGTTGTGGTCTTGACTGGCTGTTCTCCCTCTGACTTCAGTGTGGATTTTGTCTTTGTCACAGCGGCAACCTGCAACAACAATACGTTAATTAAATCTGATCTTAGTTATTTAGTCAGTAGCTACTGTGGCTTTGATGAGAGAGGATGCTATAAATAGAGGATGTGGCTACAAACAGGTGTCGTGCAATGCTGATAGGCAACTGCTGACATTACAATGGTCTCCCGAGTGGCGCAGTGGTCTAAGGCACTGCATCTCAGTGCTAGAGGCGTCACTACAGACCCTGGTTCGATCCTGGGCTGTATCACAACCAGTGGCGGTTCTAGACCATTTCAACTGGGGGGGCCAAGCTGGGGCCAGTTGTACTGTTAGAGGGGCCAGTTACATTAGACGTTATTCTTGTCATATTGTTTTATTCACTGCATTGCAGGCATTAGCAGGCAAAAGACCACGTTCCGCGTTGCCACCGTCTAATAACGGATGTAAAAAAAGAACGATAGGAAAAATTTGTTAAGTAAAAATTATTTCATACCCCACATTTAGGGGGGCCACAAGGGGGTCCAAAATTATTGTCACAGGGCCACTGGCCCCTCCCTGCCCCCAGAACAGCTAGTGATCACAACCGGCCCTGATTGAGAGTCCCATAGGGCGGTGCACAATTGGCCCAGCGTCATCCGGGTTAAGGTTTGGCCGGGGTAGGCCGTCATTGTAAATAAGAATTTGTTCTTAACTGACTTGCCTAGTTAAATAAAGGTAAAAAAACAATAGGAGCCACGCTTTCTTCAATTAAGCCTTATGTAATTAAACCTGCCACTGGAGCACAGCAGCATTATGAATAATGAGGCCCCCCTATGAAATAGCAATGGACATGAACTTTGTGCTACTGTAGCTCTGAAATCAAATATAAAATATATGAGAGAGGGAGAGAGAGATGATCACATACCATGGAAAAGTGTTGCTACCCATTGACTTGAAATAATCGGTATCATGTGGGGAACTAGTGCTGAGCCATTAGTGCTTTTTGAGGTTGGTTCAGTTCAATTTACAAAATAATCACAGTTTTAGATTTTTTTTCAACATTAAATGCATTATTAAATAATGACATTACAACATTTTTTGAGAAGAATAGTGAACATTCAATTGCCAAAATATTCCATTGTCTCTGTCAGGTTCACATTGGCTAGACATCAATAGAAAATGAAATAATACAATAATACAACATACTTAGTTGACTTTATTATTTTTCATTCCTTTAAAGTCATAATCTCATCTCTGCTCATGCAGTTGCAGCCAGCCAGTCAAACCATCTAACGTTATCTCTGTGCTCCCCACACTGTACAGTCTTTGAGTCATCCTATTTAACTAGGCTAGTAGTTAGCTGTCTGGCTAACAGTTCTGTTAACGTTACGGCGAGGGCAGGCGCTTGGCAGGTGGGGGCGAAGGACACTATGCACTAGCTAGCTTGCTAACTAGGACTCCGGTACACAGGTGAGAGGTGGGGGCGACACTGGGCTAGGACACTGGTAGACAGTGTACCTTCGCCCCTCCCACCTGCCGATCACTGCATTCCCGCAGTTCTGTTAACGTTAGGGTGAGCCTGTCTGTGTCTGTTTAGTTATTACATCCCTTCCTCACAGCGTTGATAGAGTGGTGCATGGGTGGCTGGTATATCTTGCATCTACTATCCAACGAATCAACAGATTACACATACATTTTGAGCCAAAACATCGCATATTAATTATACTACAATGATGGCATAACTTAAATGAAAAACTCAGATAATACTTTAATTTCTCTTTTGACCCACATTTTAATTGCATAGATAATCATGACCCACATGCAGGAACCAATGGGATGCTCAAGGGGGGAGAGATTTACACGGTTATCAAAATGTCACGCCAGGCCTACCCGAAACACAGCTCTTATTTTTCTAAAATCCCCTATGGTGGAAAAACGACTGGAACCATTTCCTTGTTTGACCACTAGGTTTTATGGGTATAATGACTCATACTGCGGTACTCTATAGCAGACCGCAATCAAACACTATTGTCCGAGCCGAGAAGAACAGGCGTAATGGATTATGGTCATTGTAGTTAATTACTATGTTTCTGTGCTGAACTAGGTTGAATATTTGCCTAATGAAAACTACAACTCCTATCAGCCCAGCGTCCCACATAGTTCTTGACCATAACCTCAAACAGCGCATTGAGATCACAAAAAAAAACTAAATGGATTTCAAGTAATTGAACAGACGTCATTCAATTAGCTGTTGGGGCAGCTAATTGAATGAGCTGTTTAATGACCAGGAAAAACAGCATTTTGGTTAATCGCTCAGTAAAAGAGGGAACCCAACGTTAATCAAATAAATCTACTGTATTTAATATTGTTAATCAATAATAACACACAGCAACACTGACCACTGACAATTAGTCCTGCCCTTCCCTAACTTGACAATGTTTTCCAGCATGGAATCATTGTATTGTGCATTGCGCACACCCACCACCCACCAACTTCACCACCCACCACCACCATTGTGCATTGTGCACACGCACCAGCCACTGAGCACAAACGAACACAGTTTTAGTGTTGATGAGAAAAACATGGCCAATATCATGTTCCCATTTGGTCCACGACCCTGGCTAACAGAGGGAAGGATATGTCCTGAATCATCATTGATCCCACAAAATGGTTGAGAGTGGAACAGTGTTTCCTGAGTGTCTGTATTGAAGAACAGTACAACGCAATATTAATATCATAGAAAAAGTGAACGTGAAACTCCAAGCTACAGTGGGTGATGGGAGACTGTCGAAGTAAAGCATATAAATTGATAGTTGAATTTATTTGAGGCTACACCCACTTGGCACAAACTGGTTGTTTCATCGTAATTTGTCACCGTATTGTGACATGGAATCTACATGGAAAATATATTGGATTTGAAAAAAGTCATCAACAAACTGCTGTTTTGAGGGTGACATTTCAACCACAGGATTATGTCATCCTGGTAACCAAATTTCAACATAGACAAACCTTGCATAAAATATGTTGAATTTCTACCTTTAAAACAATGTCAGATCTTCAACATTATTTCCACTATCAAACAAATTGAATACCGTAATTAGCCTAAAGTTAAGGATATTTTACAAACTAATGTAACATTCAAACTTAAAATGACTAACACATCCATGTCCACATTTTTGAGATTGCTGTACCTATATGTGTCTTCTTATGTAATCGTATAAAGCGTGCATGTTCAAGATACTGTAGCATGCAGAGGACGTTGCAGGTCTGTGGAGATCTTCACCATTGCTGTAATAATCTGTGCAGAATGTCAAATGGCATTGCTCGCCTGCACCCTGGACTTTTAAAGCTATCTCAACTGCAAGCCAGGTCACATGGTTCTGCTATTATTTGAAGCACTGGGATAACACATTCAATCAACAAAATATCTGATATTGTATTCCCATTCGAACTTTGCTGTGTTTTTAAATGGTTGAAAGCGCAGTGAGAGATATTTGGGTGACAACTAAACCAAAAAATCTGACATTGTTTTTCCATTGGAATTTGGTCGTGCTTTTAGATGGTTGAAAGCAAAGTGGTAATACATTGGAAATTCAACTAACTTTTTGCAATATTTTTGAGTGGGTGAATATAGGTTGTAATCTCAGTAATCAAGGTCTCAACCAAATATTACCCATCTGTCCACGTTGAAATGATGTGGTGTGCCCAGCGGGCAGTCTCATGAAATCTAAACCCTAGGAAAGATGGTCCATCTCTCCATGACTCAGAGCTGACTAAATTCCTGGAGCTCATGAATCTGAAGAGGGCATTAAACGTGTCCCTTAGGCATCGCTCTACGCCCTGGCCTGCGGGCTAACTCATCCAGCCCAGTCTATGCCCGTCTGTGCCAGTGTGAAACATCTGTGCCCAGCATTGACACACAGCAGTGCTGCAGCAGCGTCAGTCCTAAAACTAGGTTATGAAGCAGGCAGGGAGGGGAGTATTGGGGTTAATATGAGGGTTGGGTGTAGCATATGACCCAAATGTATACACTATATTATCTCTCTGACTATAGTGTATACCTAAGGAGTTTATTTTGGGCTGAGCTAATTTCACCCAAGTAAACATCCTAAATAGGTTCCACACATTATTCTAAATGATTGAAATTCTGTAGGTGACTTTGCTTTGACTCTTTCCTAGAGAACAGGGTCGGGCTCAATTTGAATTGAAGGCAGTCTTCTCAGGAAAAATAAAAAGTCAACGCTATTCATTTCCAAAGTTTCAAGAGCCCAACCCTGGTAGAAAATGCATAATCCTGATCAGGGAGTGGGGCAAGGGGGATGGCCAAAAGAGCATCACAGATCTCTCAGCCTCTCATGCTCAAGTAACAAAAATGGCTCCCTAATTGATGTGTCTGGGTTGAAGGCCAATGGCTTGCCTGACCCCATCCACAGTCTGTCCCATGCGGTTAATATCAGACCAGCTGAAAGTGTCCATCACGCCAAATGCAGCCAAGCACAACAGCCATGGACCAAAACAGGGACCGGATTAGAACCCAGCACACCAAAAACCCAACCACACTCCACTCCTCTGTGGAAGTCATAAGCAGGACTACTACTGTCCCAGCTGTGAGACATTTGATGAGCTCTGGGTGTCTGACTGTGTGTGCTGCTGCCACTGATGATTGTAGAGGGGACACAAATCCTGACAGTTGGGAAGCTCATTTCCCGAGGGGCTGCAGGGAGAGCTTTGCATCTCAATGAGGTTCAGGCATTTGCCTGCACAAAAAGCCGCCATCAGGAAGTTTAAAACACTTTAAAGCAGGTCTCTCAGGGATGCCCGGCAGCTGGGAGAAAGAAGTGGAGGGGAGTAAGATGAATTGTGGAATGGCTTTGTGTCAGTTGCAGGTGCAGTGAGTATGGGGGGACTGGGTATCTGCACTGTAATGCAAATGTCAATTGTATAATGTTTATATCAACTTTATCTTAGACTACAGATGAATGTAAATTGCATCTGTTAGATGTAAATGGCTATCAGCACAGTTTTTGCATTGGGAGCTTTGGCTGATCTGGGTTTCCCTGTATGATCAGCTATGATCTAGAAACCTCAGCACCCCCCCAAAAATGAAGGGAAAAAAATGCATTCATTCAACAACAGCAATGAGTCAGACATTTTAATGGAAGCAGAGAGAAAGAGAGCCCCAAATGGAGAAGCAAGTGTCACGCATTAAGAATGTTTACATGAACTTCCTCAGAACCAGAAGCATACACCTCTCATAATTGGCCTAAACTCCAGCGGTCAAATATCCACCCAATTATCTCATCAAATAATCTGAAGAGCACTGTGAAATAATAGTGTGGTGCCATCGTAACGCGCGCGACCCCATAACGCACACGTTCCCTTCTTTCATTAGAACAACCCTTAAAATAATGGCGTCCGAGATTTCAAACTTCATAATCTACAACTACTTTTAACTGATAGTTATACAAACACCACGAACGTAAGATGAAGATCAACAGTTAGATAGATAAGGATATATAGGCTACAGTTTCTTTACTTCAAGTGGGGCCATCTTTTAAAATCGTTTAGTCTAATATAGCCTACTATAACGTTACGTCGATAGGACCACAACATATTTAAAAACATGTTTTTATTTAATTTTTATTTGGGCACATGGTGAGGATTTTTCTATAATAGCCTAACCCAAAAGCTGCCTACTCATACATCACAGCCGAACCATACAAATTGATCAAGCGCACCTTGTTGCGCGCTTGTTCTCGGTCACTTTGATGTGCTATCAAATGGTGGAAATCATAAGGAGTGACACAATGGTATTTCTGAGAACAATGAATGTAGTTGATTCCGTCAATGTTAATACATCTGCAAATAGCCTATCCTTTGGGATTCTAAAATAATGTTCATGATAACTCGGGGACAAGTTATTTGAACAGCCATCATTTGCAAAAGTGATTTTTCAGAATGCACACATTGTTTAAAACCCATAGAGAATATTGTTTGCAGGGAAGTTAGATTTCGCACGTTCTAATAGCCTATATTTCCCATTTGTTGTATTTCAAATGCGAAAAGTGCATTATAAATATTACAACTTACTGTTTAAGTTCCAGGGCGCAAGCCCACCAGCTCCAGTGCTGTTAGTGGGATTCATGTTGCATGTTTAGATGGTACTCAACCAGGCAAAAATCCCTCTCTCAATCTTACTCTGATAGATTTTTCCCGGATAGAGATGACGAAGTCCTAATTTTGTGCGGTATCATAATAATTGGCACATATTGGATCACAGCATGCCTTTTCATGTCAGAATGTCTTTCGGTAGGTACCAGAGAGAGCCTTGATAAGGAGAGTACAATTCCAAGTGACTGGTGACTGAAACGCCCCGAGCTGAGGTGTGCAAGTCTCTCTCGAATGAAGCAGTTCGGACTCCGGCAGATGTGCCCTCATCTGTGAGAGACAGATTTTTTTTTCAAGTTTGCATGCTCACAGGCAACGAGAGAATGAACTGTTAATGATGTCATGCAAGTCTAACCAATCACCTGAAGGCCGAGTGTTGTTCCTTTTCGCCTAATCTTGGCTTTGCAGCACTGAAAAGGGGTGTAGAAGGCTGCAGTTAAAATGTACTTTTCGTGTATTATGATCTAAAATGGTGGTTTATATTTGGTCATTTCTTCGACGTGACGTAAAAAAAAAAGTTGTGAATTAGTGGTCAAGTGCTGTGTTCGATGTTTGTTGCAATCAGTGGTAACTGTCTGATTTATTTGCTTTGTAGCCTAGTCTATGTATCGTAGTGCTTTTGACGATGTAGCCATGTAAGAAAAAGCGAATTAAATCTCTTGAAAACCGTTAGTTAATACGCGCAGTGACATTTTCACGATATCAGGTACTTTAAATAACCAAGGAAGATAACGGGATGATGTCTGGAGATCCACAAGAAAAGTCGTTTTAGAACAGGCGTCCAGTTTTCAGCACCATGGCCAGCTCCCTTGTAAATTGCGTTTACAAGGGAGCATATTCTTCCACGACAAATTCCATCAGTGGGTGTTTTGTTGATGGAAAACTCTGTCCAGAATCTCCTATAAGTGTCCAGTTGTGTTGTGTCTGGTGACTGAGACACACACACACACACACACACACACACACACACACACACACACACACACACACACGCACACACAAAGTCACTGAGATCTCTTCTTCTAGCCATGGTAGCCTTAATAATGGGCAAAACCTTTTATACATGACCCTAAGCATGATGGGATGTTAATTGCTTAATTAACTCAGGAAAGACACCTGTGTGGAAGCACCCCACTGGGCACAAACTGGTTGAATCAACGTAGTTTCAATGTAATTTGTCAACATATTGTGATGTGGAATCTGTGTGGAATATACAATGGATTTGAAAAAAGTTGTCAATATAAACTGTTTTGATTGTGAAATTTCAACCTCAGGAATATGTCATCATGGTAACCAAATGTCAATATAGACAAACCTTGTATAAAATATGTTGAATTTGAACATGTAAAACAACGTCAGATCTCCAACCTTATTTCCACTATCAAAAAATATATACAGTGCCTTCAGAAATTATTCACACCTCTTGACTTTCCTCACATTTTGGTATGTTTCAGACTGAATTTAAAATGGACTACATTTAGATTTTTTTTGTCACTGGCCTATACACAATACCCCATAATGTCAGTGGAATTTTGTTTTTCAAAATTAATACAAAATGAAAAGCTGAAATATCTTGAGTCAATAATTATTCAACCCCTTTGTTATGGCAAGCCTAAATACAGTGCATTTGGAAATTATTCAGTTTTCCACATTTTGTTAAGTTACAGCATTATTATAAAATTGATTAACCTGTTTTTCCCCTCATCAATCTACACACAATACCACATAATGGCAAAGCAAGATTATTAGAAACGTTTTCAAATGTATAAATATATATATTTCATATCATATTTACATACATATTCAGACCCTTTACTCAATACTTTGTTGAAGCACCTTTGGGTAGCGATTACAGCCTCGAGTCTTCTTGGGTATGACACTACAAGCTTGGCACACCTGTATTTGGGGAGTTACTCCCATTCTTCTCTGCAGATCCTCTCAAGCTCTGTCGGGTTGGATGGGGAGTGTCACTGCACAGGTATTTTCAGGTCTCTCCAGAGATGTTAGATCGGGCTCAAGTCCGGGCTCTGGCTGGGCCACTCAAGGACATTCAGAGACTTGTCCCGAAGCCAATCCTGCGTTGTCTTGGCTGTGTGCTTCGGGTCATTGTCCTGTTGGAAGATGAACCTTCGCACCATTCTGAGGTCCTGAGCGCTCTGAAGCAGGTTTTCATCAAGGATCTCGCTGTACTTTGCTCCATTCATCTTTCCCTCGATCCTGATTAGTCTCACAGTTCCTGCTGCTGAAAAACATCCCCACAGTATGATGCTGCCACCACCATGCTTAACCGTAGGGATTGCACCAGGTTTCCTCCAGACGTGACGCTTGGCATTCAGGCCAAAGAGTTCAATCTTGGTTTCATCAGACCAGAGAATCTTATTTCTTATAGTCTGAGAGTCCTTTAGGTCCATTTCGGCAAACTCCAAGTGGGCTGTCGTGCCTTTTACTGAGGAGTGGCTTCCGTCTGGCCACTCTACCATAAAGGCCTGATTGGTAGACAGAGTGAAAAGAAGTAAGCCTGTACAGAATAAAAATATTCAAAAACATGCATCCTGTTTTGAACAAGGCACTAAAGTAATACTGCAAATAAATGTGGCATAGCAATTCACTTTTTGTCCTGAATACAACGTGTTATGTTTGGTGCAAATCCAATACAACACATTACCAAGTACCACTTTCCATATTTTCAAGCATAGTGGTGGCTGCATCATGTTATGGGTATGCTTGTCATCATTAAGGACTGGGGAGCTCCATTCAACAGAATGGAGCTAAGCACATTCAAAATACTAGAGGAAAATCTGGTTCAGTTTGCTTTCCACCAGACCCTGGGAGATGAATTCAGTTGTCAGCAGGACAATAACCTAAAACACAAGGCCAAATCTACACTGGAGTTGCTTACCAAGAAGACAGTGAAAGTTACTCAGTGGCCGAGTTACAGTTTTGACTTAAATCTGCTTGAAAATCTATGGCAAAGACCTGAAAATGGTTGTTTAGTAATGATCAACAACCAATTTGACAGAGCTTGAAGAATATAATGGGCAAATAAAGTACAGTCCAGGTGTGTAAAGGCTTACAGACAGACTTACAGAGACTTAGAAACTTACCCAGAAAAACTCACAGCTGTAATCACTGCCAAATGTTGTTCTATTGACTCAGGGGTGTGAATACTTATGTAAATGAGATATTTCTGTATTTCATTTTCAATACATTTGCAACCATTTCTAAAATTATGTTTTAACTTTGTCATTATGGGGTATTGTGTGTAGATGGGTGAGAAAAATATATATTTAATCCATTTTGAATTCAGGCTGTAACACAACAAAATGTGGAATAAGTCAAGTGGTATGAACACTTTCTGAAGGCTGGGCAGCACCTCCTACTGGAGCAATGTTCTATCTACAGCTACCCTTTGGTCTCCCATCCAGGGTTTTAACCAGGCCCTGCATAGCTATAATATTTGTCACTGACTATTACCAATGTGCTATCCTGAGAATGATTCTTGAGAGATCTCCACTTAAAAACTAAATAGATTCACTGTTGCTATCGAAGTCCTTCCAAAGGGCAGGTCTAAAGACGGCAAATGAAATGTGAACATACTTTATCACTCATATCATCCATTACGCTATTTAGGCCAACACATATCTGCCAAAATAAAGGAAACACCAACATAAAGTGTCTTAATAGGGCGTTGGGCCACCACAAGCCAGAAAGGCTTCAATGCACCTCGGCATAGATTCTATAAGTGTCTGGAACTCTATCGGAGGGAAGCGACACCATTCTTCCACAAGAAATTCCATCACTTGGTGTTTTGTTGATGGTGGTGGAAAATGGTGTCTCAGGCACCACTCCAGAATCTCACATAAGTGTTCAATTGGGTTGAGATCTGGTGACTGACACGGCCATGGCATATGATTTACATAGTTTTTATGCTCAACAAACCATTCAGAGACCACTCATGCCCTGTGGATGGGGGCATTGTCATCCTATGGGGGCATATTGATGGAAGCCAACATAATGGCCAAAATAATGGCCTGATCAGCATTTTATACAGGACCCTAAGCATGATGGGATGTTAGTTGCTTATGGAACCACACCTGAATGGAAGCACCTGCTTTCAATATATTTTGTTTCCTCATTTACTCAAGTGTTTCCATTATTTTGGAAGTTACCTGTATATAGCACTTGAAAAGTAATTAACAGCTATTGTTTCAATTCATCCTAGTATTCAACTAGAAATATAGATCAATATCGACAGTTGAAGGAGATTTATCTTCTGCTTGGATAGTTCCATCTGTGCCATTGACTTAGTCTGGCTTTAATTTCAGTTTGTATACATATTAATAATTGATTTGTTGGATTCACGTCTCCATCACAACCAAAAATCAAAGACAAAGAACAGGACTAAATCAAATCAAAGTTTCATTAAAGTGCATTTAAACTTTGATTTGATTTAGCCCTATTCTTTAACTTTGATTTTTCATTGAGATGGAGATGTGAATCCAACATACTGTATGAATTATTCATTGGTAGACAAACTGGAAGAAAAAGCCATGACTAAGACTGGATTCAATCCGTATCGCAGAAGATCCTCGTTAAAATGTAAAGGTAATTTCCAATTAAGCCGACATACTGTATGCAGCCTTTACCGTGAATGCAGTCTCCACGAACGCAGGAGCATTGCCTTTAAAATTCAAATGAGCTAAACTCAGCAAAAAAAGAAATGTCCCTTTTTCAGGACCCTGTCTTTCAAAGATAATAGGTAAAAATCCAAATAACTTCACAGATCTTCATTGTAAAGGGTTTAAACACTGTTTCCCATGCTTGTTCAACCATCCATAATCAATTAATGAACATGCACCTGTGGAACGGTCGTTAAGACACTAACAGCTTACAGATGGTAGGCAATTAAGGTCACAGTTATAAAAACTTAGGACAGTAAAGAGGCCTTTATACTGACTCTGAAAAACACCAAAAGAAAGATGCCCAGGGTCCCTGCTCATCTGCGTGAACGTGCCTTAGGCATGCTGCAAGGAGGCATGAAGACTGCAGATGGGGCCAGGGCAATAAATTGCTATGTCCGTACAGTGAGACGCCTAAGACAGCGCTACAGGGAGACAGGACAGACAGCGTCCTCGCAGTGGCAGACCACGTGTAACAACACCTGCACAGGATTGGTACATCCGAACATTACACCTGCGGGACAGGTACAGGATGGCAACAACAACTGCCCGAGTTACACCAGGAACGCACAATCCCTCCATCAGTGCTCAGACTGTCCACAATAGACTGAGAGAGGCTGGACTGAGGGCTTGTAGGCCTGTTGTAAGGCAGTTCCTCACCAGACATCACCGACAACAACGTCGCCTCTGGGCACAAACCCACCATCGCTGGACCAGACAGGACTGGCAAAAAGTGCTCTTCACTGACGAGTCGCGGTTTTGTCTCACCAGGGGTCGCGTTTATCGTCGAAGGAATGAGTGTTACACCGCGGCCTGTACTCTGGAGCAGGATCGATTTGGAGGTGGAGGGTCCGTCATGGTCTGGGGCGGTGTGTCACAGCATCATCGGACTGAGCTTGTTGTCATTGCAGGCAATCTCAACGCTGTGCGTTACAGGGAAGACATCCTCCTCCCTCATGTGGTACCCTTCCTGCAGGCTCATCCTGACATGACCCTCCAGCATGACAATGCCACCAGCCATACTGCTCGTTCTGTGTGTGATTTCCTGCAAGACAGGAATGTCAGTGTTCTGCCATGGCCAGCGAAGAGCATGGATCTCAATCCCATTGAGCACGTCTGGGACCTGTTGGATCGGAGGGTGAGGGCTAGGGCCATTCCCCCCAGAAACGTGCAGGTACCTTGGTGGAAGAGTGGGGTAACATCTCACAGCAAGAACTGGCAAATATGGTGCAGTCCATGAGGAGGAGATGCACTGCAGTACTTAATGCAGCTGGTGGCCACACCAGATACTGACTGTTACTTTTGACCCCCCTTTGTTCAGGGACACATTATTCCATTTCTGTTAGTCACATGTCTGTGGAACTTGTTCAGTTTATGTCTGTTGTTGAATCTTATTATGTTCCTATAAATATTTACACATGTTAAGTTTGCTGAAAATAAACGCAGTTGACAGTGAGACAACGTTTCTTTTTTTGCTGAGTTTATAATGCAGATCTTCCGCTACACTTCAGCGATACAAATTGAATCCAGCCCATGGCACAGATGGATCTATCCAAGCAGAAGATACATATCCTTCAAATGTTGATATTTGGTTGCCTTGAAAACCAAACACAATTCAATATTACTTTTGTAATAAAGTAAATCATGAAGTTAAAGGGATAGTTCACCCAAATTACAAAATGACACATTGGTTTCCTTTCCCAGTAAGCAATCTATGGAAAATGTATGACAGCAATCCATGCTTTGGTTTAGTTTCCCTGGCACTGTTCCCACATGCTAACGTTTTAGCATTTGTGGCACAAATCCAATTCAAGTCATGGGACCGATCTTAGCATTCTTCGCGCATCAATTCCAAATCAATCTCAACTGTATTGTGAAGCTCAACAAAGTCACTTATAGATGATTTGAACATGATGTGTAAAACATGCAAATATATGTCCCATGACTTGAATTGGTGCCACAAATGCTGAAAGGTGGAAACAGTGCCCACAAAAATGAACCAAAACATGGATTGCTGTCATGCTGTACCTTGTCCATAGACTGCTTACAGGGAAAGGAAACCAGTGTGTCATTTTGTAATTTGGGTGATCTGTCCCTTTAAGGCTATCTTACAAACTATTATACAACGGGTAGGTGTAATTCTGAATGCTGATTGGTTAACACCGCATTACAGCCGGTAATGCCCTTGAAGCCAGTGTTTGGAGGATATATTGGCACGGTTTGCCAGCCCTACACTTCGTATCGGGCCTAACAACACCCGTACCAATATATCCTCCAAACACCGGCTTCTTGGGCATTATCACTTAAATGTAACACGCTGAGGCTACGGCTGAGGACACGAACACGTTCAAGAAGTCCAGCTACAGCCTCTGCAGAGCCATCAAACATGCAAAAAGACAATATAGGAACAAGGTGGAATCCTAATACACTGGCGCCAATGCATGTGGCAGGGACTACAGTCCATTACGGATTTCAAAGGAAGACCTAACTGTGATCTGCCCAACGATGACTCTCTACCAGACAAACTCAATGCATTTTATGCACGCTTTGACAAATTCAACACAGAGCCGTGCATGAGGGCCCCCGCTGTCCCAGAGGAGTGTGTGATATTAGTCTCAGAGGCAGACGTGGGTAAGGCTTTTAATCTGGTCAACACTCGCAAGGCCACGGGTCCGGACGGTATTCCAGGGAACTTTCTCAGAGCATGCTCAGACCAGCTGGCAGGCATCTTCACAGTCATTTTCTGTCAAAGCTCAAGGGAAGACCCAGATGCAGACAGTTTCGAAGTAACAAAAGTTTACTACAAAAACAGGGGGGCAGGCAAATGACAGGTCAAGGGCAGGCAGAGGTCAGTAGTCCAGAGCAGAGTCCGAAAGGTACAGAACGGCAGGCAGGCTCAGGGTCAGGGCAGGCAGAGGTCAGTAATCCAGGGTGGTGTCACAAGGTACAGAACGACAGGCAGGCTCAGGGTCAGGGCAGGCAGAATGGTCAAAAACCAGGAAAGATAGAAAACAGGAACTAGAGACAGAAAGGACCACGGGGAAAAACCGCTGGTAGGCTTGACGAAACAAAACTAACTGGTAACAGACAAACAGAGAACACAAGTATAAATACACTGGGGATAATGAAGAAGATGGGTGACACCTGGAGGGGGGTGGAGACAAGCACAAAGACAGGTGAAACAGACCAGGGTGTGACAATTTTCAAACTCTAATTGTCCTAATCTGTAATCCCCACGTCTCAAATTGACCACCATAATTTCTGTTCCCAAGAACTCTAAGGCTACTTACCACAATGACTACCACCCTGTAGCACTCACATCTGTAATCATGAAGTGCTTTGAAAGGCTGGTCATGCCACATATCAACTTCATTATCCAAAACAACCTAGACCCACTCCAATTTTTTTATACCGCCCCAACAGATCTACAGATGATGCAATCTTAATTGCACTCCACACTTCCATTCCCCCCTGGACTAGAGGAATACCTTCCTGACGGCCTGACCCCAGCTTGTGAGAGTAGGCAACAACACCTCCGCCACGCTGACCCTCAACATGGGGGCCCCCTGGGGTGTGTGCTTAGCCCCCTCCTGTACTCCCTGTTAACCCATGACTGTGTGGCCATGCATGACTCCAACTCCATCATCAAGTTTGCTGACGACACGACGGTGGTAGGCCTGATCACCAAAGGCGATGAGACAGCCTACAGGGAGGAGGTCAGAGATGTGGCAGTAAACGTCAGCAAGACCAAGGAGCTGATCGTGAACTACAGGAAACAGGGGAGATGCCCACCCCCATCCACAGGACGCAGTGGAGCTTCAAGTTCCTCTGTGTCCACATCACTGAGGACTTAACATGATCTTCTCACACCAACATCGTCGTGAAGAAGGCCCGGCAAGGCCTCTTCTCCCTCAGGAGGCTGAAACATTTTGGCATGGCCTGTCAAATCCTCAGAAACTTTTACAGCTGCACCACCGAGAGCATCCTGACTGGTTGTATCACCGTCTGGTATGGAAACTGCACCGCCCTCGACCTGAAGGCCCTACAGACAGTTGTGGAAAAGTACCCAATTTTCATACTTAAGTAAAAGTAAAGATACCATAAAATAAAATGACTCAAGTAAAAGTCACCCAGTAAAATACTACTTGAGTAAAAGTCTAAAAGTATTTGGTTGTAAATGTACTTAAGTATCAAAAGTATAAATCATTTAAAGTTTCTTATTTTTTATTTTATTTTATTTCACCTTTATTTAACCAGGTAGGCTAGTTGAGAAAAAGTTCTCATTTACAACTGCGACCTGGCCAAGATAAAGCAAAGCAGTACGACAGAAACAACAACACAGTGTTACACATGGAATAAACAAGCGTACAGTCAATAACACAATAGAAAAAAAGAAAGTCTATATACAGTGTGTGCAAATGGCATGAGGAGGTATGGCAATAAATAGGCCATAGTAGCAAAGTAATTACAATTTAGCAGATTAACACTGGAGTGATAGATGAGCAGATGATGATGAGCAGATGGTGATGTGCAAGTAGAAATACTGGTGTGCAAAAGAGCAGCAAAGTAAATAAAAACAATATGGGGATGTGGTAGGTAGATTGGATGGGCTATTTACAGATGGACTATGTACAGCTGCAGCGATCGGTAAGCTGCTCAGATAACTGATGTTTAAAGTTAGTGAGGGAAATGTAAGTCTCCAGCTTCAGCGATTTTTGCTCCCATCCGGCAGGCGGTATCAGTGCATCAAGGCTCAGACCAACAGACTCCTAAACAGCTTCTATCCCCTGGCCATTAGACTGTTAAACGGCTAACAACTACTGCTCTCCCTCTCCCATAGACTATCCACACTGACTCCATGCTCATCCACAGGCCTCTACCCACTCAGACACACACACTCTCACTGTCACTCTTACCCACATACACACACTCACATCCTCACTCACACACTCATTACTGATGCTTGCAAGTTAAGCCTTTCACTGTGCGTGTGACAAATAAAACTTGAAATGTAAAAATTGAATCATTCAACCTTAAAATGAGTAACACATCCATGGCCACATTTTGAGTTTACTGATGCTAAAGGTCTTCTTATGTAATCATATAAAGCGTGCATGTTCAAGATAGCATGCCGAGATCATCGCAGGTCTGTAGAGATCTTCACAATTGCTGTAATAATCTGTGCAGAATCTCAAACGGCATTGCTCGCCTGCACCATGTAATCTCAACTGCAATCCAGGTAATTTGGTTCTGCTATTAGATAAAGCACAATGATAACACATTATTCTGTCGTATAAATAAACAAAATATCTGACAATGTATTCCCATTTAAATTTTGCTGTGCTTTTAAATGGTTGAAAATGCAGTGATAAACATTTGGGTGACATCTTAACCAAAAATGTGACATTGTTTTTCCATTGGAGTTTGGTTATGCTTTTAGATGGTTGAAAACATAGTGATAACAGATTGGAAATTCAACTAACTTTTGTCTGTCTTTTTGAGTGGGTGAATATAGGTTGTAATCTCATTGATCGACGTCTCAACCAAATATTATCCATGTTAAAATGATGGTGTGCCCAGTGGGACATGCTTTCAATATACCTCGTATTCCTCAATTACTCTACTGTTTCCTTTATTTAGTCAGTTACCTCTACTGTTGTACTGTAGTAAACGTTTGGCTTTGATGTCGCACCGGAATTAAACAGAGCATGCTTTAAACATGGAACTAAATATTAATATGACATGCACAGTGGTGGAGTTGGGGGTAGGTCTACCAGAGGAGGCTGGTGGGAGGAGCAATAGGAGGACCGGCTCATTGTAATGACTAGAATGGAATAAATGGAACGGATACGGTTTCTATATGTTTGATGTTTTTGATACTGTTCCATCATTCCATTCCAGCCATTACAATGAGCCAATCCTCCTATAAATCCTCCCACCAGCCTCCACTGAGGTCTACTTTTTAGTCTTTTACTTCATACTGTAGGATTCAGAGGGGATCTTGATTGTATGCGCCACTTATTCATCCTCAATTTCTTAGCGGGTATGTTGAGACCTTTCAACGAATTTCACACATTAATCCTCCCTGGTAGCGACTGATGAGGTGTTTCATTGCAACCGACCGAGCGAGAGAAACATTTAGTTTAAGCACCGAGCATAATTATTACACTGACAACTAGAAATATAAAAGCCCGGAAATATACATAGATTGTTGATTAAACATTCACTCAATTACTAATTTCGGTCGATTTTTCTTTTTTTTTACTGACACAATGGTGAACAAGTTGAAGAGAGGTTTCAAAACAAATGTGATGAGCCTTGGGTATAGGTTCATATGCTTGCTGTGATGTAAATATTATCATGTATAAGATGATGTAAATATTTTCATAACGGTTGTCTACTGCACAAGACACTCAGAACAACAATAATGGATGGAAAGCATTACCTTACTCAACAGGCACTGCATAATCATTTGAACACTTCATCGATAGAAATGTGGAATTGTGCCACTTGGTTCCTGTGGCTCCCATCACCGAATTTAGCAGTATCCTAATCTAAGATGACAATGTTTTAGCAGCGGCCAACCCAATGTAACGCTCAATGTTGACGGGGAATCTCTGGATGGTCTAACCGTTTTAGGCAGGATCTGTGGGGTTCTATCTGCCAGACAGAGGAAGGAGAGGGGATTGTTTAGGGGGTTAACACACAGCGGCTTGAATACCCTTTTGTTTCTTAGTGAACCAGTGTTCCATTTAGAGCGTCAACGTATGGTTTGACACAAAGGTATGCTTTGACAACACAAGAGACACTGTTTGTGTGTTTGATTCATTGAGTGGGTCTGTTAACACATTTGAAACACTCAAGAGACCGGTCAGCATGTGTCCAGAAGGGATTGCTTCCACACCATTTAACAGAGGTTACATGAGAGGAGGGCAACGCTGCTTTAATTGGTGGGTGGGCTGTCTTCACACGCACACACATTATACTGGAAACTGCAACTAGATCTGGAAAAGGAAAAAGTAAACCTAATTCATGTCTCTTCTGAAATTACATCGTTTTGTGATTCATGAAATACACCAGGTGCACAATAAAGCTACACGTCATTGACGTTGTTGCAGAACATTGTTCATGCACATATTCTCCAACATCAATGCATTGTAACACATGGATGTACTGATCTAGATAGTAAACACCCCTGCAGTCAACACATCCAATAGATGCAAACGCTGCTGTTTTCACTCCCATTAACAGTTTGTAGCTCCAGTGACTCTAGGGTTACATTAACAGTTTGTAGCTCCAGTGACTCTAGGGTTACATTAACAGTCTGTAGCTCCAGTGACTCTAGGGTTACATTAACAGTCTGTAGCTCCAGTGACTCTAGGGTTACATTAACAGTTTGTAGCTCCAGTGACTCTAGGGTTACATTAACAGTCTGTAGCTCCAGTGACTCTAGGGTTACATTAACAGTCTGTAGCTCCAGTGACTCTAGGGTTACATTAACAGTCTGTAGCTCCAGTGACTCTAGGGTTACATTAACAGTTTGTAGCTCCAGTGACTCTAGGGTTACATTAACAGTTTGTAGCTCCAGTGACTCTAGGGTTACATTAACAGTCTGTAGCTCCAGTGACTCTAGGGTTACATTAACAGTCTGTAGCTCCAGTGACTCTAGGGTTACATTAACAGTCTGTAGCTCCAGTGACTCTAGGGTTACATTAACAGTCTGTAGCTCCAGTGACTCTAGGGTTACATTAACAGTTTGTAGCTCCAGTGACTCTAGGGTTACATTAACAGTCTGTAGCTCCAGTGACTCTAGGGTTACATTAACAGTCTGTAGCTCCAGTGACTCTAGGGTTACATTAACAGTCTGTAGCTCCAGTGACTCTAGGGTTACATTAACAGCCTGTAGCTCCAGTGACTCTAGGGTTACATTAACAGTCTGTAGCTCCAGTGACTCTATGGTTACATTAACAGTTTGTAGCTCCAGTGACTCTAGGGTTACATTAACTGGCTGTAGCTCCAGTGACTCTAGGGTTACATTAACAGTCTGTAGCTCCAGTGACTCTAGGGTTACATTAACAGTCTGTAGCTCCAGTGACTCTAGGGTTACATTAACAGTCTGTAGCTCCGGTGACTCTAGGGTTACATTAACAGTCTGTAGCTCCGGTGACTCTAGGGTTACATTAACAGTCTGTAGCTCCAGTGACTCTAGGGTTACATTAACAGTTTGTAGCTCCAGTGACTCTAGGGTTACATTAACAGTTTGTAGCTCCAGTGACTCTAGGGTTACATTAACAGTCTGTAGCTCCAGTGACTCTAGGGTTACATTAACAGTCTGTAGCTCCAGTGACTCTAGGGTTACATTAACAGTCTGTAGCTCCAGTGACTCTAGGGTTACATTAACAGTCTGTAGCTCCAGTGACTCTAGGGTTACATTAACAGTCTGTAGCTCCAGTGACTCTAGGGTTACATTAACAGTCTGTAGCTCCAGTGACTCTAGGGTTACATTAACCGTTTGTAGCTCCAGTGACTAGGGTTACATTAACAGTCTGTAGCTCCAGTGACTCTAGGGTTACATTAACAGACTGTAGCTCCAGTGACTCTAGGGTTACATTAACAGTCTGTAGCTCCAGTGACTCTAGGGTTACATTAACAGTCTGTAGCTCCAGTGACTCTAGGGTTACATTAACAGTTTGTAGCTCCAGTGACTCTAGGGTTACATTAACAGTCTGTAGCTTCAGTGACTCTAGGGTTACATTAACAGTCTTGGCCTCTTTGTATTCCAAGTATGACTATTAATAGATGCAATAATTTTAATATTCTAAGTCTAATTGCAGCATGTTTAGCGAGTAAAGATGACAGAGGTTATCATGATTATTTATTGACCCTTATTTTACCAGGTAAGATGACTGAGAACATATTCTGAGTTACCAGGGGAAGGAAAGGGGATGACTGAGCCAATGGGAGCCATACTTGTCTCAAAATGCTCATCAGCCAATTAAAATAGGTGATTTACTTGCATGTGATAGAACGCTACATTGTTGCTGGTCCCATCAGATAACCTAGCACACGTTAGTCCAATGCTATCCTCAACCAGTTGACATTGATTATTTCCAGAAAACAAAATTCTGCATCAGCCTATCAAAGATCTTAAACTTTATATCCACTAACCAATGGCATTTCTTAAAATAGGTCAACCCTGGCCACCAGAAAGATATTTTAAAGCTACAAATTCAAGGTTTACTTTTGTTCCTTGGTCCATAACAAAATGTTGTGTGCCAATATTGCATTGATGCATCCTTGACTAGGCTACTAGTACTAACGTTAGAAAACCTTTTCATGTTTTGGCATATATTTTATTTTTTATTTTTTTATTTCACCTTTATTTAACCAGGTAGGCTAGTTGAGAACAAGTTCTCATTTACAACTGCGACCTGGCCAAGATAAAGCAAAGCAGTGCGACACAAACAACAACACAGAGTTACACAAGGAAGAAACAAACATACAGTCAATAATACAATAGAAAAAGTATATATACAGTGTGTGCAAATGAGGTAGGATAAGGGAGGTAAGGCAATAAATAGGCCATAGTGGCAAAATAATTACAATATAGCAATTCAACACGAGTGATAGATGTGCAGAAGATGAGTGTGCAAGTAGAGATACTAGGGTGCAAAGGAGCAAAATAAAAATAACAGTATGGGGATAAGGTAGTTGGATGGGCTATTTACAGATGGGCTATGTACAGGTGCAGTGTGACAGCTGGTACTTAAAGTTAGTGAGGGAGATATGAGTCTCCAGCTTCAGTGATTTTTGAAGTTCGTTCCAGTCATTGGCAGCAGAGAACTGTAAGGAAAGGCGGCCGAAGGAGGAATTGGCTTTGGGGGTGACCAGTGAAATATACCTGCTGGAGCGCGTGCTATGGGTGGGTGCTGCTATGGTGACCAGTGAGCTGAGATAAGGCGGGGCTTTACCTAGCAAAGACTTATAGATGACCTGCAGCCAGTGGGTTTGGCGATTAATATGAAGCGAGGGCCAGCCAATGAGAGCATGCAGGTCGCAGTGGTGGGTAGTATATGGGGCTTTGGTGACAAACTGGATGGCACTGTGATAGACTGCATCCAATTTGCTGAGTAGAGTGTTGAAGGCTATTTTGTAAATGACATCGTCGAAGTCAAGGATTGGTAGGATAGCCAGTTTTACAAGGGTATGTTTGGCAGCATGAGTGAAGGATGCTTTGTTGCGAAATAGGAAGCCGATTCTATATTTAATTTTGGATTGGAGATGCTTAATGTGAGTCTGGAAGGAGAGTTTGCAGTCTAACCAGACACCTAAGTATTTGTAGTTGTCCACATATTCTAAGTCAGAACCGTCCAGAGTAGTGATGCTGGACGGGTGGGCAGGTGTTGGTAGCGATCGGTTGAAGAACATGCATTTAGTTTTAATTGCATTTAAGAGCAATTGGAGACCACGGAAGGAGAGTTGTATGGCATTGAAGCTCGTCTGGAGGTTAGTTAACACAGTGTCCAAAGAAGGGCCAGAAGTATACAGAATGGTGTCGTCTGCATAGAGGTGGATCAGAGAATCACCAGCAGCAAGAGCGACATCATTGATGTATACAGAGAAAAGAGTCGGCCCGAGAATTGAACCCTGTGGCACCCCCATTGAGACTGCCAGAGGTCCGGACAACAGGCCCTCCGATTTGACACACTGAACTCTGTCTGAGAAGTAGTTGGTGAACCAGGCGAGGCAGTCATTTGAGAAACCAAGGCTGTTATGACAAAATACCATGTGTTTGCCTGTCCGTTTACCACACATTCATATGCTTTCGCAGCAATAAAGATGTAGGAGGATTATACAACATGGAAGTTTACACTCACATGCCAGTTTATTAGGTACACCCATCTAGCACTGGGTCGGACCACCCTTTGCCTCTAGAACAGCCTGTATTCTTCGGGGCATTCTACAAGGGGTTGGAATCATTGGCCACTTTAATAAATGGATCACTAGTCACTTTAAATAATGCCACTTTAATAATGTTTACATATCTTACACTACTCATCTCATATGTTTATACTGTATTTTATACCATGTATTGCATCTTGCCTATGCTGCTCGGTCATCACTCATCCATATATTTGTATGTACATATTCTTATTCCATCCCTTTAGATTTGTGTGTATTAGGTAGTTGTTGTGGAATTATTAGATTACTTGTTAGATATTACTGCACTGTTGGAACTAGAAGCACAAGCATTTCGCTACACTCGCATTAACATCTGCTAACCATGTGTATGTGACCAATAACATTTTATTTGATTTGATTTGGAAACGTTTCGAAGGGATCTTGGTTCATGCTGATGCAATGGCATCACGCAGTTGCTGCAGATTGGACGGCGGTACATTCATGCTATGAACATCCCATTCTATTACATCCCAAAGATACTACATTATATTGGGTTGAGGTCTGGGGATTGCGCAGGCCACTCAAGTAAACTGAACTCTCTGTCATGTTCCAGGCAATATTTTCCACTCCTCCAGTGCTAGTGATCGCCTGCCCATTGGAGCCACTTCTTCTTATTTTTAGCTGATAGGAGTGGACACCAGTGTGGTCATCTGTTACAATAGCCCATCCGTGACGAGGATTGACAAGTTGTGCATTCTGAGAAGCTGTTCTGCACACCACTGTTGTACTGTGCCATTATTTGTCTTTTTGTGGCCCGCCTGTTAGCTTGCACGATTCTTGCCATCGTCCTTCGACCTCTCTCATCAACAAGCTGCCGCTGAGTGGAAGTTATTTTATTTGTCGCACATTGCTCGGTAAACCCTAGACACTATCATGCGTGAAAAGCCCAGGAGGGCGACCGTTTCTGAGCTACTGGATCTGGCACTGACAACCATACCACGCTCAATGTCACTTAGGTCACTCGTTTTGCCCCATTCTACTGTTCAATCGAACAGTAACTGAATGGCTGTCTGCCTGCTTTATATAGCAAGCCATGTCCAAGTGTATCACTGTCTGTAGGAGCGATCAATTTTCGTGAACAAGGTGGTGTACCTAATAAACTGTCCGATGCGTGTATATTCGTACATAGTAAAAAATGGTGGAAGACACTCCTGGTATTGTCAAATATCTGTAATTTACCCTTACTGCTATCACTAATTGGTGGCGCGATCCACTGAATTCCCTTTCGGGGAAGGTTTTTATTTAAGGAAAAAAAGCTACACTGTTGGTTCTTGAGTCACATAACAAAGTAGATGATTATAAAAATGCATATAAATAGTTGTACATGTAAGTGTAGCCTACACGTCTATTTAATATAGCCTATAGTAGCAACGATTATTTATGTAGTAGTGCCAGTAACTTATGTGTCGTTCTGCAAGAGGGACTCCAACAAGAAGCTCCTTATAAAATGCATTTGTAATCTTCATTAACAAGTTTTTTTCCCCTGAACTTTTCTCTTTGTAGGCCTAGATTTCAATGTTCGCCTTAGCCTACAGTGTGCCACCCTGCCAAGCCTTGTGAAGTGAGTGATCAAGGATATTTCTTTTTATATTTCTTTATACTAAGCCTAAATGCCTGTTTGAGGAAAGAAGCAGGCTTGCTCTTGCTAATTGCTGTATGTAAAACAGGCCTACAACATAGGCCAAATTAACAGTTGGGGAAAGTTGAGGAGAGAAAGTGCGATGGTGTGATCACTTTGGCCTATTATGATAACATTGTTGCACTGATGCATTGCAAATATGGTAATGAGCGAAGCCCAGTGGTCGGCAGCGGGAGAAGATGGAGCGAGATGGATTTTGTCCGACATTCTGCAAATTTTCTCTTCGATGACACATTTTATCTCAATACAGTTTTCTGTTCCCAAAACTAGAATCTGTTACAGAGTGGACTAAGTTTTGTAGACTTTACCCTTTGCCAAAGTTTTTAAACTGTATTATTGCACATGCACAATCCACAGAGTAGGCGTTCACTAACGGAAATATGCAAATACATGCTAGAATGCGCCAATAGGATCTCGGTAGCTCGTGCTTGACTCTGCCCACCTCCTTGCTTGTTCTGCCCACTATGATTAATTTGCTCCCATTGGAAACGACAGACTGTGGTCTATTTGGGTTAGTTATAAAAATCTTTGCCTACAGCGTGCATTAGGATGTGTTGTTCAGTTGATTGACAAGTGTACTGTAGAACAATAAACAATCAACTTCCCTCTAGTGTGGATACTCACCAACGAGGGTTCGAGTCCGGACTCGCAATAAACTTCTTAAATAACTAACACTGTTATTGCAATACTGCCATCTGTAGGATGGGAACGAGAGTGCTTGACTTTGTTAAGGACGCTGTTATGTAAAAGTGTTTGTTCCTGTCCATCTACATCAGGGATCATCAACTAGATTCAGCCATGGGCTGATTTGTTTTTCTTGAGAGGATGGTCGGGGTGCTGGAACATAATTACAAATAATTAGAAGACTGCAAATTGTCCGCAGAAGCCCGAACAGATATAATGTTTGACTAATACCTAATAATTTCAAACCTTGCTTACATTTGTATACGATCACGTGTCTCTCTGTTATGTGTAGGAATACTTAGAAACAGATTTCTTCAATTAAAATCACTTGGAGCTGATTTCCTGGTGTTTTTACAGTCTTTTATGTCTAAACATGGAAACTTGGGGGGCCAAATAAAACCAAATTTGGCCGCGGGCCGCCAGTTGTGGAACTTTGATCTATGTCAACATTTTTAATTGTCTGACACAAAACTTGTTCCAGGAAATAATCACTGTCATCTGGTGAGGTTAGCATAGGGTTAAGGTGTGCCAGGTTATCTAATGGGACCAGCTACAATGAAGCGTTCTATCCCGTGCAAGTAAATCATCAAATTTTAATTGGCTGATGCGCATTTTGAGACACTGTTTAATTTATACTGTTTATAATGTTCGTAAGTACAGCCCCAGTATGTTCAAGTGCCCACCTTGCTAATATAAGACACTACACAGTAAATTAAGGATAGTTGAAATCACAGTGTTACATTTTTGGGGGTTACATTTACAATACTTGGAGTTATCCTAAACCTCGAGAGTGATACGCTCCTTGGAGTTAGTGTTGATAACTGGAGTTCATTGGGACAGAGTACTTTTAACTCCAATATGAGGAACCAGAGACGGGGAGTTAAATATATAGTTATCCACAGATGTGGGAGGGGCCTCATTGTCATATTTCCCAGCATGCTCTGTTGCAGGTTGATTTTTGAAATGACTGTACCTGCACATTCATCTGAGATGCAATGACACATCTTATTTCAATTGTCTGCTCATCTAGCACTGACAGTATATAAATGAACAAAATTATACACAGTAGCATCTCATAAAAACCAGTCATAAAAAAATGTTTTTTAAAATGTATATGTTTATTAAGTAGTCTTGCTTGTCTCAGAGCTGTGCAAAATGGTGCTGAAATAGTTGACCACACACGGGTAGGCTATTGCTTGTTGGGGGGATTTTCACACCTACAGTAGCCGGGCTATTAAATTAACCGTTGGATAACAGATCGGCTCTCGGAACTCATTAACATGCGTTACTTTGTGTGTTTCGATTCTCTTGCTCTCTTGACCTCTGAATGCTCGGCTATGAACGCCAACTAACTAACTAACTATAACCACTGTTTATATTATTTGACCCTGCTGGTCATCTATGAATGTTTGAAAAATGATCTAGCCTTTATGGCCATGTACTCTTATAATCTCCAACCCCTGTGCACCTTCATCAGATGAACCGTAACATGTCGTGGACTCGGTAAGATGGACTCACTGATGGGTGAAGATGATGAGCGATCGGCAAAGGCAATCAACATCGCTCTAATCACAGTCAGAAGACAGTTGAAGAAACTTCAGTGGACTTATGGAAAGGCTCTGTAAAACATTTTATATACACTACCATTCAAAAGTTTGGGGTCACTTATAAATGTCCTTGTTTTTAAAAGAGAAGTACATTTTTTATCCATTAAAATAACATCAAATTGATCAGAAATGTAGACATTGTTGATGTTGTAAATTACTATTGTAGCTGGAAACGGCTCATTTTCGTTATGAAATATCTACATAGGCGTACAGAGGCCGATTATCAGCAACCATCACTCTTGTGTTCCAATGGCATGTTGTGTTAGCTAATCCAAGTTTATCATTTATTATAAAAGGCTAATTGATCATTAGAAAACCCTTTTGCAATTATGTTAGCACAGCTGAAAACTGTCGTCCTGATTAAAGAAGCAATAAAACTGGCCTTCTTTAGATGAGTTGAGCATCTGGAGCGTCGGCTTTTGTGGGTTCGATTACAGGCTCAAAATGGCCAGAAACAAAGAACTTTCTTCTGAAACTCGTCAGTCTATTCTTGTTCTGAGAAATGAAGGCTATTCCATGCGAGAAATTGCCAAGAAACTGAAGATCTCGTACAACGCTGTGTAGTACTCCCTTCACAGAACAGCGCAAACTGGCTCTAACCAGAATAGAAAGAGGAGTGGGAGGCCCGGTGCACAACTGAGCAAGAGGACAAGTACATTAGTGTCTAGTTTGAAAAACAGGCACCTCACAAGTCCTCAATTGGCAGCTTCATTAAATAGTACCCGCAAAACACCAGTCTCAACGTCAACAGTGAAGAGGCGACTCCAGGATGCTGGCCTTCTAGGCAGAGTTGCAAAAAAAAAGTATTATCTCAGACTGGCCAATAAAAAGAAAAGATTAAGATGGGCAAAATAACACAGACATTGGACAGAGGAAGATTGGGAAAAAAAGTGTTATGGACAGACAAATCTAAGTTTGAGGTGTTCGGATCACAAAGAAGAACATTCGTGAGATGCAGAAAAAATGAAAAGATGCTGGAGGAGTGCTTGACACCATCTGTCAAGCATGGTGGAGGCAATGTGATGGTCTGAGGGTGCTTTGGTGGTGGTAAAGTGGGAGATTTGTACAGGGTAAAAGGGATCTTGAAGGAAGGAAGGCTATCACTCCATTTTGCAACGCCATGCCATACCCTGGGGACGGCACTTAATTGGATCCAATTTCCTCCTACAACAGGACAATGACCCAAAGCACAGCTCCAAACTATGCAATAACTATTTAGGAAAGAAGCAGTCAGCTGGTATTCTGTCTATAATGGAGTGGCCAGCACAGTCACCGGATCTCAACCCTATTGAGCTGTTGTGGGAGCAGCTTGACCGTATGATACGTAAGAAGTGCCCATTAAGCCAATCCAATTTGTGGGAGGTGCTTCAGGAAGCATGGTGTGAAATCTCTACAGATTACCTCAACAAATTGACAACTAGAATGCCAAAGGTCTGCAAGGCTGTAATTGCTGCAAATGGAGGATTCTTTGACGAAAGCAAAGTTTGAAGGATACAATTATTATTTCAATTAAAAATCATTATTTAAACCTTGTCAATGTCTTGACTATATTTCCTATTCCTTTTGCAACTAATTTCATGTATGTTTTCATGGAAAACAAGGAAATTTCTAAGTGACCCCAAACTTTTGAACAGTAGTGTGTATGTATATATATATATATATATATATATATAATTTTATTTTTTATTTTAATTTTTTTCTCAGAACATTAACCATGTGTGTTCTCTTGTTTTGTACTGTTCTGTAGTTTCGACCAAATGATTCATCTGACAAACAAATAACTTTACGTACTGCAGGCCCAGGCATGGATCAAAGCTGGTGAGACATTCAATGACATCATCAAGAGATATGCTGGACCCTATGTTAGAGAGGTATTTTTGGGGCCACATCGTGTCTATTGTCCTGCTAATAGCCCTTGTGAAAAACAAGTGTTTGAAAACGTTTTCAAAAGGCGTCTATGCAGGGCAGACAGAGAAGTTCCTTACTTTTCCCCCCTGCCACTAGCCTCTTCCATTTATTCCCATAGTAATTCGTTATGGTTTGCATTACAAATGAGAGCATAAACTGGGTCAAGACGCCAGCAGAGTAAGTAGACCTTTATGTAGCAAAATAAAGGTTAAATAAAAATAAATAAAATACCTACATCACTTTTAACAACACATTACTCAACACTAGTGAGACTCATGTCGCCTACGGTAGGCCTACAGTATATCTACAAATATTTTTTTTCATCTCAGTGATTATTTCCTGGAACAAGTTTTGTAGGTCTCCTGACTTAAACCCGATTGAACTTGTTGCAACTAAAATGTAGTTGAAATAAACATCTGTCTGTTAGCCTGGCAGGGATTGTGACTCCATCTTGTTCCTCGCCCTCTTCAACTCCACCAATGCCGCCTGACTCTCCGCCAATAATAACATTTAGAGGATTGGAGGATTCTAAATCAATATCTAAGGGGCATTTTCGTAAGGGCCAATCTGGTCTGTGAAAATACCGAAGGGGCTAAGGGGCTTTGATATAAGTATAATGCAGGGTTAATAATAATAATAATAATTGCTTTGTAAATAAGGATGCGTTATAAAAGGAAAATGACATGCGCAAGAGACGGTGGTATATATTTTTATTTATCACAATTTTCTTTAACTAATTTTGGTCTGCACAACTGACAGACAAGTTACTTACTTTTTTTTTTTTTTTACTGAAATTGCAACCAACTTTCTATGGCTTGTTTAAAAAATTACGATATTTTGGAGATGATTTTGTTTCAAATAACCGAAAGTGAGCGATTGTAATCTGAATAAAGGGAAAAAGGCCATTCTTGAAAATGGGTTGAGATATTCTTACTAATTTGTAAATAATACCAGTTTGTTATTTAGAATTATTTATTTCTGTTTTTAGAGGGAGAGAAACCAAAAGCCCACCGTGCCTATTTTTGGGAAAATCGTCAGTCCACATGTCAAGTGAAATTCCCCCATTGTATTTATCTATGTTCTCGCTTAACTTCAAACCACCAACAGTTTTTGTTGTTTTTGCCTGGTGCAGGACTCTAGTACCAGAGGAGAGACTCAGACTGAAAACGCCTCCATTAATTGGCACAGTTTAGACTACCGATAGATCGGCGTTCTAACTCCCCTTGTGATAGTTTGGTGCAATGACAGAATGCCACCATCTACCATAAACAGTCACCGCATAAACTCGTAACTTTTAAAGGAAGAACCACTGTACAGTATTTATGCTGCAGTAGTTTATGTGTTGGGGGGCTATGGTCAGTCTGTTATATCTGGAGTATTTCTCCTGTCTTATCCGGTGTCCTGTGTGAATTTAAGTATGCTCTCTCTAATTCTCTCTTTCTTTCTTTCTCTCTCTCAGAGGACCTGAGCCCTAGGACCATGCCTCAGGACTCCCTGGCATGATGACTCCTTGCTGTCCCCAGTCCACCTGGCCGTGCTGCTGCTCCAGTTTCAACTGTTCTGCCTGTGGCTATGGAACCCTGACCTGTTCACCGGACGTGCTACCTGTCCCAGACCTGCTGTTTTCAACTCTCGAGACAGCAGGAGTGGTAGAGATACTCTCAATGATCAGCTATGAAAAGCCAACTGACATTTACTCGAGGTGCTGACTTGTTGCACCCTCGACAACTACTGTGATTATTATTATTTGACAATGCTGGTCATTTATGAACATTTGAACATCTCGGCCATGTTTTGTTATAATCTCCACCCGGCACAGCCAGAAGAGGACTGGCCACCCCTCATAGCCTGGTTCCTCTCTAGGTTTCTTCCTAGGTTTTGGCCTTTCTAGGGAGTTTTTCCTAGCCACCGTGCTTCTACACCTGCATTGCTTGCTGTTTGGGGTTTTAGGCTGGGCTTCTGTACAGCACTTTGAGATATCAGCTAATGTAAGAAGGGCTATATAAATACATTTGATTTGGAAAGTATTCAGACCGCTTGACTTTTTCCACATTTTGCTACGTTACAGCCTTATTCTAAAATGGATTTTAAATCGTTTTTCCCGCCTTATCAATCTACACACAATAACCCGCAATGACAAAGCAAAAACAGGTTAAGAAATGTTTGCAAATTTATTAAAATAAAAAAACAGAAATATCACACTTACATAAGTATTCAGATCATTTACTCAGTACTTTGTTGAAGCACCTTTGTCAGCGATTACAGCTTTGAGACTTATTGGGTATGATGCTACAAGCTTGGCACACCTGTATTTGGGGAGTTTCTCCCATTCTTCTCTGCAGATAATCTCAAACTCTGTCAGGTTGGATGGAGAGCGTCACTGCACAGCTATTTTCAGGTCTCTCCAGAGATGTTCGATCGGGTTCAAGTCTGGGCTCTGGCTGGGCCACTCAAAGACATTTGGATGTGTGATTAGGGTCGTTGTCCTGTTGGAAGGTGAACCTTTGCCCCAGCCTGAGATCCTGAGCGCTCTGGAGCAGGTTTTCATCAAGGATCTCTCTGTACATTGCTCCGTTCATCTTTCCCTCGATCCTGACTTGTCTCCCAGTCCCTGCCGCTGAAAAACATCCCCATAGCATGATGCTGCCACCACCATGCTTCGCCATAGGGATGGCGCCAGATTTCCTCCAGATGTGACGCTTGGCATTCAGGCCAAAAACTTCCATCTTGGATTCATCAGACCAGACAATCTTGTATCTAATGGTCTGAGTATCCTTTAGGTGCCTTTTGTCAAAACTCCAAGTGGGCTGTCATGTGCTTTTTACTGAGGAGTGGATTCCGTTTGGCCACTCTACCATAAAGGCCTGATTGGTGGAGTGCTGCAGAGATGGTTGTCCTTCTGGTAGGTTTTCCCATCTCGACAGAGGAACTCTGGAGCTTTGTCAGAGTGACCATTGGGTTCTTGGTCACCTCCCTGACCAGGGCTCTTCTCCCCTGATTGCTCAGTTTGGCTGGGCGGCCAGCTCTAGGAAGAGTCTTGGTGGTTCCAAACTTCTTCATTTAAAAATTATGGAGGCCCTCAATGCTGCAGACACAGCAGGGCTTCAAACTGTAGAACCCAGTTCCTACATTTGAATATAAAAGTGGATTCTATCAAACAAAAATATGCTACATTTTATCTCTGGAACCCTCAGGATGACAAAGCAGAGCAAGATTACTGAATGTAAGTACATTATTTACCTTTAGAGGTAACTCTATCAAACCAGTTGTCATGATATTTTTTTTTTTATACACTCTCCTCAAACAATAGCATGGTCTTTTTTCACTGTGATAGCTACTGTAAATTGGAAAGTGCAGTTAGATTATCAAGAATTTAAGCTTTCTGCCCACATAAGACATGTCTATGTCCTGGGAAATGTTCTTGTTACTTACATCATGCTAATCACATTAGCGCATGCTAGCTCAACTGTCCCGCGGGGGGTCACCGATCCCGTAGAGTTTAATAAATGTACAAAAAATTCTAAAAACCTGTTTTAGTTTTGTCATTATGGGGTATTGCATGTAGATTGATGAGGATTTAAAAAAAATACATTTTTAGAATAAGTCTGTTACGTAACAAAATGTGGAAAAATAGAAGTGGTCTGAATACTTTCTGAATACAAACTGGGTTTGGTTTGTTATGATGAGAAGACAAGATAATCAGGCTTTCTTACTGAAAATCAAGTATTTGATAAAACTTCTTGGGCACCTGACTTTCAGAGTCGGTGGTGACTAAAACATAATGACATTGATCAAACACAATTCATTCTGTTGAAAAACCAACCAACAGGGTGAATATCTCACCTTTTGTTCAATTAGCTTTTACTCATTATCAAGGGTCACAGCATGATTGAAATGTGCTATAAAAAACAGCAAATTTCCCTCTGTGTTTTAATGGCATCAGGGATCCATGGGGAGAGGAATTTAGAGTCAACAAACATCAGCCATGCATGACACATTAGAGGCTGAATATCAACACTCTTATGAAATATACCTCCATTGTAGATTCACAGTCATTTTGCAATTTGTTCTTAGTAATTAGCTATACCATTGCCGCACTCCGATGTTATTCATAATTATGTGAGTCAAAGGCCTACTATCAATGATGATGGACATGAAGGGGGAGGATGATTACTGTGGGCAAAGCATTATTACGCTCCAATTTTCACCATCCAGGTAAAATGAAGTCATTTCACACAGAAAATATGGCAAATATGCACACAACTTTGGTTTCAGCAGTGAAGTCCCTTTGGGTCTTGAAATTCACACTCTCACATAACCTTTATTATATCCGTGACACTTCAATACATAATACTGTAATATAAATTCTTAATGTGTGCTCAGTAATACCATAGAGGCTAAATGTCTTTGTTGACCCCCTTATTGAATTTTTCATAGGCACCCATCGTATGGTATATTAAATAGAATTGAATAGACGCAGATGAAAAGCCATGACTTTTTTTTCTCACTCCGGCAAAAGGGCTGATACTTGCTTAGGCAAATCAAAGGATTCTGAGCACTTTCCCCACCCTTCACTCTCTCAATCTGAACACACACTCTTCTACTGATTAATAAAATATCAAAGAAACTCACCTCACAGAAAAAAATCCCACAGGCTTTCTACGGAAAAGGGAGGGAAAAGGAAACTCCCACATGCAAACACGCTGCTTGATTGGATAATCCCAGGAAACGTACCTGCTCACTATTTCTACGCCTGCTCAAGCAATATGATCCTACTTCTATTTCACGGATCTAACTTCCACATTTTCCTGCATTTCATTTTGAACTGTTTTCCAAATCAATCTTGGTATCTGTTTATGTGTTCGACAAATCAAACAAACCAAAGTATCAATATCGCAGTGTCTTTGTGTCAACATAATGAACTCCAAAAATCTGGTGATCAGTCAACCCCATAAGTGTCATTGTTATGGACATCCACAAATTCTACATCTCTCCTGGCTTTGATGCTCTCACAGGACAGTCTGCATCCTTTTAGACAGATACTGTAAAGGAATTGGTCTTACGGTCTTATGAGAGATTTGGAAAAACCCCAAGGTGTTTTGTCTGAATAAAAATCGCTGTTGTTCTAACCCCCGAAGGGCCCTCTTATCTACTCATATGACCAGGCAGACCCAATCAAGCGCATTAGCCGCCTATTACAGATGGCATATGCTTCCTAAAAGTCCACCCTGCCATAATTATACCCGTGCAGGACAGCCTCCCGAGAGGAGGATAATCGGCGCTGATGAGATTATACATTCCCGTGGGGCATGTTGGGAAAGAGAGGGGATGACGGAGTCATGAAGCAGTTTACTTTTGGAGGAGAGTAGCTGGGTTTTGTGGAACGACTGCACCGCTCCACTGTCTAATGTGGAGTCCTCACAGTTGTTTTTACTAATGACACCTCATTTCATGAGATGTCATTGTTATTTGCACGGTGTATGACTGTTGATCAAAACACAAACTTCTGTACATCTGATAGGGGTTGGTTTGCTTGTTGACATTGATTTTGATACTGATGATAAAAGAGAATGAAGTTGGTTTTCTGCCCTCATACTTAGCGGCCGTCTCTTTGGCTGCATTTACACAGGCAGCCCAATACTGACATTGTGCCACTAACTGGACTTTTGACCAGTCATATCAGATCTTTTGCAGAATCAGATCAGATGTTAGCCCAATTCTGATATTTTGCCCAATTATGGGCAGTCTAGGTAAACGTAGCCTTTGAGTCAGAAGCTGAAAATAAGTCATGTTATTTTCATAAAACAGTGTGCTGGCAGTTGATTAAACTTAGCATTTTTTCTGAAACAATATTTACAGTATTGTTTTGATATGTTACCTCACTTCACCAAAGTGCCTGTTTCAGAGAAACATAATTAAATCTCACATGCTGACACAGCTTCTCACATAAAATGGCAACTAATTCACAAATGAAAAGCTCTGTAGCTTTTTTCAACAGTCTACAGCACATGATCTTAAAAACCAAGGAAAATAACAGGTCTCTGAGGTATTGTCCACTTTTAGACACACACCACCACCAGCATTCCTCTCAGAGGCAAACTATGTTTACCAATCAACTTTGAGTCAAGGTTGCATCAAGTGTTTTGACAGGAAATGTCAAAGTGAGACAAATGAAGCCTGGTCACGGACCGTTGGGCTGAGTGTCCGCTGCTTGAACAGGGTTCATATTATTCTAGAAATGAAACTTCTGAAGTGATATCATTGTAAATTAATGTTGACCGTTTAATGAACAGAGGGAAATGTCCTGACGCAGAATGTGAAATATGTTGGTTTACATAGTCTGTACTGTCCATAAATGTGCTAAACGATCATATAATCTGAATTAGCAAACTGGAAGGAATAAAATCATACTCAACAAATTGGTCCCATAGCTACATTATGAGTCCCTTCAAAGGGACAGAATGTGCTGCAATAAATAAATAACAAGTCATTGAGCTCGACAGCAGTGCATCATTGTATCTGTGTGTAAGAGGTTTAAAAAAGCACACCATCAAAGATATGCCAGCCTGTCAGCTTTCCTGGGGCTTTTACTGAACACTCTCTCGCCCCCTCTCCCTCCTACCTACCCCACAACACCTCTCCCTCCCCCATCCGAGGGAAGGGCCACGGTGCTCACGGCAGGGTCAGCTAACCCTGTGTTTATGCTGCCAGGGAAACAGCTTCCTCCCACCTCTAAATTAAAACAGTGTTGGCACCTTCTGAGGGAAGCTTTACCCAGCTCTCTTCCCTCCACATGCTCTTCGTGACTCCCACCTGCCCCTGGGACAGACAGTCAGATGTGGCCTGGCGCTTAGCTAGCATACGAGACAAGCAGTGCCAGTGAAGGTCTTGCTAATTGATTCCTATACACATGGTAGCTTATTATTTCTTTCCACAGAACTCATGGAACAATGTAGTGGCCTTCAGGAATAAATCCACCATGGTATTTTTCTTCATTCAATCTACATTGTAAATGACGGAAGTTTAGAGTCAAGGTTCATTATGGGTGTAACAGCACTGTAATTATCACTGATGCAAAATATCTGTGTAATATTATTTGTCATTGAATTATCTTCACTTGACAAAAACGCTGGTGGGAACTTCATAACTGAAAACCCAAGGACGCACAACATTGTCACTGCAAGTTTGCACATTTTCCCTTGAGGTTAGCCTTTAACTACCTGTGGTTTTCATGAGCAATGGGAGCTGATCACATTGGATCAATGTCTCAACAGTGGAGCTCCGCAGTGTCATGAATCCCACAGGGGAACACTTGTACTCGAGTCTTTCCTGGCAGAGCTAGCCTGAGGGCTTCTAGGTAAATGAAGACCTTTCTCCCATACTGTACATCCAAATGAGAAGGCTGCACACAGAGTTGTGATGTTCAAGTTCAAAACTCATGGGCTCCAGACACAAAGTAAAGCTGTCGTAACTGTTATATAATCGCACATGGAGTCGGCCCTCTGTTCATCCATTAGGAGGGAATGGGAGGTTTGGTAGCTTGGCCTAAGGCTCTTAGCTAAGGTAATGAGGAGTGAGGGACTGCCAGTGGACTACTCACAATGATAGCATTTATGTTTCCTTCATTTGGCTTGATCAGTACAGTAACAGGTTGTAATGTAATAAATCGCTTCAGATTACAGGGGGGAGAAGGGCGTAAAAAAAAGTGTCATCCTTACTGGCAAAATTCCAAGTTGCAATAGAATTACATGAAGTATGAGGAGGGAGCTCACTGAGCCCAATATTCTTTCAATACAGGAGTCCAAAGTCATTTTGTAAGAACTAAATTCCATGATGTCTTATCTACTTACTCTGTAATGTGTTTCCCAGGCCTAGCAGTGACCATTGTGGGCTCAAGAGACATCACTGTACATTGAATCCGCAAGAGGTTTCACCCAGAATGTATAGTAAATCTACCACAATCCCTACACGATCAATACGGAGTTAAACGGCCAGTACTGGCTGTGGTCTCGGTGATGACAGTGGGGGTGGGGTGGTTATTGAAGCAGGTTCAGAGATGGGGACAGACACAAACTAAAGACCTTGCTGAAATAATAGCCTCCTCCTACAACCACGCAGCCTATTCTCTGACTTGTACTGGAGGTTTTTGATTTGATACTTTGCACTGATATGTGTTACTTTGCACTGATATGTGAAGGCAATCTTCACCCTGTTACATACAGTGCAATCGGAAAGTATTCAGACCACTTGACTTTTCCCACATTTTGTTACATTACAGCCCTATTCTAAAATTGATTAAATTACATTTTTTCCTGGTCAATCTACACACAATATCCCATAACGACAAAGCGAAAACAGGTTTAAGATTTTTTTTGCAACTGTATAAAAAATAAAAACAGAAATACCTTATTTACATAAGTATCCAGACCTTTTGCTATGAGACTCGAAATTGAGCTCAGGTGCATCCTGTTTCCATTAATCATCCTTGAGAGGTTTCTACAACTTGATTGGTGTCCACTTGTGGTAAATTCAATTGATTGGACATGATTTGGAAAGGCACACACCTGTCTATATCAGGTCCCACAGTTGACAGTGCATGTCAGAGCAGAAACCAAGCCATGAGGTGGAAGGAATTGTCTGTAGTGTTCCGAGACAGGATTGTGTCTAGGCACAGATCTGGGGAAGGGTACAAAAATTCTACATGATTGAAGGTCCCCAAGAACACAGTGGCCTCCATCATTCTTAAATGGAAGAAGTTTGGAACCATCAAGAGTCTTCCTAGAGCTGGCCGCCTGGCCAAACTGAGCAATCGGGGGAGAAGGCCCTTGGTCAGGGAAGTGACCAACAACCTGATGGCCACTATGGCAGAGCTCCACAGTTCCTCTGTGGAGATGGGAGAACTTTTCAGAAGGACAACCTTCTCTGCAGCACTCCACTAATTAGGCCAGATAGAAGCCACTCCTCAGTAAAAGGCACACGACAGCTTCTTGGAGTTTGCCAAAAGGCACCTAAATGACTCTCAGACCATGAGAAACAACATTCTGCGGTCGGATGAAACCAAGATTGAATCTGGAAGAAATCTGGCACCATCTCTACGGTAAAGCATGGTGGTGGCAGCATCATGCTGTGGGGATGTTTTTCAGCAGCAGGGACTGGGAGTCTAGTCAGGATCGAGGGAAAGATGAACGGAGAAAAGTACAGCGAGATACTTGATGAAAACCTGCTCTAGAGCGCTCAGGACCTCAGACTGGGGCAAAGGTTCACCTTCCAACAGGTCAACGACTCTAATCCAAGACAACCCAGGAGTGGCTTCGGGACAAGTCTCTGAACGTCCTTGAGTGGTCCAGCCAGAGCCCAGACTTGAACCCGATCAAACATCTCTGGAGAGACCTGAAAATAGCTGTGCAGCGACGCTCCCCATCCAACCTGACAGAGCTTGAGAGGATCTGCAGAGAAGAATGGGAGTAACTCCCCAATTACAGGTGTGCCACGCTTGTAGCGTCATACCCAAGAAGACTCAAGGCTGTAATTGCCAAAGGTGCTTCAACAAAGCACTGAGGAAATGGTCTGAATACCTATGTAAATGTGATATTTCAGTTTATTTTTCTATATGTTTAAAAAAAACTGTTTTTGCATTGTCATCATGGAGTATTGTGTGTAGATTGATGAGAAAAAAACGAACAATTTAATCCATTTTAGAATAAGGCTATAATGTTACAAAATGTGGAAAAAGTCAAGGGGTCTGAATACCTTCTGAATGCACTGTACATAAATATTTTTTTTAATGCAGATGCAGTGTTTATATATAAAATAAAGTATCATGATCGTATACACAACATTAACAAAACTGATACTAGTACCTGTCAACAATCTTCCCTGAATTGATGCTTTTGGGAACGTTTCATTTAAATCACTCTAACCCATGAAACAGTGTGTGTCTGATTTGACACTGACACCCATTTGAAGCTGTATGAACATGTTTAACATGCTGAAACAGATTGCAGGTATGAGACTCTTCAACGTGACAGATGGGCATGGCAGCGGAAAAAGCGCTTCGTAAGAGCTACTCCTTGTGAGTGTCCTTCCATAGATATTTCCTCTCAAAAGAGTCCACTTCATCTGGAGATGATGCGTGGACAGTGAAACGAACATGAAATCCATCCTATTGGGCTACTACTGACATTAATCTAGCTAATCACTCCCAAATGTCTGAGAACTAAAAAAGAGGACCTATTTTTTTGTATGTGTTTACATTTTAGACTTGAGTGAATCATTCCTTGGGTTTACACCTAGAAAGAACTGTACAGTATGATTACAGTATGGTTGTATGGTGATAATGGTTGCGTGAGGCTAAGAGGTGAGACTTGAATCAATGGGTCATGAGGTGTGCAAATTACCCCCCATTACTGTTTGATGTAGCTCATTAGCCCACAATGCATCTGATAAAAATCACATTATGTAGTAAAAAGACCCCTCCCCTTTTCCAGATGTTTTTGTACTGTGTCCTGAGCTCTGCAACTGGATCCTGGACTTCAGGATCCAACAACACCTCCGCCATGCGGACCCTGAATACGGGGGCCCATCAAGGGTGAGTGCTTAGGTCCCCTCTTGTCCTCCCTGTTCACCCACGATTGCGTGGCCACGCACGACTTCAACACCATCATTAAGTTTGCTGACAATACAATGGTGGCAGGCCTGATCATCGACGACAATGAGACAGCCTATAGGGAGGAGGTCATCGACCTGGCAGTGTGGTGCCAGGACAACAACCTCTCCCTCAACATCAGCACGCCCCCATCCACATCAACAGGGCTGTAGTGGAGCGGGTCGAGAGCTTCAAGTTCCTCGGAGTCCACGTCACTAAGGAATGAACATGGTCCACACACCAACACAGTTGTGAAGAAGGCACAACAATGCCTCTTTACCATCAGAAGGCTGAAAAGATTTGGCATGGGCCCTCAGATCCTCAACAAAGTTCTACAACTGCACCATTGAGGAAGGCCTTAAAAATTGTCAAAGACTCCAGCCCCCCAAGTCGTAGACTGTTCTCTCTGCTACCGCACGGTAAGCAGTAGCGATGCACCAAGTTTGTAACAGGACCCTGAACAGCTTCTAACCCAAGCCATAAGACTACTAAATAGTTAACCAAATAGCTACCCAGACTATCTACATTGACCCCCTTTTGCACTAACTCTTATGACTCAACACATACATTGCTGCTTCTGCTTATTATCTATCCTGCTGCCTAGTCACTTTACCCCTACCTATATGTACAGTACATATCTACCTCAATTACCTCATACCCCTGCACATCGACTCTGTATCCATTTCCCATGTACATAGCCAAAGTATCATTACTCATTGTGAATTTATTCTCTCTGCATTATTGGGAAGGGCCCCTAAGTGAGCATTTCACTGTTCGCCTACACCTGTTATTTACGAAGTATGTGACAGATACCGGTTGATTTGATTTGAGAGGACAACGCAGACGAAAACCGGTCTGAGGATGTAGAGATTAAGCTCATTTGAGAGGTGCTACATTTCTCAGACTTTCACTTCCGGTTACCAAAATCAACTACAAAGAAGTTTCGAGTGACACTTTAAAAGATGTATCTTATTCAACACATTATAAACAAATGATTACCTTTCTCATCTCTCCAGGACAAGCCTGTCAGCGGAAAAGGAAACTGAGAAAGATGCTATTTTGATCTAATTGCTCAGAAGTAGGGAGGTAGAGCAATCAGTGCAGGACACAGTTTGTATTTGCGCTGCTTTTTTTGTTGGCTTCCCACAAGGATCACTGGGCCATTAGCTTCCATCGTCCCCCGGTGGTCGACGTTATCTCAAATTGGCCTATTTGAACCGTGACACATCTGACAAACAGAAGAGAAGATGAGAAAACAGAGACTCTATGTCAAAACAACTTGTGATGGGTGGTGGGAGATGAAGGGCTAGCTTTTTGGGAGCAAATCTGATCTATGAACAGATCTTCTGTGAACTGTGATCTGCTAACCACCAAATCAAGTATCTATGACACAAAGAAACAGACCCCATACCACTGGCTACATTATTAACCATTGGAAAATGCATTAGAGGTAGTTCTACATGCTGGTGATATTCAGAAACCTAAAGCAGTATTGACATCATAGACTAACATGTTACTGTAGAGAAGCTATGCAACAATTAACCTTATCCTCCTAAGCCACAGTATCTCATGATTTCTCGCTACAAACAATACGCCATAGATGTGACCTTTAGAAGGCCTGTTTGAATTTTTAGCTGTCAATCGATATTTGGATTAATAATCGATATTCTCTATTTTTGCATCCATTTATCCACTCACTACATGCGGGGCACACTGGATGTCTTAGTGATAGAGCAAGACGCACAATGGTAATACCTGCACGCAATTGAGGCATTTAGTCTTTTCAGAGAGTTCATATTTTTTCATGTGTGTGTTTATTGTGGGTTTGCTGCTGTAGTTCTGAAGGTTGTTTCAAACTAAAAGGTTTCCTCTGTGAATGAAGATGTTCTGCTGCTGTAAGGATGCTGGTTGTTTCACAACTGATAGTACATGCTGTTCATAATTTATTACTCAGGCCTAGTGTTTGTTCAAAAGACAAAATATGTGTTTCAAAAAAGGGAACTGCTGCTACCTCGCTGTCCAGCCAAGTTGCATGAACTGAGGAGCAAACTGAAGTGCAGAGGAAATTCAGCAACTCTTGGAAGACATTGGAAGTTGATAAAAGAGCTTCTTTATTATTAAAACTAAAACCAATGTGTTTCGGCCCTTGGCCTTCATCAGGGTTTTCATGTGCAAGAATTTCCTCTTGCACAAAGAAAAAGATCAAGGGTAGAGAGAGCTTTCACATGATTTAGCACTAGGAGAAGGGAGAGTGAAGAGTGGGGAAAATACAAGCTGCAGAATGAAGAGATGAATTAACTAGAGAGGAAAGCAGTAGGGTCTTGAGTCTGACGCTAGCAGCAAGCAACCAGGAACCAGAGAGATAAGCACTGTGATGACAGGAGAGAATTTAGAGATACCACAGACAGCAGCATTCTGAATGATTGGATAATTGACTCAGTGATTTCAAGAGAAATTATACCGTAAACATATGTGCTTTATCTAACAAACGATTCTTGATGTTGAAAGTGAAATGTTGATGCCGGTTCAGGATCTTTTTTTCCTGTCCCAGAAATAACGGAGCAAATTTTACCAGTAGGTTGAAAGAAGGCACAAAATGAACCATTACGTCAACAACCTTAAAATAGCTTGCACTGACAGTGTGAGCCATTTCTTTTAGAAGAATTCGTTTTCTTGCCAATGGTTGTAGTAATGTACTGTAAAAGAACAGTACCAAAGGAGGGGGTATTATCTATAACTAAAATACTGAGATAAACTATCGTCAAACCAGTTCTATCCACGTCCATCGGGTTGGAATGAAAGGTGGTATAAAATAAAAAAAACCCTGTGAAAGTCCTTGATATGAAGACATGAGTGCCTTGACATTTCCTTCCAAAAAAAAATTCAGCCGGGGTCAGTGTGAAAAGGTGAAAAACACTTATCTGAAAGGTCTATGAAGCCTTAACCGAACTTCATAAAGCACGATATTTACTGAACATTTTGATGGTGTTGCAGAAAAGGCCACCAGTATTTCAGTGCCCTTTATACCCTATAACTTTATATATCTGCCCTTTAGGTCTTATATCTCTACCTTTTACCACTTTCTCACCCTCTCACCCTCTCTCACCCTCCCTTCCTCACCTCCCATGTGTCCTGCACAGAAGAAGAGCCCTTTATGGTTCTAGGAGTATAACCTTTTTCCTAGTGTGTATGTAGCTGTACTGTATATGAAGTGCAAAGTAATTATTATAATTATCAGCAATTATGTATATGGTGTCAAACGTTTCATTTAAATGAGAATGAAGTTATCAAGGACTTCTTGTTGCGTTGACCTTTACCTGTTGTATGTGGGACTTTGTAACAGTGGGTATCATAAGTATTCGCCCCCATAAGTATTCGCCCCCTTGCACAAGGTGCACCTGTGTAATGATCATGCTGTTTAATCCGCTTCTTGATATGGCACACCTGTCAGGTGGATGGATTATCTTTGCAAAGGAGAAATGCTCAGTAACAGGGATGTAAACAAGTGTGCACAAAATACGATTTTTGTGCGTATGGAACATTTCTGGGATCTTTTTTTTTCAGCTCATGAAACATGGGACCAACACTTTGCATGTGTAACCATGCCAGCCCAGGATTTGCACATCGGGCTTAGTTACCGCGAGATCGTCTGAGACCAGTCACCTGGACAGCTGATGAAACCTAGGAGTATAAATAAAGCTATTTTGTGGGGAAGAACTCATTCTGATTCGCTGGGCATCACTCCCCAGTCATGTGAAATCCATAGTTTAGAGGGGCCTAATTTATTCAATTGACTGAATTCCTTATATATTCCTTATGTATAACTCGTTGAAATAAGTAAAATCGGTGACATTTTTGCATGTTGCGTTGATATTTTTGTTCAGTATAGTTGAATCTGTGCTTGAAATTCAATACTTGAATGAGGGACCTTACAGATGTTGTATGTACGGGGGAAAGAGGAAGGGGGAGCCAATCCCTATTATTTCACACAGAGTGAGTCCATGTAATTTATTATGTGATTTGTTAAGCCAAATTTGACTCCTGAACTACAGTAATTTAGGTTTGCCTGAACATAGGGGGTGATCACTTTAAGGGAGAAATGATCTACTTGATGCATAAGGTTATTTGACACCGAAAGTTGTACGTTTTACTCAGTGACACAATGTTGTTTTGTGAAAGTTGCGTTGTGAAAAACATGGATGTAGTGACATGATGCAATTGCTTCATTGATGCCCTGTCTTAGTTTGCCACTAAAATGGCTAAACTGCATCATTAAATTGTTATCCTTCAAAGTTACGAAACAAAAGGTTACATTCCCAGATGTCTTATTATATTACAGGACAGAAGCTTATGTTCTCATTCTATAAATCATTCCTTGAATAAATCGTACTTGCATTTATTAGTGAGGAAAACCCCCAAAACATATTTTATCTGAGAGACTTTGCACAGCCTTCTATACTTTATACATCTCCTAATAGCTGACCATGCCGATTGCCCTTCCACTCTTCACTGATGCTCATCACCATCATAGCACCATAACATAACACAAGTTTGTAGAACTTGATTGGCTCTAAACACGGGCTGATAAAATAGGAGTTTAATTCCCAATGAATATCCATTAGACATGACTCACTAAAGCAGAATCTGACTGCATGTGTCATATACAATACGTAAATCTGTCATGTCCGAACGCATCGACGCCGGTGAAGATAGATAGATACTAGCTGCGGAAGACTTTTTGCAAGGTCCTTTGCAGACTGGTTTTCATTAGACTGTGCCTCTGATGCATTGCGTCGTTATTTGGAGAGGGAAAAAAAAGCCACCCAGCTTAACTGGATCGAGACGGTCTTTTAAGGGCCGTGTTCTGTGCCTCGCAGCTTTAAATCCTCTCTTCTTTCCCTTAAGCACACACAGGTAATTTATTCTCTCCTCCATGTAAGCATATGGCTTATACATAATGGTTTCTGACTGATAATGATAAATATTTTGTAAACGTATAGTGAAAAAAACTCAAATACTAATCAACCCAAGTGGAATTTCTACATGTTGTGCCTCCAGAATGCAATGTTACAAAACCCTATGACAACAAAGTAGAACATCTGATCAAATCTGGTTTTCCGGAAAATCCAAGCGTGGTGTGGATTGGTCAGTCAAGAGCCTTTGACACCAGGTTAAAGATAATGAATTATGTATTGATTAATCATAATTTTGTCCGAATTCCACTGAAGGAGGTTGACCGCCATGGAGCGTTATGGATGGACACTAACACCCCGGTGTTAAGCCTGTAAGGAATTGGCGTTATGAAGTCATTCACCCAGAAAAGAGAACCATGGCTCAGTTATCTAGGATGGGGAGATTTCCTGCATCACGACACAGGTCAACAAACACATAAAGATACCACATGGATCATGGCGGAGACTATGTGAGATGAGCTAGCTCATGTAGCCCGGAGGACAGTGCCTTTAGTGCCTTTTGTCCATCCATTCTTCAACTACCACTCACCCCTCTATGTCTCAGTCCATTTGCTTTCTCTACCTCCCTCTCCTCCTCCGCTCCTCTCTCTGTGAACCTGCCCTAGAGCTGTCCTGTCATAGGCTATGTGGGTGAGTGGCAGTGTGGTAGATACGCTGCATTTACCCAATAAAATCCATTTCCATGGTTATATCCTTGTGTAAATGTTGGAGTTGGCTGGAATCTGAATCCTATAACGTCTCTTCAATGTTCAGTTACTGACAAAGGATAGGTAGTCATATTTCAATACATATTACAATGGGCTTATTCTTAATTCCAACCTCTATAATTGTATTTATTCACGTTCCTCCTTTCGCAGTCCCTTGCAACATAGTGATGTGCCACAACACTGTCATTTTCCTTTTCTCTCGTGTTTCACCCAATGAGATTATATCAAATACACCTTTCATGAGAGAAGGTCCCCTACTCCCCAGCCATTGTGAGACCTACCCACCTGCTATGTTTCACTTCAGTACATAGCAGTAGAGGCTCCTGCGAGGAGGAAGGGGAGGACCATTCCCCTCAGTGAAATTTCATACAAATAAAAATGGTGAAACATATACTAATTATATTCTTATGTCACCAAATAATTGATTAAAATACACTGTTTTGCAATGAAGGTCTACAGTAACTTCAACAGCACTATCTGGGGTAGCACCATAGTGTAGCCAGAGGACAGCTAGCTTCCATCCTCTGGCTATATTGACTTCAATACAAAACTTGAATGAACTGACATGTTGTCCATGCAATCATAGAATTAGGATCAGAGAACGAAGTCAGTGTGTTGTATTGTGATTGCGCTACAGAGCATTATTGGTGTTTTATGTGTTGAGACGCTTGGTGACATTGTTGGATAGTTGAGCATTTTGGGGATATTATTCAATTCAAATTAGTTTTTTGAAATTACAGGAGACGGAGGAGGTATTTTATAAATTGTTTTCAGAACTTTATTTTTGTGTCCAGTTAGTGCATGTTATTTAAATTTGCCTTGCTAACTTCAGTAGCTAGCTAACTTAGCTACCAGGGAGTGTGCAGTTTTCTCTGCCAGAATGGCCAATGCTGAAGAACCTCTTTCATTCTCTGGGGTACACGGAAAAGGTGTGAATTAAAAGCGTGGGTCGACCTCTGCCTGAGATCAGTTTCATGGAGAAGCATGAAAAGGTGAGGGCGTTCAATACCAACTGGTATCAAAAGTATAGCTGGTTAACAGGGAGCCTTTCATCAAGCCGCCTGTATTGTTGGCTTTGCCTGCTTTTTGGAAAGACTGAGCCTTGGTCGAAAGGTGGGTACAGTGACCTGAAGAACATCGATCGTTCAGCTAAACGGCAAAACAAAAGCAGGGAGCAAATGCCCAAATCAGATTCAAGCTTCTGGGAAAAAGCTACATCAATGATGACGAAGGTCTGCGTATTCAAACTGCGCAACACAACGAGAAAGTAAGAAGACACAGGGATGTTCTCAAGCGGCTTATCAACACCACTGCGTTTTTGGGCATGCAAGAATTTGCAACTACAAGGAGCTTGCAGAGGCAATTGCACGTAACGATCCTTTACCAGCTGAGCATATCGAACTTTCGACAGTATTTTCTGGGATGTCGAAAACAATTCCGAATGATTTGATCGCATCATCCATTAAAAGTCAAATTAAAGAGAGGTTTCCACGCTTTTCCAGGCTTTACACTTTCCTCTGATAGTAATCACTCAGGACAGACAAGTAAAAACTCCTGACATAAATGTTGCAGCAGCCTAGGCTACACCTAAACATTAGAAATCTGACATCTCACAAACAAGACTATTTTTCAGTCTGATCAACTGTAGGTTACTAATAAGAGCAGCTGCATACAGCCTATGAACCCTGTCCATCTGGGCAGGGTAAACTAATTGGTAACGTTATGTATTTATAGTCCATTTGTGTGTCAGGAGAAAATGTGAATGTGATCAGTTTGTTTATATTCAAAATTGGGCTGGCTAGGGTGCCTATACGTTTTTAATTAAATTATTAACTGGAATTCATCAATAAACATAGTGATGACGGGTGTGTTTAAATGTTTTATAAGGCCTACAGTTGCATAGGTCTGCATGATGCAAACATGCATAAAGCAAACTCAGCCCTGTGAGTTCTATTGTCTATCAGTTGTTGTCTATGTGTCTCGGTAGAAGAAATCCCCCTCCTAATCTAGTCTAAATATCATTTATATGAACAAAAGGTAGCTGCAGTCTGACAGGGTTTTCATCCCCCCTGGGCCAGGAGTTTTTTTCAGTCGTTTTTTTAAACCATGTGACTGGTGTATCATAGTCCGTAGAAAACCTTTTTACAAATGATTAATCACTGTCATACCTTATATTTTATTTTACCTTTATTTAACTAGGAAAGTCAGATAAGAACAAATTCTTATTTACAATGACGGCCTACCCCTGCCAAACCCGGATGACGCTGGGCTAATTGTGCGCCGCCCTATGGGACTCCCAATCACGGCCGGTTGTGATACAGCCTGGAATCGAACCAGGGTCTGTAGTGACACCTCTAGCACTGAGATGCAGTGCCTTAGACTGCTGCACCACTCGGGAGCCCAAAAGGGTATAGGGTTCAGAGTTTTCCTAGTTAGGTTAACATATAATGAAAAACTCCAGGCCCCAGGGGATAAAAATTGCCCCACCGCTCTGGGACCTATGGTGCCACCAGTCTGCTTGCAGTTGTCAGTTATCATCAGGTATGTGGATGATCAGGGCTTTATTCAGGAACGTTTCTTGGGCTGCTTTGATGTGTCAAGTGGGCGAGATGCGCAGTCTGTGTTTGATTTCATACATTTTGAGATGTCGGAGTTTAACATCATAGAGAAACTCGTCCAAACCTATGATGGCGCAGCTGTAATGGAATGTATCTGCTATTTATATTTACAGCTAAGTCCCCTCCTGTTCCCTGATTAAGATGTGATGACGACTTCACTCCACTACCATTGTCAACTTTCTCCTGACATGAACTGAACCCACGTCTCATGTGCCCACTCATCCACTGGCACATTGAATGTTTCCCCTCCACGCACTGTGAGAACCCCTATTCATTTTCTCTCATTACTGTTTGTAGAGTCAATCACTTATGCAATCACATTAATACATCAATGATTTTACGCCTTGCTTGGACAAATTCATTCTTATCTCTTTTGTCTATCTGTGTTGTGTTATTGTTCTGGGTCTTCCCAGTCAAATCTTGTACTGCACTGGTCAAGCCTCTGAACACCTCAACTCATGCCTCATTCAATCACGGCTGTGATCCTTTTCCAACTGTGTAAGTAGCCCTCTCATTCCCACTCCCCATAATATTGTACTATACATGTCTTTATTAAATGCTTTAGGTTAAAATAAAAACACACTGTCGTCTCCGTGTGTTCCGCTCCTATGCCGTGGGTCTCCCATCCTCTTAAATTTTAAGTCACCAGCCTCCCCTGGTATATAGTATACTACTACCCCAGTTGTTGCACAATAACCTGTCTTTCTTCAGCACAAAATTGTATGTAGTAAATGTAATACACTATTATGATTTGTGCCCTTTTTTATTATGTACCGTAATTCATACAACAATAAAGCACACTTATTACATCAAAATCACACTACTTGAAGCTAGAGGGAAGATTTACACTAATTTAACAAAAAATTAAGATAAGCTTGAATGCATGAGAGAGAGAGAGAGTGAGTAAGATAACGGCCCTTCCTCTCAATAGACCATTAACAATTCATCTCACCAAAACCTCAGTGTTCTGTGATAGTTCATACATTGGAAAGGTAATGATTCAGCGGGTCATTATGAGATGGCTTTACTCGATCCTATTTTGCTGCTCCTAGTTGTGTGAGGACAATGAAAATGAATCCGGAACAATCCCTGACTAGTTCTGGTGCTCAACTTCCCCTGTAGTAGTAAGGGTAGACATTTAGTGGTGTAGCTTTTACAGCATGAATTATTCTACCAGGAACAACGTCGCTGCAGCAAAGCCAGCTGGTGTGCGTGTTTGTTTGTTTGTTTCTAGGACAAACTCCATACCCATTTAAAAGTCCTCATGCGGTTTTCTGTCTTCATGTTTACTCTGATTAAAAAAATGTGCCCCAATTTAACCAAAAGGGGAGCATTTAGGAGTTGGGACAGGGCTGATATTTTTTTGCATCAAGCTTTTTTTGCAACAGTTAATTCATTATGAGGGGATCTGTGGCTAAAAGACAGTCAAGCACTTTGTTGTCTCCATAGTCTTCCTATGAAATGTGGATGTTGGCCTAATTTGTTATTTGCCCATTTGCAGGTTGCATGCGTTACTTGAGCATGTGGTGATGCACGCTTATAAGCTTGAACTCATTCGAGATAAGACACACATCGATAACTAAAGTAGTGCAAGTACCTGGTGTCTTTTCAGACACACCAAGTGAAGAGTTCACCCGAACATCCCCAGGCCCCACTTATGGAGTGGTGGAGTATGGGTAATGGCTTCTTTTTTTCCCATACCACCTCTGAGGACACCCATCATCCACCCTGCTACCCTCTCTCCTGAACGGTAGGTGCCCTCCTAGAACTGCCTCACCAAATTGGATTAATTAAAAGCATTGCTTTGAAGTGCCAGCCTCTTATTCACAGGAGACATGGCAGGGGGGGCGCGGAGGGGCATGCAGAAATTATAATGGGAGTGGAGAGACTATGGGTGGGGTGATAAGAGGGAGGAAAGAGAGCATCTGTGGAACAGTGGGGGGAGGTGGGAAGGAAGAGGGCAAGGGAGGGAGAAGGAAAACTTGAAGAGGGAGAGCAACAGAGAAAGGGGGCAAACAAAGAGCGAGGAAATAAGTGGGAGGAGGACTTTCTCTCTTCTAAAAACGTCTTACTTTTGTGGCAGTATTTCCCCAGAGCGCCTGGCATACAATTAAACACATCGATTCCCCCACTGAAGCCTCTCCTCGTCAAGAACATTGAGCAGCCATTGCAGATGGACCGCAACTCAGAGTTGGACTCCCGGGAGAAAGTTTTGGGGCTGGAAGATGGCTACTGCAACAAGACTGGTGTAACTTGAGCTTCAGCATCTAATTAGTTCCGCCACCTATCTGACTCAATATCCTGATGATTGCGCTGGATCACAGGCTAGTCTGTGTAGGTGCTTAAGAGGAAGTATCCATTCACAGAGGAGCATACTGTCGTTATGTAAGTTCTCTGCCTCCCGCACCTCAGCAACATTCACAGCGGCAAAGGGAGGGATTGCATGGGGAATCAGACTGGTCCTATCCTCAGTCACTTCCAACAGCACTCTCCATGGTCATTTATAAAGTTAAGTGCAATGCTTTCATCAATTTCCCAGGTCTAGTTTCCATCCATTTACACCGTTGTGTAATCCTACCAGTTGATATAGAGGCACGGCTTTGTTTGTTTGTTTTCCCGCTACCTCTTTGCACCGGTCTGAATCTTCATCTCTAGTATAAACACATACACCCCTCAGTTGTTCAGGTGGGCCAACACTAGATAAAGCTCGACCTCTTCAAACCCCCAGGGTGTCCATGTGTCAGATCATTGTGGGACCTTTTGGGCAGATCTGATACAGCAGAGCAGCGACTGAGTAATCCAACCATTCGGTGGATTTTATATCTTCCCCTGAGTAGTTATCGAGAAAATATGAATAATTCAGCAGACTAGAAATAGTTATCCTTTTTGGTGAAGTATCAAACAAATAAGGATGCAGTTTCATGATAATAAAAAAAAAGTCAATTCTCAAGGAGCAAATGATTCTGGAAGACATGAAAACCGCCAAGCAGGAAACAATCCTAATATTTTTTCATTTTGATTGCTCTCGTTATTTTTGCTCAATGCCTTGCTGGCCAAAAGTGAGTCTTTCTGTAGGAGGGGATGTGGGTTGTTTACCAGAAACATTTGCCATGAATAAACCCACATAGCTCTACAAAGATGATACAAATAAATGGAGGAGCAAAATATCTGTAGAGAGAATTAGTTCCATCCAATGTTAGCACTTGGTCCAAGCTCTCAAGAGAAGGTCAGTCTTGAAGATCCTGTGCACAGTATTCTGTACTGTGAACATGACCACCCCCAATGACATTGCCTTGTTCAAATTACTGAACACATAATGTTCAGGGATTACAAACAGCTGGCAGGATATATTGCCGTTATGCTATTAATTAATGCATTAATTATACGATAAATTCTCTTGAAATTCTCATACTGTAAAATAGCAAGGAGAGAGACGATGACAAAGTTTCAAACAGGTCATAACAGCTCACCATGTAAGAGAACCCCTTCTTACTAGATGGAAGGAAAATGTATATTGTCTTTTACCCTTGAGAATAAAAAAAGAAAATTTATCGTTTCTTAGCTTTACATTTTTATTTGTTTATGATCAACATATATTTTCTAGGATCTTTGGTGTTCCAACAGCACTTTGTTGCACATTGACTACTGTAATATGCTGCATTTTACCCTTTAAAGTAGATAGAAAACCCTTCAAATCACAATCTCCTACAAAAAAACATGCACACTGAAGACACTTCCTTGTTGAGTTCGCGTACACTCAGGAGATCACATATTGATAAGTGTGAGAAAAAGACACTATGGTGAGTCAGCGACAACAGAACAAATACACTCATGACCTTTAGAATTTCCCTGAAAGTATTTGTATAGGAAGCTCATTATCCTCAATTTATAAACACATTTCAGACTTGAATATATATAAACAAATTCCTAAACAGATTTGATCCAAATTTCAATCATATCCTGAAGATCACAGACATTTTTATTCTGCTGCACAAACATGTGAATATCACCTGTGTGAACATATGACAGTGTAATGTCTCGACTACACTGATTTTGTGATGATCTGTGAACAGTGTAAAGCATTATAACTAAATACGCTGAGTATGTAATGTGATTACATATTGCCCTTTATTGCACAGAAAATAAAAACACGGGTAGTCGCAAAACGTCCTGGGCTGTGGAGAACTGTAAGTGGAGATTTCTACTCTATATACTGTAGTTCCACTATTTAACTATGGTCTGGATTGAATTTTGAATTGATACACACGCTGCTGATTATTGTATGTTGGTGAACTGAGCAGTGGCGGTTCGAGACCATTTCAACTGGGGGGGGGGGGCAAGCTGGGGCCAGTTGTACTGTTAGAGGGGCCAGTTACATTAGACGTTATTGTTGTCATATCGTTTTCTTCACTGCATTGCAGGCATTAGCAGGCAAAAGACCATGTTCATAATCATCATCGTTGCCACTGTCTAATAACGGATGTAAAAAAAGAATGACAGCAAAAAATTTGTTAGGTAAAAATGATTTCATACTCCACATTTAGGGGGGCCACAAGGGGGTCCAAAATTGTTATTTCCCCCCCCCCCCCCCCCCCCCATGAGTAATAAAGAGCACAGATAGGTGAAAGCTGAAACAGATGAGCTCATCTAACGCAATGCTGTATGAGCATCAAGGTGACCAAATCCAACGCTGCTGTTTCGCTCACTGTTTTTCTCCCACTTCAAGCCCAGCAGGACTGGAGCCCACAGGGATCAGTTGTTCAGTTCTCCTGCTCCAATTCCATTTCTCTCTCCATCTCACCCAACAGTCACCACGAAGCCACTGTAAGCTCCTGCCTTGTGATTACAACACATCCTTTCCATTAACCCTCCTGACCAACAGGACACTAGAATGCAGTCAATCATATCCTCTTCAAATACAATAGAAAACAGGTGAAAGAAAACAGTAAATTCCACATGTTAAAAACCAAAAACAAGAAAAACACGAGATGAGGGTGCTCAAAAAGAAATAAAAAGGGGGAAACAAAAGGAAACTGTGTCAGCTGTCTGCTCCAGTTTCCAAAGGGGAGGGGGGTCTTTTCAGGAGCAGAGTCTGACAGATCTGGGTTAGCCTGAACCATTCTGATGCCTGATGGGTCTCTTGGTTTGTCTGTCGCAAACACTTTCCCATTACACCCCTTTCTACTCCTACCCAGATCACTCTGATATTCAACCCAAGAACTGTAAATGAGACTCCGGTCTTCCTGCTCTTTCCAAGGGTCGATGGTTAGACGTTGTTGTAAACAGATGATTTTTGTATAAAATCAGAATGGTATTGTCCCTCATGGATCATACGCTAACATGAAACACATTAATGCTTGAATAACAAGCATATATTTGTCCAAATCTAATTTCACTCAGTCTGACGCTATGAGAGGTAATCTAGTATTTCCCATAACCTTACAGGAGTCATTACAAGCCATAATGGGACCCCTTAATTGAGGACAAATTAAAATGAAGATCGGCACAGTACAAGTTAGTGGTCAGTCATACAGTATAGGAAAACACTGGGGAGACAATTTCACAATCGCATAAACAATGAACAAAATATATTTATCTTTTTGACAATCTTCCTGAAGTTGTTTGTAGTCAGATCAGCATATGAACCGACAAATGGTGCATTGCTCTCCTAGAAGTGATCTGAACAACAGAGATAGACAGTGCTGCTGCAGGGTCACATGACTAATGCAACTCTGGTAAATGTATATGAAAAAAGATTAGGATCAACCTTACGTTATTGCTTAAGTTGGCATATCTTCTTCTATAACCAATATCTTTCTAAAACATGAACTCAACAGATAGAATCACAATATACTTTGAGAGAGAGACAGATATAAGCAGTGCAAGTTGGCTGGACCAACAGTGGCTGAGAGACAAAAACCTGCTCATAATGCGTAACTTTTCACATCCAAATATCAAAAAAGTAACCCATTCACCATGGAGCTGCAGTAAGCACTTCCAAATTCATTAATTCAACACAGTTTCCTTCACTGTCAAAACCGACCACCTTGATAGGAAAAACAATAAACAAAATGTATTATTTTTTGCAGATTACTGCTAATTGCCAAACCAGTTTTAAAAAGAATTAAGAACTGACAAACCTGTTTGAAGCACACAAAGTCCATTCAACCTAGAGAGCTTTGCCCCTGTGGTGACTCGGAATGCGATCATCACCCCTGTGCACCTCCAACTGCCTCTCTGTCACAACAACACAACCCTCAAGGCACCGGGGCGGCTTGTGGGAGGCAAACTGGCCATTTTAAAGAGAGCCTTCTGGATGCATCTCCTTTTCAAATTCCATTTAGTCTTAGATGACGGGGCTCAACATACCACAGTGGATCTAGATAAGGAATCCTACTGTATAAAAGACAACCATCACAAGACATGGGGTGACAGTTTGACAGCGTAGAAGAGATGCACTATTGTCAAAATGCTTCACTTCAAAATACTTGGCACAGCATTTAGGTGTTTCAAAACAAGTTTGGAAGTTACGAGGCTGCGGATCTAGGTCTCATGATCTACATGCCACTAGTACATGTGTACTGTATACTGTTATTATTAAATCAACCTTTGAAATACATAAGTCATGCTGTTTGATTTCTTTTCTGGGTACAGGTTAACCATTGTCACACACACATCCGACCGCATACTGTACACCAGATACAGGCATTACACTGGGGAGGAAAGAGTAATGGTATTATCTGGCAACTCTCTGGTAGCAACGTCTTGTAATGCTACTAGGTTTGGCTGAACATATGACAAACTCGAGGATCGGCAATATTTGTCATCAACTATATGGTCGAGCTATTGTGGCGCACTAGACAATACTCTATTTGAACTTTCCAAGTCAAAACCGTGCAGTTTTATCAGTTAGACAGTATCAATATGTTGAAAAGAAGTCTAAATGAGAAGGAGGTTATGAGATCATAAATAGCAAAGAAAGGAGTCGCGTATTATTTTGTCATTTAACAGCGCACGGCGATAATATCGAATATCGCCCATGTTTGGAGTAACATATGGTGGAATTGGTCTCCCGAAATATTGCCCAACCCTAAATTCTACTCTGTAATGTAACGCTGCTCTCCTATGTAGTACAAGAGATTCAAAAGTTATCTTGGGTTAGCTACATCTTTGCGAACCACTAATCAACCATGACGACTATAACGGAAGAACGAAACGTTTTGTAACCACAAAGGGTGACATAGAACATCCTCTCTCTCTCACACAATAGAATATAATTCATAGACATAAAAAATAAGAATAAAAAAAGAAACTGATACAGAATCATCCAGGTTCACAATCAAACTGTACCAATGTGATTGGTTAATAAAATGTGCTTCTACTCAGCATATCAGCTTCATGCTAATAGTGATCAAGAGTCTTAACACGTTTTGAAGAAAGTTGCAATTTGATCATGGAATTTGGTCCTTGATGGCATTTGAAAACCACCGATCTGAAACCCTGATTGTAAAAGAGTCATTCAGGTCCACCTCCCTCCGATGGAATGGTCAAACTGTAGCTTTTGGATTCTTGCAATTGGGCAATGACACAAGTCTCAAATTGAAGTCAGGGCACGCAAAGGAACACCACATCCAAGAAAGAGACCAAGCCTCATCCTAGGTTGAAGATAGGTCTCATCCAGCCTACTATTGGATAGAAAACAGTTCATGCAATGGAGGAGTAGGATGAAGTTTTAAGTGCCTCATTTCATTGTTGGGATTGGAAGCCTCCAGAATAAACAGTAGTCAATGTATTAAGGCTAGACGGAGGAGAGTCTTCTAGGTAGAGATCAGATGGATATGGAAAGCACATGACCATCTATCGACTGTAGGGGTCTCCGTGGTAACTGGCACTGTAGCTGTTGTTGTTGAGAGGGGAGAGAACAGGGGACAGGGTTGAAGAAGAGGAGGAGGAAGCAGAGGGCGAGTGTGGATCTAGATCATCGACAAGTCCCACACCCTCAAACGCATCGTCTGTGTCCACAGGGGTCCCATCGGCCCCCTCCTCCACCCCAATGGGCCCCTGAGGGCTGAGATGAGAAGAGACTGTGATGTACTGGGAGGGGAGAGGTGTTACTGTCCTGCTATGGGCCCCAGAGGGCTCTAACAGGAAGGCTGAGCTTTCACCCAGCTGCATGCTCTGGTGGGTCAGAATACGGGAGGTGGGCTCTGTGAACGACAGAGTGCCACGGTGGGGCGGAGAGAGGGACGTCCAACCATCACCACCACCCTGACCCCTGCCCTGGGTGCCTCTGCCCCCACCCTGAGCCTCTGTCCCAGTCTGGGATCCGCGGTGGCTAACGATGATGCTGTTACCGAAGCTGCCCATGGTGGTGCTCTGCTCCCTCTGGACCACGGCCGTCGTACCACCCTCAGGGATCAGCCCGCGGAGCCGAGAAACGGCATCCTCCCCACTGCCCTGGTCTTGAGATTCCCCTGGGCGGGGAGGGGGAGGAGGAGGAAAAGACATGGAGAGCTTGGTAACACATACAGTAGAAACCGTTACATTCATTTCCTCAATGTTGGATTCACTTCATTACTGAAGCAAAAACATGTTGATTCGCAATGTCCTACTTGCTCAACATGTTGTTTGCACCTAACTACAACACACACATGAAAAACAAACCATTTCCACTTTTTACACAGATGCATGTCCTCTGCTTTGGCGGTTGAGAAACTGCCTCCATAACTGTAACCAGACAGTATAAACTATTTGAGGGAAGGTGGAAGTGGCAGGCATGACGTGATCGAGGTGGGCCTCTTCTCTGTGATTTGGCACGGCGCGGCGATATCTACGCTAGCCGTAGCGCTAGCCCTAATGAAGGCCGCGTTACCTGACAGGGGAAGAATATAGGTAATTACAAGGCTGGCTAATGTCGCAGTGTCCAACTAGCCTGGATAAATCCACTCCTAAAACAGCGTTACCAGTCTGCTTTAGCGTCTAGCCCCTACAGTAATACCACATACTGTAATCACATTAGTCGGGCAGCTGCTGTTGGTGCAGAGTTCAACTTATCCCAATCCCCTATTGAAAGGAAATCAAAGATTATTTTCCGAGCCTATAAAAAACATTAAGCAACATCTCGGAGAAAGTGCAGCCAAATAAATCTTTGAAACTAGACAGCTGTGTGCTGTAACATCAGCGGAGTATGAATAGAGTGAGTCATGGTGCAACTCAGTGTTACGCCTATCTGTCAAGCACACATGGTTATTTGGCTTTGCCACAACGTGATTGGCTGTTTATACCCATAAATGTAAAAAAATAAATATTCCTCTACAGGCAAAATACTGTATATGAAGATTACTGAGCGAACGTCGACAGCCTAAATGTTTCGCAAGCACACTTAATGTGATGCGGAGAATGAAAATGAGAGAGTGAGTAGGCTGCCTCTAGCGATGCATGGAGAAGCCAGACTGACAGATCAGAGTACTGGGTGTTATCTGTCAGTCACAAACTCTCCCGGGACTCTGCAAAGAAATTCATAATGAAATTTGTGTCAAAAACAAAGCCACAGTCAGAAGCACACAAGTGCAGTACCATAAGGTGGAAACACGGCAACTTTAGCATCCAAAACTTCAGGCATTCAGGATATGAACAAAGTACTTTTAAAAAAGTATTATTGTACTTATGGCTGTCCCTTCTACTGAAAACAGGAGGCATTGTTGTTTTTGTCAGGCGCTTAAATTGTTGGGAGTACGAAATATGTCAATTTGGAAGAGTAAAAACAGGCTGTATGTTTTTGTTCTTCATTTGAATTGGGCTCCAAGCAACCATAAAAGTTTATGAACAATGGTATTATACCGTTATCTGCAGAATTACACTGAGTGTGCCAGCAGGACAGTGGCCCTGGCAATGCTATTATTCGTATGGGTGGGACTACTACTGTACATTGGAAAAACATTCAAAAGAGCTACTGCTTACAATGTACAATACTATTTTTCGCACTGTGTTTGCTGGCAACAGTTACATCCACTCCAGTTTATGGCTACTGTATTCACTGCGCACATTACGATCATTTGTGGTCTATAGATCATATTCACTAGAGTGTAAGAAATGTGTGAGCGTCGACTACTGGGCTGTAATAATCCCAGCCGTAATAAAGCTCGGTTGCCCCTACAGGGGAGAGGCCATTAACGGGTTTAATGAAGGGGAGAATATGAGGGAGGGAGGAAGAGGGAGGCCTCCTCCCTCCGTGTCCTCAACCCCAGAGATAAGGAGGCAGTGAGTACTGACAATCACCTCAAACAATGACCAAATGTATTTATCACAGCCAACCACCCCTGTTGACTGACTGGTCTTGCTAATGATGTGGTGGTAGAACGGTGTTAAGATCATAGATAAAGAACTGAGATGACCTCGTAGATTAGGAACTGAGATGTTTTCTCTGACTCACCTGGAGCTACATTATGTCTCCTTTATGTCTCCTATTTGGCAGCTGTTTTGCTCGCAGGCAAAGATTGTCTCGACTTTTAACACTATTTTGTGGCGTATAATGACCCCACAAATGCCACTCAAATATGAGATAAGATTCTATTTACACTGAGAATCAGGTGTGAGGAGGAGGACTGGATGGGGTTACCTGGGTTAGCCAAGGTGGTGCTGGCCTCTGTGGAGGCCTCGGTTGACAGAGACGGTGTCGTCTCTGCGCTGCTGCCTGGATGAAGGTCCCTTATGTGTCCAGCAACTTCGGGGAGGAAGGAAATAAAACGCAGCACATGTTGAGACCGTGTTCGCTGGGAGAGAATGTACATTTACCTTACATTTTGTACGGTTTAGAAAACATGCGTGCCTTGGTGACGCCAACAGAATCTTGTGTTCATCGTGTAAGAGGAAAACTACATCCAGTCAGATTACAACCGTTTACCCAGGTAAACATTCAAAGTCATTCAAACCCTCCAAAAGCCACCTCATCGTGAAGGGAATTCTTCAAGGTGATCTGCTCCAAAAAAAAGAAATACGCCAAGGAGATGGATATGTACCGTGTATAGTACCCCGTACAATGATATATTTGTCGGAATATAGATTTTACTCTGACTGAGAAACCTGTGCTGTGTTTAAACCATATCCCTCAAACATGTTTCCTAAAGAAATGTTTAGTCTCAGTGAGGGGGAGAGGAATCGGATTAGCGCAGTATTTTGTGGCTCCATCTGCGAGGTGGAGAGATGAAAGCCCGCATTGAGCGGCTGCCGTCTGCCGACGAGGAGAGTGAATGAGGATAGTGAAGAGAAAAAAAAAAGCTAAAACGTCTCTCGTATGCAAAACTGGACTAGGGACAGTTCCTCCTATACATGTTCTCTCAGACCTCCAAAATCGTGGATTTCTGATTGTGACATCAAAGGTGAATATTGGCGTGACTATTTTCACTTCGAGATCCAATCAAACCAGAGACTGACAAGGCTAGGGGATTATACTGAAACTCGCATGGCATCAGGGAATTGGATATAAGACCTGCCAGTGGGTGGCATTCTATCTGACTGTTTGACACCACAAGGCCAGAGGCTGCATGAGTAGCACTCTCAGTGTCAGTCACCTGTCCACCTGCTAACTGAACTGCAGAACCTTTTTAGAGTGGAAGTTTTTCCCACAGTAAATAGCATTGACGGGTACAAATCCATTTAGGTTTTCCGCCTTAGAAGGGATGACGGGAACGTTTACAGTGATGGATCACACCCATTTACCTTAACGACGACGCCTCTTGATAAGTAGGTGACAAGACGAGCCTTGGTTGGTTAACCACAAAGAAATAAACAATGTACATTACAAAAAACTGTATGGTGACGTTTCGGATCTAAGATGATTCTCATTCAAACCATTCAACCATAGTTCAGTGAAAAAGTAAACTGAAGATTTGAAAGATGATTTCTCCCTCGCCCCGCCCATATACGGTATAACCTGTGTAATTACACGCTTTTCAATATACTGAAAGTTTTCCAGTCGTTAAACCGGAGGGGTTTCTTGACGACCCAGATAGTAAATGGTAAGTCCTGGGGGGCCTCTATTGCTACTGTTGATTAGTCAAATATCCTCAGTCTATTCTCCATTTCCCCCATCGAACAGCGGGAGGCGCCATTTAAAATCCTCTTCGGTGGAGTAAGAGAGCATCTGCTTTATTGCTCTGCCCTGTGTCATCTCCCAAGCGTGGCCCCAAAAATACAGAAGGTGTTGAGGGAACGTTTCCTCCGTACCCACACGGCCTCTTATCGGCACATCAGAGGACCAGCGCTGAGCATTTCCTATAGTCTCTCTGACTCTCCCGCTCTCTCTCTCTCTCTCTCTGTCCGTGGGATAAATGTTCATTTGGCCTAATAATGCAACTCGGGCGCTTTAGCTTCATCACTGTCCTGACAAATTGATTGCGGCTGATTTACCTGCGCGGTGGGCTATTAGGGCTCTCCGAAGTGTGTCGCTGCCTTAATGAAAGCAGGTGGGAAGTGTCACCTTGTGTTTAATACCTCTCCTCTGCACAAAACATAGGGTGTCTGACTGGCTGGAGGGGACTCGACTCAAACGAAATCTTGGCTGAAGTCACTTTGCCGGGTGGGCGGGTGTAACAGAGGTGCTGGTTGACTTCTTTTGGGGATCATTCGGGAATACGATAAATCGGAACTACTTAACTAAAATGACATATTAGGCCTTACACAAAAGAGAAAGTAAGACCCTGGGCAAGAGTCGTGCCGAGTGTCCTATGAGACAGCTATTCTTTGAAGCACAAAGGCTCGACTGCCAAGGCATAAATACGGTGTGTAATGACTCTATCATGATAAAATGTGATCATCCTCTCTCATAGTGCTGCTAATCCATTTCAAATGAACACGTCGAGCAATGTTTGAATACAACTTGCTGAACAAGAGTTGGGCCTGAGGAGTGCGCTGTTCAACGCGATGCGCGGAGGCGTGTTCCCAATGCCTGCTCCATCCAACGGCAAATGCTCCATCAGGCATGCACTGGAGAGAGCTGCTAAAGAGTCACTTAAGGCATCACAGCCGTGGAGATGCGGATTAGTCAAACCAGCCAGCCCACAGTATGTGGATGGATGATTCAGATCCGAATGATACGTAAATGTAATTTCCCTTTGCACCAGGCCCAACAGTGCAACGGGCAAACGCAATTGCAAAGTTGCCCATTTGTTGGGACTATTTTGACCTACAGTCAATTTGCACTCACACCAATAATATTATGATGAATAAATTCAGGTTTTAATCATTAAAAACCTTTTCTTTGTGAGGAGTAATATTAGGCATCCTGATAGTGGTGTTTCATACCTCCATCATTTTTGGGGAAAATTGTCAAATACACAATTTGCATACAATACCTCCATCTACCACTGAAAACTCCTTGGATGATATATTTCAGATAATATTAGATATTATGAAACCTAACTTCAGGTTTGGGTAAGGAAGTAGGCATCATAAGAAAGTAGCGTTTCTTATATAAGAGGGACTCGAGTCTTTTTTTATGGGAAGGAAAACACTCCACTTCAAGAAATAGGCACATTTCCACTCGAGAGTATCGGCGTCCGAGCAGTCAACTTTTGAAGGGCGGCGGGTTGGAGTCAAAGCAATCAACCTTAATTACCCTCGAACTCCTGGACACCTGTCAGAGAATCCTCTCATAGCTCAATCTGTATGACGAGGACCATGACAGAATGAACAGACATGGTCAGAACTGGTTCCAAGTGAGGTACAATTAGTACACGCCTACATACAGTACAGTGGATCTCTATCCCCCAATAGGGGAGTAGAAACAGAGATAAATGTTAAGTGCCGGATACGATTGGATGAAAGGTGAAAGGCCCTTGTCTTATGGTGTACAAAACATCCTTTTTTGCTTGAAATACTGTAACTTATTGAAGGCTTGGCGTGAGACCTTGTTTTCGAATTTCCCGCCGGGTGTTTGTTTCCATCATTCATTTGTAATGAGTATAACGGAGGTGTGCTAATGCTCTCGCGACGTAATGCCTCGTGCACAACATTCCAGCTGAGCCGAAATGGACTGTGGCGCTCCGTTTGTGGATATTGACTCTATTGGAATTGAGTCTAAAACCCCTGTAGACAGTACCTTAAGAAGGCCCAGACACACAAAAGCAGGTCTCATTTTCTCTGCCAGCGCTCACGTTCCCAGATGTGCCACTGGGAAACATAAAGATACAGTAATGGAAATGATATTTCAGTGCCCCAAGAGAGACGTGTTTTGGATGAGACCCAATATCACGACATCTATTTATGTGATCTGTTACTAAGACAGTTAATGCAGAGATATCGGGTAATTGGTATTGCTATATTACCACTGGGACAACAGACAAGTAATGGTCCACTTCACCTGATTTAGGAACCAAGAGCAATTCAGAGGTTATTGTCTTAAAGGGCAATTTCACTTCTTTTAAAAAAACAAGTTTTTTACTTCACATTGATTATCTCCAGCACCACCTCAACATCAACATATGTGAAAATGGCACCTTTCTGTTTTATAGTAAGAAAAAGATAGGAAGTATAAGTATTTCCAATTACATCATTGATGCGCATCATATGATTTTAACCAATTATGAGTAGGCATTGCCTACTAATTGGTTGATGATGTCATTGGAAAGACACGGTATCTTCCTGTATCTTTTTTTACCACAAAATATAGAAACACGGCATTTTCACATACAGTATGTTGATGTTGGGGTGGTGCTGAAGATGATGAATAGGAAGTTGAAAATTAGTGAAATGTACCTTTAATTAACTAAACAAGTATTTGCTTCCTGTTGCCAGGTACTGTATGAGCCATTGGTGCATGCCTTTGAGGTCTTTGTTCTGCTCTGTATGGAATGAGGTCAAGGAGGTTGTTAAGACTGATTGCAATTAGGTTAAGTCCTAAATGCCAAATTCGTCAAATGAAAAGGATTCCATAAAAAGTTAATTCAATTATGACGCTACTAATTTGCCAGGTTGTATTTCCTGACAGCAACGAGGAACAAATTCCCCATTAATGAAAAAACGCAGCCGTTGTAGAAATGCACTGAAACAGAACAGCAGAAAGTGTTGTGCAGTAAAATGGAACCTAGTTGTGAATTCAGTGATGGGGTGATCATTACCATCACCGACCATCCAAGAGGGTCGCTAGCTGATATGATTAAAACCAGAATGGTGATTTACACAGTTCACTCGCACAATTAATGACAAATTGAAAGTTCTTACAATATGCTTGAGGGGAGCTCTCTGCATATATATTGCATATTGTGACTTACCTGTTAAGACATTACACAGTTGAACAGCTCAGTATTATGAAAACGATATACAGTGCCTTCGGAAAGTATTCAGACCCCTTGACTTTTTCCACATTTTGTTAGAGTCCAGCCTTATTCTAAAATTGATTAAATTGTTTTCCCCCCTCATCAACCTACACACAATACCCCATATTGACAAAGCAAAAACAAGTTTAGATTTTTCTGCAAATGTATTTAAAATAAAAAACGGAAATATCACATTTACATAAGTATTCAGACCCTTTACTCAATACTTTTTTGAAGCACCTTTGGCAGCGATTACAGCCTCGAGTCTTCTTGGGTATGACGCTACAAGCTTGGCACATCTGTATTTGGGGAGTTTCTCCCATTCTTCTCTGCAGATCCTCTCAAGCTCTGTCAGGTTGGATGGGGAGCGTAACTGCAAAGCTATTTTCAGGTCTCTCCAGAGATGTCCGATCGGGTTCAAGTCCGGGCTCTGGCTGGGCCTCTCAAGGACATACAGAGACTTGTCCCGAAGCCACTCCTTCGTTGTCTTGGCTGTGTGCTTGGGGTAGTTGACCTGTTGGAAGGTGAACCTTCGCCCCATTCTGAGGTCCTGAGCGCTCTGGAGCAGGTTTTCATCAAGGATCTCTCTGTACATTGCTCCATTCATCTTTGCCTCCATCCTGACTAGTCTCCCAGTCCCTGCCGCTGAAAAACATCCCCATAGCATGATGCTGCCATCACCATGCTTCACAGTAGGGATGGTGCCAGGTTTCCTCCAGATGTGACGCTTGGCATTCATGCCAAAGGTCTTTCCTCAGACCAGAGAATTTAGTTTCTCATAGTCTCAGAGTCTTTAGGTGTCTTTTGGCAAACTCCAAGCGGGCTGTCATGTGCCTTTTCCTGGGGAGTGGCGTCCGTCTGGCCACTCTACCATTAAGACCTGATTAGTGGAGTCCTGCAGAGATGGTTGTCCTTCTGGAAGGTTCTCCCATCGCCACAGAGGAACTCGGGAGCTCTGTCAGAGTGACCATCGGGTTCTTGGTCACCTCCCTGACCAAGGCCCTTCTCTCCCGATTGCTCAGTTTGGCCGGGCGGCCAGCTCTAGGAAGAGTCTTGGTGGTTCCAAACTTCTTCCATTTAAGAATAATGGAGGCCACTGTGTTCTCGGGGACCTTCAATGCTGCAGAATTGTTTTGGTACCGTTCCCCAGATCTGTGCCTCGACACAACCCTGTCTCTGAGCTCTACGGACAATTCCTTCAACCTCATGGCTTGGTTTTACTCTGACATGCACTGTCAACCGTGGGACCTTATACAGACAGGTGTGTGCCTTTCCAAATCATGTCCAATCAATTGAATTTACCACAGGTGGACTCCAATCAAGATGTAGAAACATCTCAAGGATAATCAATGGAAACAGGGAGCACCTGAACTAAATTTCGCGTCTCATAGCAAAGGGTCTGAATTATTTAGTAAATAAGGTGTTTCTGTTTTTTCTTTTTATAAATTAGCAAAACATTTGAAAAACCTGTTTTCATTGTCACTATGGGGTATTGTGTGTAGATTGCTGAGGATTTGTATTTATTTAATCCATTTTAGAATAAGTCTAACGTAACAAAATGTGGAAAAAGTCAAAGGGACCAAATACTTTCTAGATCTAGTAGACAGGGTAAATGCTGGAGGGACTGGGGGAGAGAGACATGGGTATAGATATAGGTAGACCTTACTGTCTGTTGCTTCGGAGGCCTGGGATGTGCTGGGGACCTGTGGATCTCGGTCGGTCTGTGTTTCGGCATTCTGAAGCTGTAGGACGGGTGTCTGCGTGCCTTGTGATGTCACAACGGGGGTAGGGTGACGGGGCTGGAGACCGATGGCGTTCATAAGTCCCATGTCCCTTTCAGACCTCAAGGGGGCCCTGCTGCTCCTGCAAAACCCAGCCACATAGTCAACGCTGATCCATATGGATGTAAGTGTATGTATGACACTTGAGTGTTGGCATTGCATTTTGTTGAAACACAACTTACTGTTGTGAGCAAAAGGGGAGAGTCCAATGTCAATACACAGAACTAGTGCTGTCTTTACTTTGACAGACATGTAAGCACCGTTCAGAGAATGCCTGCTAGACAGAAGACTTGCATATCTCCATTGAAGAAAAAAACTCTACTTGCACATCCCCCTTCTCTGAAAGCCACATTTACCTTGCTATTGTTCTCACACACACCATCCTCAAAGGCCAACCCCTGCCAATTCTCACCCTGGTCGCTCTCCGTCGTGGCTCTCACCGGTACCACCGCCTCGATTGTTGTTGACAGCAAATACGAGCTCACTGTGCTCAGCGGACCCGTCTCCGTCTGACTGGGCATCTCTGGAGGGGAGAGACGAAGGGGAGAGAAAGAGATCGAAAGAGAGTGCGAGAAAGAAACAAAGAAAAGGAAAGAGAGAGGGACATTGTACAATGAGTCAGTACTATCATATTCATGTTTCATCATTTGGTCATATTTGTATGTTTAAATCAGAGAACTAAGAATGTTCAGTTCCAATGTTCCACTTGTCATGTCAGACCTATACAGCAGGATACGCTAAAGCTTTCAATAAGTTACAGTATTTCAAGCAGAAAAGGATGTTTTGTACATCATAAAACTAAACGTTTCGCTAGACAGAATGAGCAGTCCATACATTACCAACAAGCAGATCCCTCACAATGGTCCCCAGCATTAAGATGAGAAATCTTTTGTGCTGCTTCATTGCATCATAGCTCAAAATGACACAACGTTGACTGACGCAGGTAGTCAGACCTGGGTACATCCACAACTATGATTTCATCGGATAAAAATCAATTCACTCCGGCTATCTCCCGCGTAGAATATAAATAAAACGTACATCATTTTACCTTGCAGTGAAACAGTTGAGATCGTTTTCATAATACCGCACTGGTCTGAGAATCTGACCAATAAGTGTCTGTTCCACTGATGTTGAGCCATAAAATGACCTCAAGAACTTATATTCACATTTAAAACATTCCTGTCCAGTAGGATTGGATTAAATCTTTAAACAGAGACAGAATGGTGCTGGAGTTCACCTAGAGGCAGGTTTTGGTATTTTAATCCTGCAAAATGATCCAGAATTATTTCTTAAGTGGGGGCGGCAGGTAGCATAGTGGTTAGAGCGTCGGCCCAGTAACCAGAAGGTTGCTAGATCGAATCCCCGAGCTGACAAGTTAAAAATCTGTCGTTCTGCCCCTGAACAAGGCAGCTAACCCAGTCATTGTAAATAAGAATTTGTTCTTAACTGACTTGCCTGGTTAAATAAAGGTTCAATTAAAATAAAAAAAATTATATTGTTTTTTAAGCTCATTGTTTTTAATCAACGTTTCGTTTTTTTGATAGCTTATCAAGTATAGAACATATGAATTCTTCGCTTTTTAATCATCAACGTTAAATTAGTTAACATATTTGGCTACTTCTCCAACCGCTCCAATCAACTAGCAAATTGTTTGGATTCAAATACCAGCCGAGCTAGATCTTTCTAGATCCTCTACACAGAAGGATTCCTCAGAAGTTTTAAACAGATTAAAACAACCCTGCGTAAGGACCTTAAGAACAGCCTCTCGATACGGGCTCCTACGGAAAACATGGTGATCACGGGCCTGGCCATTTCTGCAGGCTGACCCTCGGGCAAATTACGTCACCCACTCCAAGCCAATACAGTCCATACAGAGAGCAGTGGACCAACCAAAATGTAAATGTAACGTTTTTACACCAATGCCTTCACACGTCGTGCACTCTACAATCTTCAAGCCTTAACAAGTCTCCTCTTTTGTATGAGTTTATCTCAGAGAATGATTTTGACCTGATCTGCCTCACTGAAAAATGGCACAAAGAGGGGGACTTTGAGCATCTAGATGCGGCAGCTCGGCCTGGATATAAATACATTGAAAAGGCGCGCGAGCCCCCCTCCAGACAAGCACAGTTTTTTTTATTCCTGAGTTTTGTGAACTATTAACCTCTGTACGCTCCACCCTCTCCAACATTGTAATTTTGGGTGACTTTAACATCCATGTTGACTCACCCAAGTGCTCTACGGCTGCTGACTTCTTTAACATGCTGGACTGCCTAAACCATGTGCAACATGTAATTGTTCCCCACCCACAATCGTCGACACACAATACATTATCACTGGAGATGTCCCTGCCTCTAACCAACTTGGTGTATCTGACCACAAGCCTGTGACATGGTCTGACTGCTCCCATTCCGCTCCACCGCCCAAAGGGGGCCATTCATTTCTGCCACCTAAGGAAATTTAACCCATCCCTCTTCCTGGAACACATCCAGCCCACCTTTGAGTCTGGCTGCAGTGAGCTGGCCCCCGACGTCATGGTCAACCTGTATAACAGCACTATGAGTAATACCCTGAGGAACATTGCTCCCGAAAAAACATGAAAGTAACCTTCCAACACTCTTCACAGAATGAAGACTCATGGCCGTAAGCTTGAGAGGTGTTGGAGGAAGGACGGCTTCACTGTCCATCTACTGGCCTACAAAGACCACCAAGCAAAGATATTCTGCTGTCCTAAAATCAGCACGATCCACCATGATCGTCAACAACAAAGCTAACCTCAGAATCCTCTTTCTCAACCATCAACCACCTTCTCAAGCCTGCAAACTCATCTGAGCAGTGCAATCGGAACTTTTAAAACGGGCCTTAAAACACGTCTCTACACCACTGTCTTTCTTATAGTCCTAACCTGGAAAGTCCTTTTAGCACCTAGCCTAATACTGCTATTTCCTGCCTGGATTCTAAATGTATGATGTTTTTATTGTATATATATTTTGCCTATGTAGAACTATGAGATGACCCAAAGCGCTATACAAATGAAATGTATTATTATTATTACTACTATAAACACAAATTAAAGAAATTCTCAAGTTCTTTTGTATACTTTTTATGCAGTACTGAAAGTAGTGCTGACGAGCTAAAAGTGGTCCCGAAAATTGCATACAACGTCACATATGTACAGATATCTGCACCACGTCATTGCTCTCTCTTGCTCTGCTGTGTGTGAATCTTGCTAGCTGCCACTCAAATGGCAAGGGGCTGAAGCTCATTGGCTATAACTCTAATTGCTAGGGGGCTAATGGCTAATTTAGTTAAAACAGTAATTCTGCTCATAGATTATGCATGTATGAACTAAACATTCAGCCCTAAATGGGAGGTTAAAAAAATACTTATTAGTCGCCAAAGTTCCAGAGCATGTCTTTAAGTCACATCCAAATAGTATTGTGGCATGAGTGTTGGGAGAATGCAAGCCCTCCATAAAGCCTGGTAACATTGAATAGCTAGAGATAGTCAAGCAGTTGGTTTCTGGGAAGACAGCACTATTCAAATGCATCTATCAGCTGTATCTTAGACGGATTAATAAACTGCATCTTATTAGAATAATTAATCAACTGCATCTTATTACAAGGATTAATAAACTGCATCTTATTACTTGGAAACGAGCTAAATAAGTTTCCATGTTCCATTAATCCCCAGCTGCATCTTATTAGAAGGATTAATAAAATGCATCTTATTAGAACGATTAATAAGCTGCATCTTATTAGAATAATTAATAAACTGCATCTTATTAGAAGGATTAATAAACTGCATCTTATTAGTTGGAAATGAGCAAAATAGGTTTCCATGTTCCATTAATCCCCAACTGCATCTTATTAGAAGGATTAATAGACTGCATCTTATTAGAAGGATTAATAAACTGCATCTTATTAGAAGGATTCATAAACTGCATCTTATTAGAAGGATTAATAAGCTGCATCTTACTAGAAGGAAACTAGAATGAAACGAGCAAAATAAGTTTCCATGTTCCATTAATCCTCAACTGCATCTTATTAGAATGATTAATAAACTGCATCTTATTAGGATTAATAAACTGCATCTTATTAGAAGGAAATTAGTAAAATAAGTTTCCATTAATCCCCAGCTGCATCTTATTAGAAGGATTAATACGCTGCATCTTATTAGAAGGAAACGAGCAAAATAGTTTTCCATGTTCCATTAATCCCCAGCTGCATCTTATCAGAAGGATTAATACACTGCATCTTATTAGAAGGAAACGAGCAAAATAGTTTTCCATGTTCCATTAATCCCCAGCTGCATCTTTTTAGAAGGATTAATAAACTGCATCGTATTAGAAGGATAAATAAACTGCATCTTATTAGAAGGAAAAGAGTAAAATAAGTTTCCATGTTCCATTAATCCCCAGCTGCATCTTTTAGAAGGATTAATAAACTGCATCGTATTAGAAGGATTAATAAACTGCATCGTATTAGAAGGATAAATAAACTGCATCCATGTTCCATTAAGCCCCAGCTGCATCGTATTAGAAGGATTAATAAACTGCATCGTATTAGAAGGATTAATAAACTGCATCCATGTTCCATTAATCCCCAGCTGCATCTTTTAGAAAGATTAATAAACTGCATCGTATTAGAAGGATTAATAAACTGCATCGTATTAGAAGGATAAATAAACTGCATCGTATTAGAAGGATTAATAAACTGCATCCATGTTCCATTAATCCCCAGCTGCATCGTATTAGAAGGATAAATAAACTGCATCGTATTAGAAGGATTAATAAACTGCATCCATGTTCCATTAATCCCCAGCTGCATCGTATTAGAAGGATTAATAAACTGCATCCATGTTCCATTAATCCCCAGCTGCATCTTTTAGAAGGATTAATAAACTGCATCGTATTAGAAGGATTAATAAACTGCATCGTATTAGAAGGATAAATAAACTGCATCGTATTAGAAGGATTAATAAACTGCATCCATGTTCCATTATTCCCCAGCTGCATCGTATTAGAAGGATTAATAAACTGCATCCATGTTCCATTAATCCCCAGTATCAGTGGACAAGCAGCAGAGTCAGCGAATCAGCAGCCTGTGAGAGACACTGATAAATCATGTACACTTAACGACCCTTCTGCTACAACCGTTAATTAAAATAAGTATGATACAGGGAAATGAAATAGTTGATAAGAAACTGAGCAGTGGCTCTTTTTGGGGTAGTTACCATGGATCTAGGAAAACTGCTGGCAGGCCTCAAATTGGGAAGATATAGCACAAAAGTGGATATCTTATATGGACTGTTCTTCTTTCTCATGCCGGGAGGTAGATAAACATAATGTGTATATTTCCAAAGACCATATTCTGGTGTGTAAACAGCGCAGTTGATGGACTGGTGTGCTGAAAGAAAAAAATGGATGAGAGAAAGGAGAAAGAGGGGATATTCTATTCACTCACTCCCTCAGGCAAAAAATAATATATCTGAGAGACAAATTGAGTGCGTGACACTTAAAATCGCCGGAACGGCAGCCCCTGACATGCTACTGCTTTCAAACCTGTCAAATTGTCTGCTTTACAACAAGCACACCAGGCAGTCGAAGAGACCTGCCCAAATCCCCAGAGGAAGACAATCTATGTCTTCTCTCATTTGCATGAAACCGGGGGGCGGATATCTTGAGATATAACATTGAGCTCTGCAAATATCACCAGAATGATTCAACATTAGACACATGCATACGTTATGCATGAGCTATTTTGACATAAGCTTGGACGGGCCCAACTCAAACCTGTGTCTGAGCCAGTAATTGGATATGGGCACTGTTTGCTTCTTCATCATTGTCTTGGATAATGTGTAGCACACGAGGTTCATTAGCAAGTACGGTACCACGTCCAGCTGTAGTGAGTGCAGTTTTGCTAGAATCTCCTTTAACACACTTAGAACAAGACTAAGAACTGGAATAGAGACCGTTTGGACAGAGGTGTTTGGGTTTACAACGAGCCAGAGCTGAAGCCTCAACTGTTTTTGCCAATGGTCTTAAAATGCCTCCATAAAAGGGATAATGAGAGCTCTTCCTCAGGGCTCCTTTACCCAGCATTCTCTGGGAGACTGGCCTGTTCTCCTCCAGCTGTTCCAAACTCCGGCAGGCCACTGCTCCACCTCATGACAGTTAGAGGCATTTATGGGATATCAGTGTGTGATGATGATGATGATGATGATACACATACAGTACTATTGAGAGAAGGTGCTGGATATCATGAGTGCGCATCTGGTTTACAAGTCCCTACATTTTCTGCTTCAAATGTAAGAAAGCCACTGTGTAAAGTGAGAAGGAGGAGTGGGATAATCAATTTGAGGATAGATTTTCTCAGGTACCTGTACACGTGAAACCCTGGTTCCAGTCGGATAACTAATCAAAGTCCGCATTTAACCTGACGTAGACCCTGTACTAAGTAGCAAGGAATTCCTACCTGTACCATTAGAGAATTTGGCCCGTGAAAAGCTTGCATTTTAGACCTCCAGCACACTAGCTGTGAATCTGAAAGGAAGTATACAATCCAAGAAAAGCTGCCAAGAACAGAATACATGGTGGGAGTAGGATCAAACTTTCAGGAGATAAATAAAGAAATAATATCGACAGTATTAGGACCAAAAGGGGGAAAGTTATTATCCCAAACAAGGCCACTCTCTCTCTCTCTCTCTCTGTCCTGATCTCATTTCAGTTTCATCAGCAACAACACGTATCTGCTCCGGGAGCAAAGCTGATTACAGCACAGCATGCTTAATAAAAAAAAGAAGAAGTCAAATTGCATTATTTTTCATGCTGTTATTCTATATAATAAAACAGAAAGGCTACACCAGGCATGGAAAATTGAATTATGGGTCTGAAAAAAAAAATCGATCCCACAACAACCACCTCCATCTGCCAGCGAAATTGGGCTGTAAAATACAAAGTGCTACCCAAATCCCCCAAAACTAGGACAATGGAAGACAACGGAATGTGAGATATTTTGGTGAGGGATGACCAATAAGCTGAGAAATCAGATAGCCAGAGACGGTGAGGCGTCTGTGCAACAGCTGAGATTGACAGGCTGCTCTTAGAATATAGCTGTTTCGACTAGGATGGTTGGCCTCTGCCCAACTCGTTCCAGTGCCCCTGATCCCAGTGCCTTCTGTTGCTAAAGAGGTTACTTTGACTACACAATGACCAACAGATCTCTGCTTAGTCTGTACTCCACTTGTGGGGCAAACAACCACTTTTCCACTCAATTGGCATTTGGTCAAGGTGAAAAGGTGGCTAACAGTACAAACCTATGGACTGTAGTTGAAACAAATATTAATCAAGAGGATGGTCATCATCAAAGAAAGGGCTGATTGAATTACTAATCCCCTAAACAGTCGATCACCCAAAACGGCTGACAATCATTGTTTGCTCTGATTCATGTCAAACTGAACGCAGTGAGACATTGATAGGCTGTTTTGGCTTGGAGAGAAATCACCAGTAAAACTGAAATGTGGATGAAAAAAAAGTACACTTCTTCGAGAAAACAAGCAGCCTTAAATAGTTTTTCATCCGAGCAGAAAATGAAATATTATGGGTTGTAGGAAAAGAAAAACAAATAATTGATTGAAGATGTCAGGGTTCTCGTGAATACGTACAGAGCGAGGAAACTGCCTCTTCATCTGAGAAGCCTGCCTGTGGGCAAATCAGAAAACATTTCTCTCACGCTGCTTCAGACTGCCAACACATATGAAGTGCCGGATATTCAAATGCAGCTTAAATTGCTGCTTTCTCAGTAGAGAAGATGACGTGTGCATCGTTGCTGATCCATCTCTACTAGGTATCCTAGAGAGAGGGTGTATGTACAGTAACATGCTGCCTCGCTGCTGAGGTAGTGCTGCTATTCGAGGTCCGGCCATATACGAGCTCCTGCTGTAAACCCCCTTAGACATGTTTGATCATGTCATTAACACAACACAAAGAGAATACAAACAAATACAGTGGGGGAAAAAAGTATTTGATCCCCTGCTGATTTTGTACGTTTGCCCACTTACAAAGAAATGATCAGTCTATAATTTTAAATGGTAGGTTTATATGAACAGTGAGAGACAGAATAACAAAAAAATCCAGAAAAACGCACGTCAAAAATGTTATAAAATGATTTGCATTTTAATGAGGGAAATAAATATTTGACCCCTCTGCAAAACATGACTTAGTACTTGGTGGCAAAACCCTTGTTGGCAATCCCAAAGGTCAGACGTTTCTTGTAGTTGGCCACCAGGTTTGCACACATCTCAGGAGGGATTTTGTCCCACTCCTCTTTGCAGATCTTCTCCAAGTCATTAAGGTTTCGAGGCTGACGTTTGGCAACTCGAATCTTCAGCTCCCTCCACAGATTTCCTATGGGATTGAGATGCGTTTTTCTCAATATTTTTGTTGTTATTCTGTCTCTCACTGTTCAAATAAACCTAACATTAAAATTATAGACTGATCATTTCTTTGTCAGTGGGCAAACGTACAAAATCAGCAGGGGATCAAATACCTTTTTCCCCCACTGTACACATCCTGGGATTCTGGTCTTTATTCCCCTCTTTAAATGATCCCTGCTCAACAGTGTAGTAGGAGATGAGCCACTGATTGCAGCACAACTGCTTCTACCATTAGTAAACACACAGGGATATAATAATTGGTCTCCCGAGTGGCGCAGCGGTCTAAGGCACTGCATCTCAGTGCTAGAGGCGCCACTACAGACACCTTGGTTCGAATCCAGGCGATGTCACAACTGGTCCCATAGGGCGGCGCACAATCGGCCCTGCGTCGTCTGGGTTTGGCCGGTGTAGGCCGTCATTGTAAATAAGAATTTGTTATTAACTGACTTGCCTAGTTAAATAAAGGTTAAATAAAAAAATATAAAAAAAATAGGCTTTCCCCAATAGGGATGTGGAGTCAATGCTGCAGTGCTGTACAGTATGTGTGCCTGTGAGTGAGGCAGTATGTCCATTGGGAGTACTGTTTGTGTTCTTCCTCTTGTGATGTTTGTTTGGTTATGATGCACCTGTGGTGCTCTGCGTGTGTAGGAATGCTGTTACTGAATTTTACAGATCACAATTAGGGCTTCAGGATATAGATGTGGTTGTAAGTCTCTCTTGCATGTACAGTGATTCTCTGGGTAAGATTATTGTTGGATCATTAAAATGGCTGACATAAATTAGAGACAATTTTGCTGTTGATGAAATGCAATGTCTTTAGGGATGTTTTCGATATAATTCCCCAAATTTCCTCTTCAAAATCACATAACATTTGTCTAGACTTAACTATTGCTGTTAGTAAACTTTTGGTTTGTTAGTAAGGTTTGTCATTTCTATGTGTAGAAAATACTATTTGGTCATAATGCACATTTTACTGATGTTGGATGATATCTAAGCTATAGTTTTTGTCCCTTGAAGTAACAATGTAGGCCCGGGGGCTAGGGAGAACAAATCATTCTTCCACTAACACCAGGCAATTTATTTCAGACAGCCAGACAGAACGGAGAAAAACATAACTGAGAAACTTCATGAAGCGTGAGTGAGAACAAGCTCCTCCGACTTGACATAGCTGATGACATCTGGCTGAATAAGACAGTGGGCGCTCCATCGATCCAACTCTCCCTGCCCTGCCTGCCTGCCTGCCTGCCGTGGGTGGGTGGGTGGGGGAGCTGCCGCCTGCCTTCCCGAATGCCAAAGGCTTTAAAGCCATGAGCACTGGGACTCTCGGGCCATTACGTAACCACACAAATGAGGGGATTCTTGTCCTCACCAGCAGAAACATAGATTTATCTAAAGCAGGGATAGAAAATACACTAATTGGCTATTCGTTTTCACTGTTTCCATACAAATGTAAAACAAATACATGGCATGTAGAGAAACGTGCTATGGGAGAAATCTAGCCACAGGCCACTCCTGATTTAAACATACTGTGGTAGTGAGAGAAGAGGTAGTGAGGACAAACTTAGTTCTCTAAGCCAGGGGTAGATTGCACTGTGCGAGAGGGAAAGCAAGAAAGAGAGAAAGAGAGAGAAACAGAGGTACTGTACAAAGAGTGTGTAGTGCAGACTTACACAGGTCTGCAGATGACGAGGTCTCCCTTGTTGGTACCGTAGGCAAGACCCAGGCCAGGTTCTGGGAGCCAGCGGGCCGAGTTGATGCTGACGTGTCTCCGCTGATCAGCGGCCATGGGGTACACCACATCAAACATTCTCTGGAGGGAATGGGGACACATGGAAAGAAATCAATTACAACCACACCAAAGAGTACCACTATTGTCCCAATATGATACAACCCCAACATCTTTTCAACAACAAAAGAGACAGTCATTTTACTGCATTAGCGCTGTCTTCTAATGAGCTTTATCTTTCACATTAGATTAGCATGTTATCGCATATTCATTCATTTCATGTTAATCTATCGGTTATCAATTAACCCGATGATTCAGAACCTGAGACATAATCCGTTACCAGTGTGGGAATAGCAGAACAATGCTGGAACTTTAGTCTGTCTGCTGAAGTGCTGATTTAGTGTTGTTGAGTCTGCCTTGTCAGAAAGTAGAGAGCCGCTCCTTAGCGGTTGGCTGTTCCCTCAATTGAATCAAGTTCAGGAGAGACGTTGTTGGAGTGCTCATTTAAGAGCAGTCACCTTGGCTTGTCACGCTACTTCTCAATATGACTAGCCAAAACTGCTGCTATGACAACCATATCAGGTGACAGACACGGGTACTACTTCCTGCCTCTGCGCTGTCTGCCTCTTACCTTACGAAGCGAAGATGAATGGCCACATATACCAGTCTGTCTACATCTGCATACAAATTTTACACCACAGACAAAATAGGGAGAAATAACAAAGGAGAGGGGGAAAAAGCGGTTTCATTCATCTCCAAACGTAGGAGCAAGACAGAATAATTGGGGATCTGCATAAGAGCTGTCAGCTCAGAGAGCCTCATTGGACTTTGTACGCTGCCATGACTTGGGCAGTGTGTCAGTTGTGCTCGCAGGGAATGCAAAATGATCAACGTACAAATTCAGAACACATCTAACACGGTCCCCCTTTTGCAAGAGTCATGTAAGAACAAAAAACAACAAGTTACATACACTACCGTTCAAAAGTTTGGGGTCATTTTGAAATGTCCTTGTTTTTTGTCCATTAAAATCAGATCAAATTGATCAGACATACAGTGTAGACATTGTTAATGTTGTAAATGACAATTGTAGCTTGACCAGTCTCAACGTCAACAGTGAAGAGGCGACTCCGGGATGCTGGCCTTCTAGGCAGAGTTGCAAAGAAAAAGCCATCTCTCAGACTGGCCAATAAAAATAGAATATTACGATGGGCAAAAGAACACAGACACTGGACGTCGAAGAGCACCCTGGACTCGCCTCTTCACTGTTGACGATGAGACTGGTGTTTTGCGGGTACTATTTAATGAAGCTGCTAGTTGAGGACTTGTGAGGCGTCTGTTTCTCAAACTAGATACTTTAATGTACTTGTCCTCTTGCTCAGTTATGCACTGGGGCCTCCCACTCCTCTTTCTATTTTGGTTAGAGCCAGTTTACGCTGTTCTGTGAGGGGAGTAGTACACAGCGTTGTACGAGATCTTCAGTTTCTTGGCAACTTCTCGCATAGCCTTCATTTCTCAGAACAAGAATAGACTGACGAGTTTCAGAAGAAAGGTCTTTGTTTCTGGCCATTTTGAGCCTGTAATCGAACCCACAAATGCCGACGCTCCAGATGCTCAACTAGTCTGAATGGCAGTTTAATTGCTTCTTTAATCAGAACAACAGTTTTCAGCTGTGCTAACATAATTGCAAAAGGGTTTTTTAATGATCAATTAGCCTTCTAAAATAATCAACTTGGATTAGCTAACACAACGTGCCATTGGAACACAGGAGTGATGGTTGCTGATAATGGGCCTCTGTACACCTATGTAGATATTCCATTAAAAAAATCAGCCGTTTCCAGCTACAAAAGTCATTTACAACATTAACAATGTCTACACTGTATTTCTGATCAATTTGATGCAACTTTAATGGACAGAAAATATGTTTGAAAAAACGACAACAAAAAAAACAGCGTTGAACGAGAAACTGAAGATCTCGTACAACGCTGTGTACTACTCCCTTCATAGTTTGAGAAACAGATGCCTCACAAGTCCTCAACTGGCAGCTTCAATAAATAGTACCCGCAAAACACCAGTCTCAATGTCAACAAAAAGAAAAGATTAAGATGGGCAAAAGAACACGGGCACTGGACAGAGGAACTACATTAAAAAAAGCAGGTCGCTAGGTGTAGGCAAGACCATAAGCAAATAGGTCAACTGGGATATGACTAAAGAGATACTCAGGGTGATATTTCCACAAATAGACAGGTATTCTCCTTTCCATGGTAGCAAGATCTTATCTATTTTTGCAAACTTTCTATTAAAATTCATTGGAGTGAGATAATTTATTTATTTCTGCATATGAATACCGAGTATGTCCACATCACCATCAGACCATTTTATTGGTAAACTACACGGTAATGTAAATGTTGTATTTGTTTGTGATCCAACACATAATATAGTACACTTGTTGGTTTTAATCAAGAGAGGATAGAAAAAGTATCTAGATCCTCTATGAGGCTGTAGAGGGATCCAAATTGTGGATTTGGATCCTCCAAAATGTAATTATTCCAGGCATTTATAAACTCAGCAAAAAAATAAACGTCCTCTCACTGTCAACTGCTTTTATTTTCAGCAAACTTAACGTGTAAATATTTGTATGAACATAAGATTCAACAACTGAGACATAAACTGAACAAGTTCCACAGACATGTGACTAACAGAAATGTAATAATGTGTCCCTGAACAAAGGGGGGCGGGGTCAAAATCAAAAGTAACAGTCAGAATCTGGTGTGGCCACCAGCTGCATTAAGTACTGCAGTGCATCTCCTCCTCATGGACTGCACCAGATTTGCCAGTTCTTGCTGTGAGATGTTACCCCACTCTTCTACCAAGGCACCTGCAAGTTCCTGGACATTTCTGGGAGGAATGGCCCTAGCCCTCACCCTCCGATCCAACAGGTCCCAGACGTGCTCAATGGGATTGAGATCCGGGCTCTTCGCTGGCCATGGCAGAACACTAGCATTCCTGTCTTGCAGGAAATCACGCACAGAACGAGCAGTATGGCTAGTGGCATTGTCATGCTGGAGGGTCATGTCAGGATGAGCCTGCAGGAAGAGTACCACATGAGGGAGGAGGATGTCTTCCCTGTAACGCACAGCATTGAGATTGCCTGCAATGACAATAAACTCAGTCTGATGATGCTGTGACACACCGCCCCAAACCATGACAGACCCTCCACCTCCCAATCGATCCTGCTCCAGAGTACAGGCCTCGGTGTAACGCTCATTTTTTCGATGATAAACGCGAATCCGACCTTCACCCCTGGCGAGACAAAACTGCGACTCGTCAGTGAAGAGCACTTTTTGCCAGTCCTGTCTGGTCCAGCGACGGTGGGTTTGTGCCCATAGGAAACGTTGTTGCCGGTGATGTCTGGTGAGGACCTGCCTTACAACAGGCCTACAAGCTCTCAGTCCAGCCTCTCTCAGCCTATTGCAGACAGTCTGAGCACTGATGGAGGGATTGTGCGTTCCTGGTGTAACTCGGGCAGTTGTTACAATCCTGTACCTGTCCCGCAGGTGTGATGTTCGGATGTACTGATCCTGTGCAGGTGTTGTTACACGTGGTCTGCCACTGTGAGGACGATCAGCTGTCCGTCCTGTAGCACTGTCTTAAGCGTCTCACAGTACGGACATTGCAATTTATTGCCCTGGCCACATCTGCAGTCCTCATGCCTCCTTGCAGCATGCCTAAGGCACGTTCAAGCAGATGAGCAGGGACCCTGGGCATCTTTCTTTTGGTGTTTTTCAGAGTCAGTAGAAAAACCTAATTAGTGTCCTAAGTTTTCATAACTGTGACCTTAATTCCCTACCATCTGTAAGCTGTTAGTGTCTAGGTGCATGTTCATTAATTGTTTATGGTTCATTGAACAAGCATGGGAAACAGTGTTTAAACCCTTTACAATGAAGATCTGTGAAGTTATTTAGATTTTTACGAATTATCTTTGAAAGACAGGGTTCTGAAAAAGGGACGTTTCTGTTTTTGCTGAGTTTATATAAACTCCAGTTGTACTTTATCAAAGTCAGCTATGAACACCAGGCCTGGTTTCCCAGATTTTTCATCGCGTTCTATTATTTCAAGTACTTGTACTTTATTACCTCCAATGTATTTTCCATGTAAAAAAATTAGGATGAATAATATCCGACAATACCTTTTAAATTCTATGCGCTAAGCATTTTGCAAGAATTGTAAAAGGCCTCCAATTTTTTTTATGGACTGGATCTTTATATTTACCACTTGGATCCTGTTTCAGTAATAATGAAATCTGACCTTGTTGAGTGTCTGATAATCTACGATGTATATAGGTAGATATATACAGTACAAAAAAACAAAAAAAACTGCATGAAATGAAATGTATGCATTAACTACTGTAAGTCGCTCTGGATAAGAGCGTCTGCTAAATGACTAAAATGTAAAATGTATAGGAGTGGTTAAAACATGCTAATAATGGTCCTCTGAGTATATCAAAAAAGGTTTTGTATACTTCCACTGGTACGCCATCCAGCCCTGGAGTTTTCCCAGCCTTAAAGGCTTTAATTGCGTCAAGAAGTTACTCCTCTGTAATTTGGCCTTCACATGAGTCTTTCTGTACAGCTGTTAATTTGACATTATTCATATAAAAAACATCCATACAATTAGCTTTGGCTTTCAAAATATTGTTTGGTGAATCATGGGTGACTGTCATTTGTAACAAGCTTCAGTAAATTATTTATGGTAGCATTTCTATGTTGAAGATACAAAAATATAAAAAAATGGTGCATTTTCCCATATTCCATCCAGTTAGCTTTATTTTTATAATATATTACACTTGATCTTGAATAAGTTCCTCTATTTATTTTTGTTTTTCCTCTAACTTATTCTGACCCTCTAGGGTACAGTTTTTATTGCTATTTATCTGTACTGTTAGTCCTCGTATTTCCTTTGTTAATATGGACTCTTGACCTAAATTGCTTTTGTTTTATAGATGAGTACTGAATTGCATGGCCTCTAAAGGCACATTTAAAAGTGTCCCATACAATAAGGGGATCTGCTGTACCTATGTTATGTCAGAAAAAGTCAGTTATAAATTCTTCTGTCCTAGTTAAAAACAATTTATCATCCAATAGGCTTTGATTAAATTTCCAATATCCTCTCCCACATGTAAATTATGTAAGAGTAATATAAATGCCAAACACCTCTTAGTTCACTTCAAAATCAAAGATGGGCTTTCATGCGCCGTGTGGTAGCTTTAAAAACAAAAACAATATTCACAATTTGTTCAATTAGATTTGGCTAATTATGGCTCTCTTCAGACCATGTAACTGTTCAGTTACAAAAGTTATGTCACAACAATTTCACCACTGGCAATGTGAGAAGTTGGGAGTTAGAAGAGTTACTGGTGCTGCACTCCCCCAACCCCAAAGTTAAAATGTCACCTCAATCATCATATAGCCTAGTTGCCAGGGCTACATGGCATCTTCAAAAATTGGGAGGGACGGAGAACAGTCTCACAAACAGCAAGAGGCAGAGGGAGAAACAGAAAGACAACATCAAAGTGGCACCCTGGTGTTGTTTACCCAGCCAAGTCATTAAAAGCTGCCCAGGCAGTGGGGTCCTGCTTCCTGCTTTCATCAAGGCCTCTGAGGGCTGGCTCTGGGGTGGCCATGGGACACTGGGCTGTGTTCTGGGTCACTGGGATGTCACAGATGGATCCCTGGTTCCAAGCCCTGCATCATACACACTTTACCCCTCATCCTTCATACACTACCTATCACAACCCCTGTTACATTCTGATACATGTACAGCCAAAACAGAGTCGCATATTGAGCCTCCAAACACAGAAAACGTTCAAAGACTCTTCATTACTATTTAAGTGTGGCACATTGTACCACACCGTTTACACAATCGCACATTCTCTAAATGGTCATCTGGATTATTAAAAAAAAATGGTTGCCTCAACAACAACAAAAAAACATGTTTCACAGTGCTGTTGATCAACGATCATCAAGACTGTAACAGCAGACAAGTTCCTCTGAAAGAGGAAAGGGAACACACTGTAGTGTGGTCAGCCAAAGGGCCATGAGAGTTCACGGGGTCGATTAAAGACTAAATGAAATGTGCATAACCATGATTCTACTTGGGGTCTAGCCACAGAAGTCTCTCAATTACACTAGCTCACTTTGTACTGCTGGAATATAAAAGGCTAGAGCCAGCACCTGGAGGCGTGTGAAAATTCTCTGATTGTAAGCCCATTTTCTACCCCCATCTCGTTGGAAAATACAGATATTTGGTACCTTCAGAATCCAGTTAAAGTAGAGTCAATGCAGGCTCTGCCAGCACTGGTTTGATTGTTTGGGGTTGCTAATCTGGCTGGCCATTGTGAGAGGGCTGGAGCTGCGAGGGTATTATTGAGCTACTGTGCTGCATTGAATTGTAATGTCTGTCTCACGTTCCGGCTCAGTTGGTTAGAGATAATGGGGGTGGGTGGGTGGGGGTGGGGATCTATTGTTCATCCCCCCCCAAATGATGGAGTTAAAGTAGCTATTTATAAAGAGTCATACTCTTTGCCAGCCAGAAGAAGCTTATCATTTACAATGTTCTTTACCTCCAGATTTGGGAGGTTTCATTTGGTTACTGTCACCCTGAAGATGCTTACAGATGATTTGGGTCTAGGTTCTTGCTGGCATTTTCAAGTTCAATGCAAATCAACCAGAATCAAGACGCATTGATGAAAGCACAAATAAATGGCATAATACCTTGTTGTTCCTGAAATTCCAAAAGGGTGAACGTTGGCCAAACTCACCCTCATGGAAGTCTCTCCACCATGGGGCTGCTGCAGGCGTAACACTTGCGCTACCATGTGGTCTGTGCTGTGATGGAGCAGGATCCGGCGAGAGGCCAAGCCCACCATCACGTAGTGGCCCATTGGGGACAGGCTGACAGAAATGGCATTAGGACCTAGACAAAGAAGAGATGGTTAGGCTACTTTACGTCGAGCATGGACGGGTTTGGCATATCAACTTAAAGCAAACATTGAACACCTTTTGTCATGGTTTTACTTGAGGGCCTAAAAACAGTATTTACAGTCTGACTGAAACACTCAACCGGAACCATTAAATTAAACTGTCCTGCCTTCTCTGATGCCTTAGATGCATGCTACTGTACAAGCAGGCTAATGCAAGTCATGTTTCATTTCCTAACAAACCAGTGAAGTATTTCTTAAATGAATGGTTTTAATGGTTTTTGACGACAGATGAATATTTGTTCCCACTTGAGAAACATACGGTAAAACAACCTCTCTCATTAAAGACAACCATTTGGAAACCGATGCTATTATCCAGTTAGGAATCTGGATTATATCCAAAATGGAATGCAATTTGCACCTGCTAAAAATCTAAAAGGTATATTTGTGTACTTGATTAAGCTATTGCCTAGTCTTAATGATTGGTAAGTGTTGTACTGCTCGCAAGAGTAGATTACCGTAAATTCCGGACTATAAGCCGCAACTTTTTTCCCACGCTTTGAACCTCGCGGCTTAAACAATGACGCGGCTAATATATGGATTTTTCCCGCTTTCACATTTTTTTTTCTCCCAAAAAACATTCTGTGACGTGCTCAGTTTTTTGGCGGCATGAAGCTTTCATTAGACCAATGAAATTGCCGAACGGTTAAGGTCAAACAACTTTTTTGTTTACTGTTTAGATTAAATCGAGCGCGCTCAAACTTCCCATCATTCTGATTACGGTAGTCATTTTGTCACCCTGATTCCTGGGGGCACAACAAAGTATTTGCAGCCACTCGACATCAGTGTAAATCGTGCATTTAAGGTGGCGCTCCGTGTTCAGTGGGAGGCTTGGATGACAAGTGGGGAGAAATCCTTCACTAAAACGGGCCGCATGCGAAGAGCATATTTTTGGCCTTACTACAATTATATTTCATACATGTATGGTCATGTGAAATTGTCCAATAAGACCCCATTGAGTTGTTTGGCTGCCATATTGGAAAAAAGGCTTCTATGGGGTTAATGCGGAAATTCTGTGATGGCCCAGTATCTACAAATCTTTTTAAAACCCAGTTTTTTCTAGTTGTGTGCGCAATTTGGTGCCTCTATCCCCAAAGTTACAATCCAAAAACATAGTGGCCCCATTACTAGGGATGGGCACGGTTATTTGAATACTCGAAAATCCGAGCAGACGTTAGTCTTCGATTACCTGCGAGGGTGTATTCATTTGTTAAATATCTGATATTGCAACACACAAGGATATACCAGGACATTTTTATAAAACAAAAGTTTCACCGCTTTTATGAGTGAGCCCCATGAAAAAAAAATTCCGGTAGACTAGGCTACACACTTTTCAAGCGTGTAACTTACTGTCGTCAATCAAAGCAGCACTACAGTCTGAGGCTCCATGAATAGAAAGTAAAGTGGGAGATTTCTATTCAATGCAAAATGGAATTACAATTACAGAATTAAGGTGGCTAAATGAGAAGGGGTAGGCTACAATGATTAACCAACAGGTAGGCCGTTGTTTAATATGGAGTTGTTGTAGACAAGGACGGAGATCGCGGCAAAATAGCATAAATAATCCTTGCTAGCTAGCTAGCTGGCTAATTTAACTGGCTAGCTTCTTCAAATAGACGTGATGCAGTCAAGACAGACACTACCAGATGAGGTGATAGGTTATCTATCACAGCAACAAGTTTGTCTAATTTGTGCGAGTCGGTTTGGCTACTTTCTTCCTCTCTCCCCCTCCGTGTCAGACACACCGGCCCCTGGCTCATGGACTATTTATGGGCCACCGTGTTACTTTAGAACAGGGGTGTCAAACTCATTCCATGAAGGGCCTAGTGTCTACTGGTTGTTTTTTCTTTCCTTTCAATTTCAATCAAGTACAAGGAAGGAGAAAAAACCCGCAGATACTCGGCCCTTCGTAGGATGAGTTTGACACATGTGCATAATAGAGACAATGACTCACCGAATCTCTTGGAGTAGAGCATCTCTCCCAGGTTGTGAGGCGCCAGAGAGTAGATAGCCAGGATGCCCTCGTCTGGGAAGCCCCGCTGGCTGCTGGGTATGAACACAGCCAGGAGCTGCCCGTCTGCAGAGATGTCACAGCTGGCGTCATTGTAGATCTTGCAGTTCTGCACCAGCACGTTGACAGAGGCTGCAGTGGAGGAGACAGACAGATGTGAGCGTTCAGTTTCACACATCTCCCACTGTGTACATGTCTGGTGCACATCAACTATACAAAATAGGGTGTGCTGTAAATCAGGTGAATGTCTCAGAAGTTTGAAGGGAGAATGCAAGGAGAAGAAAGGTTGACATCAGCATTCAATCGTATTTTGTTGCTCTCAGACAGCGGGGATAAATGTTGGTTAACAATACTGGTCATATTATTCACACTCAAGTAAGTCCTAAACTAGTCCATATTGCATTGACATAGTAAATTGCTTAAAAAAAAAGAAAGAATAGTTCCCATTTCCAATAAACTTCCAGACGGCATTGCTAAGAAAACAAATGCTAATTTCAGTCTGTTCAAAAATATTTACCGAAAGTTAGACTTGAAAAAGGCATTGAATATTTATTTTGGCATTGATCTTAATGTTACATTCCAACATCCGGCATCATCCCTTCCCGTCTCCCTAGAGGAGGCAACAATCCAAAACATGATTAAGTCATTTCTCAAAGAAGGCTGAGAGCGGCGGCTATATTAACACATAACTCCCCTGTAAGGAGAAGGGAAGTTATAGCGTTAATGACTATACTGGCAACCTGATGCATTGATGGAAATAGGCGAAATAAAATGCATTCCATTTTTAGAGGGGAAACTATCCGCAAGCACATTGGCAATGTCGTGCAATTTAGATTGTATCAGCCATTCAACATCAACAAGAGAAAACAGCTCTCCTAAAAGCTAAGGGTCCCAAATAAGAGTAGAAAACGGTTAGTGTTTCTTTTACAAAGAAAGGGTACCCTTACGGCAAGCTGTGTCAAAGCGAACAAATTGGTCACATACAGCAGGCAGTAGAGGGATATCATCAGTTAGCTGTTTGCAGACCACGCTCCAGTTCCTCTAGCTGGTCATTCCCTGCCTACACCTTGGTTGAGGGAGCAGAGCTCTCCTTCCAATAACCTAGCCCAAGAATGTCTGTCATGGAACCAATACCAGTGGTCTACTTGGGTCCAGTGAGGACCATGGTGATGGCTGGTGAGGGATGTGGTGAGGGAGGGGTGGACAGCGTGCATAGTGTATGGCCCATATACGGGGTGATCACAGCTGCTTGTGGGGAAGATTGAAGCTGGGCCATGATAATTAAGTAAAGCAGTGAAGTAGTAGCAATGTAGGGCCGGGGCCTTGGGGGACAGACCCTGTGTTTTCCTCTGTGACAGCGTTATGAGCTCAATCCATCTAGCACAGCTAAATGGACAGAGTGGGCATGCCACGCATGCCTAGTGAAGCAGCAACTTGAGTATGTCCATTTGTGCTTTCACAAACAAACACACGTAACTTGTATAGGGTACACTGTATGCAACGTATGATTAACAGAGAGTTGAGCACAGTTGTCAATTAAAATGTTGAGAAATTCACTAGCCTCCAGATAACATTTGTCTACACGGTTCTAGATTTCAGTTATCTCCTGTGGCTCCGTATAAATTACAACATGTAGACTATATTTATTAAAAACCACTTCAAAAACAACTGCCAAAAAAATACTGCCAAAAAGCAGTACACTTCCCATGACTTAGACTGCTCAAGCATGAAATAGTTTTAGCAACAACAATATCAACAACAGCTAAATACATTATTGTAAGTGGAGTAACCATATTACTGTAGCAAGACACCATTGTTACATTTTCCCTTACTGTTAAGTAGCCTATTTCAAATTAATGGCTGGCCTTTCTGAAAAACAACAATCTTAAGCAACAATAATCAAAATGATTTGTGTTGCGTAAGATGTATTTACTTGTCTCGTACACAGAATGTGGGATAAGTGGATGATTGTCGAAATGAAAAGGGATACTTTTCATTGTCACGCAATACGCCTTCACATTCAAATGCTAAACTAATACATTTTATTTACTGCGAAATTAAACCTCAAAGCCTCTCAGCAATAAAATTGGCCCAGCTTCCTGCCATGGCTGCCAACATACTGTGATTTGCATTTTAAGAGAACAGTCTCTACTATGCCACTGGGATGAGATGTGGCAAACATCCATAGGACGGATGGCTTTGTCTGGTGAGGGAAAGTGGCATTGTTTCGTAAACTGTTCTAGGCTTAGTGAATATTATAGCTGCCCTGGGTTTTTAAAAAAGGCACTCTCTTGAGCCATATCCTGTCATCGATCAAATCGACATCGCTTGTCATGCATGACCATACCATTTCAAACACTCTCCTTACTCAACTCCCAGACAGGTTTGATTAAAATCTCATTTTCGTTGAGGACAGAGGATGCCCCTCCTCTGCCAGCTTCCTCTTGCTCCCTCACCCTCTCTCCAAACATTATCTGGCAGTTTTTCGCACAAGAAATTAGCTTTCCCCTTCAGCCACTCACAGGCAGGATATTCTGCCAGTAATGGTGCAAAGCTCTGACTAAGTCGGGATGAGAGGAGAGCAACTTTTGTGCCCCCGCCCTTATGTTTCCTAATCTAGGACAGTTCTGGGAGGAGAAGATGGGAGCTTCCTGGCCATTCAGTATAGTTTTTTTGAGGATGCTGGCTTGTGATCTCTACTCCCCCAGCAGGCATACAGTTGAAGTCGAAAGTTTACATACACCTTAGCCAAATACATTTAAACTCAGTTTTTCACAATTCCTGACATGTCATCCAAGTAAAAATTCCCTGTTTTAGGTCAGTTAGGATCACCACTTTATTTTAAGAAAGTGAAATGTCAGAATAATAGTAGAGAGAATGATTTATTTCAGCTTTTATTTCTTTCATCACATTCCCAGTGGGTCAGAAGTTTAAATACACTCAATTAGTATTTGGCAGCAGTGCCTTTAAATTGTTTAACTTGGGTCAAACCGTTTGGGTAGCCTTCCACAAGTTTCCTACAATAAGTTGGGTGAATTTTGGCCCATTCATCCTGACAGAGCTGGTGTAACTTAGTCAGGTTTGTAGGCCTCCTTGCTCGCACACGCTTTTTCAGTTCTGCCCACAAATGTTCCACATGATTGAGGTCAGGGCTTTCTGATGGCCACTCCAATACCTTAACTTTGTTGTCCTTAGGCCATTTTGCCACAACTTTGGAAGTATGCTTCGGGTCATTGTCCATTTGGAAGACCCATTTGCGACCAAGCTTTAACTTCCACATATTTTTCCCACATATTTTTCCTTCCTCATGTTGTCATCTATTTTGTGAAGTGCACCAGTCCCTCCTGCAGCAAAAGCACCCCCAAAACATGATGCTGCCACCCCCGTGCTTCATCAGACCAGAGGACATTTCTCCAAAAAGTACGATCTTTGTCCCCATTGTGCAGTTGCAAACCGTTGTCTGGCTTTTTCATGGCAGTTTTGGAGCAGTGGCTTCTTCCTTGCTGAGCGGCCTTTCATGTTGTCAATATAGGACTCATTTTACTGTGGATATAGATACTTTTGTACCCATTTCCTCCAGCATCTTCACAAGGTCCTTTGCTGTTGTTCTGGGATTGATTTGCACTTTTCTCACCAAAGTACGTTCATCTCTAGGAGACGTCTCCTTCCTGAGTGGTATGACTGCTGCGTGGTCCTATGGTGTTTATACTTGCATACTATTGTTTGTACAGATGAACGTGGTACCTTCAGGAATTTGGAAATTGCTCCCAAGGATAAACCAGACTTGTGGAGGTCTACAATTTTATTTCTGAGGTCTTGGCTGATTTCTTTTGATTTTCCCATGATGTCAAGCAAAGAGGCACTGAGTTTGAAGGTAGGCCTTGTAATACATCCACAGGTACACCTCCAATTGACTCAAATGATGTCAATTAGCCTATCAAAAGCTTCTAAAGCCATGACATCATTTTCTGGAATGTTCCAAGCTGTTTAAAGGCACAGTCAACTCAGTGTATGTAAACTTCTGACCCACTGGAATTGTGATACAGTGAGTTATAAGTGAAATAATCTGTCTGTAAACAATTGTTGGGAAAATGACTTGTGTCATGCACAAAGTAGATGTCCTAACCGACTTGCCAAAACTATAATTTGTTAACAAGAAATTTGTGGAGTGGTTGAAAAACGAGTTTTAATGACTCCAACTTAACTGTAACCTTACAACTTCAACTGTATATACATGGGTTGGATTTGCAAAAGACAGCAGACAATGTGTGTCACAGAACAAATACGTCAAGTAAGGTCAAAAAGTACCAGACAGATTTAAACTGAAAACAACAAAGTTATAACACTGCATGAAAAGCATGTCTGGTACCAACTTTGTGATAGAATTGGCACTGGAATAAAATATGGCACTTAAGCTGTAACAGTGAAGAGACGTGCCACCTCTTCCATCCCAAATGTCATTAATACGGGGAAAATAACTAAATCGAAGGATGGGCAATGTAATCCCTTCCTTGGGAGTTTACTATCCCACTTCCTCCATGCCCCCACTGCCCTACAAGACATCTGAGGACACATTGGTTTTACACTTTTTGTAAGAATATGTATGGCTAGCTTTCCACGAGTGCTATTGATGTGAATGCACTGCTCCAACAACCAATTCAATTTAGCAAGAGAAGAGAGAGCGGGGCCTTTGAAAATGTTTCACGATATCAGCATGGTTCTACACGTATGCAATCTGCTTGTAACCACCAATTGCTCTCCAAGAGTGAAAATACTTCTTAGCATGTGAACTAGGTCTGTGACGATAGCAGTATTGCAATATTTTTTTCAAGGGCAAAAATGAAAACACGAAGCAGACCAAACTCTTTGGTCTATTAAAAACCTGCTGTATGTAAAATAGTGTCCTAATAGCTTGGGAAAATGACTCAATGACAACATTAGGGCTGTTTTCTTAAAGAAGTTAAATTCACTTAGTGTTTTTTTCCTTGCCAAGATACTATAGTGTTGCGATACTGGTATTGTCCCGGAAGGGTTTCTGTTAGCCGGTAAATGCCGTCTTTTGGCCGATATAATAAATTAAATAAATAAATACATTTGTTGCTGGACGGAAGACAAAAAATACATTGCAAAATTATGCTTTTTATTCATTGATGGAAATACTACTCGATGTGCTCCAACTTCAAAGGCAAATATACTTCATAGGCTAATAAAGCCACAGCCTGCTTGGAAATTAGTGTTGGGTGTGTGTGTGTTTCTATTTTTACTTACGCAAAAATGTGAGGTTCTCATAAGGGACATCAGCTAAGTGTACCCAGACTGAGCTAAATTGGCAAAGATTTTGTTGATTATCCCCGTTTCCAGTGTGCCCGCCGAGAGGGGATTCTTTCTCCAAAACAGAGTAAAGACGGCCTCAAGATCACGCCTTCTTGAGGACAAAGTAACGAGGCTGATATGCATCACAATCTGCTGCAAGGAGTAGGACAGCGTTGACTTCCCAACGGCAGCGGCTCACTTTGAGCAGGCCAAGGTCCGCCGCAAACGCAGGTAAAGAGGCAAATGATTGTGTTAGTCAGGCCCTGTCCAAGCAGTTTTGCTGCCCAAGGCAAGATCAACATATGCCGCCCTGTGTCATGAATAGTATAAAGATTTGGAATGGATTGATAGACTAGAGTAATGATATGCACAATTGGTGCATTTCAGTGGAGCTTATTCAGTAGCGCTTGGAAATAAAACATTGTTGCCAACTATTCACATTGGAGAGTTACAATGTTGCAATCACTAGACAGCCAACTGCCTATAGTAGGAAACAGAGTTGTTGCCAATAAGCCACGTATATCACACATTACATCAGTCAAGACCCCACGATAGCTCAAATTAGCTCAAATTAAAATAAAACATAAAAACGTTATAACATCATCCAGTAGAACTGTAAAAAGAGTGAGATATAATTTAAGCTTTGGAATCAAGCTCTTCTATAAATGCATGGAGCGGGACTCATTTCACTGGAGCGTTGTAAAATACGATATTTCTCAATGAATGAATCAGCCGTAACAAATATAGTTTATTTACATTTAAATGATTTTACTGAGTTACAGTTCATATGAAGAAATCAGTTAATTGAAATAAATTAAATTTGGACACACTTCCAAATTCTCTAAAACGATGTTGAGGTGGCTTATGGTAAAGAAATGAACATTCAATTTTATGGCAACAGCTCTGGTGGACGTTCCTGCAGTCAGCATGCTAATCGCACGCTCTCTAAAACTTGAGACATCTGTGGCATTGTGTTGTGTGACAAAACTGCACATTTTAGAGAGGCCTTTTATTGTCCCCAGCACAAGGTGCACCTGTGTAATGATCATGCTGTTTAATCAGCTTCTTGATATGCGACACCTGTCAGGTGGATGGATTATCTTGGCAAAGGAGAAATGCTCACTAACAGGGACGTAAACAAATTTGAACACTAAATTTGAGCGAAAATAAGCTTTTTGTGCATATGGAACATTTCTGGGATCTTTTATTTTAGCTCATGAAACATGGGACCAACACTTTACATGTTGCGTTTATATTTTTGTTCAGTGTAGTGAATCTTAACCCTAAACCTTTTCCTAACCTGCTACGACAAGTCAAATCTGACGTTAATCTGACTAAAGGTGGATCTCTTCTAGCCACGACCGGCTGGCCCTGGTGTTCGTAGACAGCCATTTTATTTCTGTTATTAGGCCTGGGTTGTATTTGAGAGGCCTAGATTGCAATTGAAAACAGCTGTGTTCTGTTATTTATTAATTCAAATGTTCATACAAATAGCCTATAGGCCAGGTCATTCGCAAATTATATTAGACAAATATTACATTTTGAAGATGTATTTCATTACTGTATAGGTGACCTGTTCTTCTAGGCCAAATGTTTTTTTAATTTTCTAAATAATATTCAATTATGATTTACAGCAGGGATGAAGATGCAAAGGGCAATGTTTTGCTTTTCAATAAAAACCTGTCATGTTGGTTTAAGAACATTGTTCTACTTTATTTTATTACAACTTTACAGGCAAATTTCTATTCTGTTAAAATGAATTACAATAATCTACATGTGATTTGGAGCACAGTGGGTGGACGCCCTAATGCGTTACACACCCAACGCATATGGACGTCCGGTAAATTAGAATCCTGCCCGTCACGTTGTTCAGCGCCAAATTCTCCTGACGCAAACCCTGATGCGCATGCCTATCCATCTAACACTAATGACCCCTGCTGCTGCAGATGTACTAGTGGACTGGTCAAAACAGCAGAGACCGCAAAGAAAGTGGGATTCATAATAAGACGTCAAAATAAATTAGGATGACCTAGGAGAGCCTATAAGTTGTTCCATCACTGCTAATGTAGAGAACCAATAGCCTACCTAAGCGCTTTTTTAAACCAAATTATTGTCTGCCCTAGAAGATAAAGATTCAGGATAATGACTCAATTAAGCAGCAACACACACACACACACACAGACGTTCAACTTAACTAACATCCCACACTGTTGTGTAATTGCACAACTCTTTCTTTGCAATATGTCTCGCTGAATATGTGCATTAGCATATCAGCCAGTCAGCATTTGGCAAGAACTTTGAGATGAAGATGGGGAGAGCCATATGCATTGACTGTGATTGTATTTCAGACCCTCTGCTTTAATCATTGCTGAGAAGCTCCACACACACACAAACACACACACACACACACACCAGTTAACGCATCTCTTCCTCTTTCCCAAACAGCTGTTACAGCTCATTGTTAATGGCACCACCCACATCAATTATATATGAGCAGCATTCCGGAGAGTCTGTCTGTCGAGCTTAGTGGAGAGCCATACACACCACATTGAGTTCACAACTTACTCTCACAGAGAGGAGGAACAGGGAACATCTGCTGTACTAGCGTTCTGAAATGAAGTTCTATTCAGGAGGCAAAGTTATCATTATTGCTTTTAAATTATTTACATTCATTCCGGTGATTTACCTAGTCTTTTTTCCATAATATAAGTGTTGAGCTTTTGTTACAAATGCATAGGTCAGATTAATTCAATATTGTTTTAATTGTACACGTTTTAACTCTTGACTTCAGTTCAGGGCATCCCTGTTTGAATTCTATAACACATCAGTATTAAAAATAACTTTTCAGATTAGATGTCAATACCATAGTGCCCTATAAGCTCATTACAGGGCTCATGGCCCTGGGTCTGAACTCCTCCCTATGCAACTGGATCCTGGACTTCCCGACGGGCCTGATTTACAACAATGACGTGACAGCTTACAGGGAGGAGGTAGGTACTCTGACGACGTTGTGCCCATGCTTGACACGCCCTCAACCTCATCAATGGGGCCACTGTGGAGACGGACAGTAACTTCACATTTCTCGGCGTACACATCTCAGAGAAGCTGAAATGGTCTAACCAAACGGACACCGTGGTGAAGGCACGACAGCGACTCTTCAACCCATGCATGTGTAGAAATTCGGTCTGTCCCTGAGGGCCCTCACAGGGTTCTACAAGAGCATGATCGAGAGCCTACCGTAGGGCTGCATCACAGTCTGGAATGGCAACTACACTGCCGCGGACCGCAAGGCTCTTCAGAGGGTGATATGTGCAGCCGAACACATCATTGGGTGCACACTGCTTGCCCTACAGGAAACCTACAACACCAGGTTTCACAGGAAGGCCAAGAAGATCATCAAGGACCCCAGCCACGCCCTGCTCTCCCTGCTTCAATCCCTCAGACAACGCAGAAGCGTCATGGCAAAAACTGGAAGATTGGCAAATAGTTTCTATCTCAGACCATCAGGCTGCAGAATAGCCACCACTAGTCAGCTACCTGCTCTCCCCTCCCCCCTGCTAGTCTCCCTATGGATAACCCCCCCCACACTTCCCCTACGGACATTTCTAAAATCACATTGCTGGAAGTGGGTGAGTCACATCTCACCAACCTGAGGTATATTGTTGGGCAAAAAAACTAAAAATAAGGGCAGGGTTCCTCAACTGGTGGCTCGTGGGTGATTTTATATGGTCCTCCAAGTTTTTGAGCAAAAATAAAGAAACTTTATTTTCCCTTTGTTTTGGACATAAGACTGTAAAAACACCAGCAAATCAGCTCCAAGTGATTTTAATTTAGGAAATCTGTTCCAAAGTATTCCCACACATAATAAAGAGAGATACAGTGCCTTCAGAAAATGTTCACACCTTGACGTTTTCCACATTTTGTTGTGTTACAGGCCTTCACATAAAACCCCATAATAAAGTGGAATTACGTTTTTTTAAATTTTTAATAATTAAAAATGAAACGCTGAATTGTCTTGAGTCAATAAGTATTCAACCCTTTTGTTATGGCAAGCCTAAATAAATTCAGCAGTAAAAATTTGCAAGGACACTGTGACAATAATAATTTTTAACATGATTTTTGAATGATTACCTCATCTCTGTACCCCACACATACAATTATCTGTAAGGCCCCTCAGTCGAGCAGTGAAATACAAACACAGATTCAACCACAAAGGCAAGTGAGGTTTTCCAGTGCCTCGCAATCAATCTATTGGTAGATTACATTTTTTTTTTGTATTATGTATACCCCTTTGAGCATGGTGAAGTTAATAATTACACTTTGGATGGTGTATCAATACACCCAGTCACTATAAAGATACAGGTGTCCTTCCTAACTCAGTTGTCAGAGAGGAAAGAAAAAGCTCAGGGATTTCACCATTAGGCCAATAGTGACTTTAAAACAGTTACAGAGTTTAATGGGTGTGACAGGAGAAAAGTGAGGATGGATCAACAACATTGTAGTTACTCCACAATACTAACCTAATTGACAGAGTGAAAAGAAGGAAGCATGTAAATAACACAAATACTCCAAAACATGCATCCTGTTTGCAACAAGGCACTAAAGTAATACTGTAAAAGATGTGGCAAAGCAATTCACTTTTTGTCCAGAATACTAAGTGTTATGTTTGGGGAAAATCCAATACAACACATTACCGAGTACCACTCTCCATATTTTCAATCATAGTGTTGGCTGCATCATGTTATGAGCTAAGCACAGGCAAAATCCTAGTGGAAAACCTGTTTCAGTCTGCTTTCCACCAGACACTGGAAGATGAATTCACCGTTCAGAAGGTCAATAACCTAAAACACAAGGCCAAATCTACACTGGAGTTGCTTACCAAGAAGAACATGTTCCTGAGTGGCCTCGTTATAGTTTTGACTTAAATCTACTTGAAAATCTATGGCAAGAACTGAAAATGGCTGTCTACCAATGATCAACAACCAATCTGACAGAGCTTGAAGATTCTGGGCAAAGTTCCACAATCCAGGTGTGGAAAGCTCTTAGAGATTTACCCAGAAAGACTCACAGCTGTAATCACTGCCAAAGGTGCTTCTACAAAGTACTGACTCAGTGGTGTGAATACTTATGTAAATTAGATATTTCTGTACTTCATTTTCAATACATTTGCAAGCATTTCTAAAAACATATTTTCACTTTGTCATTATGGGGTATTATGTGTAGATGGGTGATAATTAAAAATTATATTTAATCGATTTTGAATTCAAGTTGTAACAACGACATTTGGAATAAGTGAAGGGGTATGAATACTTTCTAAAGGCTCTGTATATGTGATCGTGTAAGCAAGGTTGGAAATGATTATTATTTAGTCAAATATCATATATGTTTGGGCTTCTTGCGGTCAATTTGCAGTCAACAAATTATTTGCAGTCTACAAATTATGTTCCAGCCCACTGATTATCTGCTCAAGAAAAAAAAATTGTTGATAAACCCTGGTCGGTCTAGGGAATACCATAGGCTTCCGCTTCCTATATTCTGGGATAAGTTTCCTGTTTCTTCAATTCTTATTTGATTACCCCCAAATGAACAATCTTTTAACATTGCCCAAGTTTGGACAATTAGCATGGGGACCAAACACTCAAAAGTTACAGACCTTCGGTATGTACAGAGGTGAATTAGAAGTGAAATCCTCTATAAATGTTATGGCTTAGTTTGAGGATAATGTTCTTCCCCAATGTCTATTGTAGGTAATGGGTATAATGATGCGCTGAACCGCTAGGAGTACACTACAGTAACTGCCGCTGGCTTCGGCAACAAAAAAAAGACTTCAAATAGACACTGTTACATAACATATTTCAACCTTTAAAATAATAGCTTGTCAACAAAACCCTCAAACGCAGAATGTTAAAGAAAACGAAACCCAGAAAAGGTGCTTGATTGGGCACTGAATGCATTAGAGCAGAATAGCTCAGTGGGTTTTATATTTAGAGGTGGTGTTCTGAGCAGCGGGCCTCTGCTCTCTGTCTTTGACCTGATGTCAGGAATAACCTGGCCCGAAGCAGAGTAATAACCGGACCATGACACTATGTGAGCCTGATGATAAACAGAGCCACTGAATCTCCCATACCTTTAAGTATGGGACAAAAGTAGAATGCACTCAGCATTGTCCTGCAGGGATAGTACTGTGAAATGAACCCAACCATTAAGACCAGTGGCGGGCAAGATGGACAGAGAGAGAAAGCATTACAGAATAGCAGTCAGTGCTGGGCTTGGATCTGAAACAATCCCCACAGAGGAATGAAAGATGGAAAGAAAGGTTGGGCATATCTTTATGAGTAGGCCTAAGTTTCTTGTTCCACCAAAACAAATCGACCATCCCAACCAATCGACAACTTCAACAATGTTGGTCCACTCACAGTTGCTGATTTCAGGTAGGTCGTACTTGGTGAAGTCCCACCACTGGAGGCGGTAGGTAGTGTTGGCGATGTTACTAGCCACAGCTGACTGACCGTCACCAATAACCGCACCTAGGAGAAGAAAACAGAGAAACCCCAAAAAATGCACAAATCACTTGTCATGACTGTCCTGTGAGGATCCAAATAGGTCAGGACAGCTTGGCAATGGATGACTTCAACCGGACCCTCTCTCACCCACAGAGGGGGGGAGGAGGAAACTGGTGTGGGGTTGACAGTTCACACCCTGTTGTAAATCAAGGAGAGAGAACATTCCTCTCCAAATTCACACAGGAATGTTCCTTTGTCTACACAGACAGTTTCCTGCCGAAACTAATACATTCTAAAGCGAATACTGGAACAATATTTCTAACATAGAATGTGGGGAATGGTCAGAGACGATCTAAAGAATAATAATGTCATATGGGTTGTTATTTTGTGATGTCATAAAACATTTTTTTATAAAGGAACTACTGTAACTTGAAATCTCCATCCTCTACATTGTGTATGAAATATGGAATATGATGAAAGTGTTTTTGTAAAGATATGGACTTGATTTTAGGAGGCAGCAGAGATCTGTTTTTTCTATAAACTTTGCACAGTAAGTAGCCACAGCCAGTGAGGTCAGAGAGCGTGTCAGCTTGACGGAACCGTCCCTTTCAACCAGAGTGTATAAAAGGATTGGTAAAGAAATTAACATTTAGACCAGAAAGGCGTCGAGCTGCAGCTCACGTCCAAAGTGGTTCGAACTCTGAAATCTCAAAACGAGGTAGAGACGATAACGTCACCTCCCGAACAATGATTAGCTGTCCTAAGTAAAGTATCTAGAAAAGCGAATTTAAGTGGGACCATTCTACTACCTTTCAAAGCGTCGTATTCTACTACAATCATCAACCTTGAGAACCATTGACACGGCTGGCTAGACTATCTTCAAATAAGCAGCTTTAGGAGCGAATGGAAGGGGAATCAACTCTGTAGTTCTGTTCAGGACTACACGACGGACAAAGACATTTACACGTAAATACATTCACGATTTCTTACTCCAAACAGGTGGCGGTTTGTCTGCAAAGTTTGTGACTACTGTGAGAGTAGTTCTAAATGTACCAAAGTATTATGTCTCTGTCCCTCTCTCTCTCGCCCTCTCCATGTCAGTCTGCTAGGGACCTTTGTCTAATGTATTAAGTGTGTATGTTTATCCTGTGTTATCATTTAGTTAGCTAGTAAATAAATAGTTTAACCAATTTGTGTAGTACTGAATCATAAGTAAGGCTGGGGTTTTTGCAGATGCAGGAGGCTATGACTATTCAGAATGATGATATGATACAAGGTTATGATTAATATGTTGACTGTTTTATGGATGTGATAGGTAAAGTCCTTTAGAGTTATATTCTGGAGATGGTAACTCTTTAAACAACCATCCTCGTGGTGCCCCAAATTCCTAATGAGTTAATTGTTACATGATTCATTTAAATCAGGTAACAATGAAACATAGTTAGTTGATTAGATAAATAACAATCATCAGATAAATGCAAGTAAAGCCACGACACATTTCTATAATACCTATTTTAGGTTATGGAAATAAAGTGTTTTCTATTTTACAGTTTTGGAATTCTGTCAAGCCTTTTTTGAGCTGTCATCCAACAATATGGTAAACCGCAGTGGTCCAGTACCAGGGTTTTTCCTGTCTGCTCAGTCATTATTCTCAGTAAACAACATACTGTCGACCAGAAGTGTAAATGCTTCTGGTCGAGTAATTAAAAAATTAAAAAATAAACGTTTCTTATGTTGACGCTCGCTCATGAACAAACCAGCGGTTTTGATTTCCTGGAGTGTTATGTTAATAGGATGCCATTAACGTGGCTGATGAGAATGGAATCCTGACCAGGTGCACATATGTCAGTGTAGGACTAATGTCAAATCAAAAAGGTATTGGTGAAAAACTACAGTGCACTAAAACCATTTAATAACCATCAAAGGTAGATACTGGTGTCTGTATGCTGTTATAGCAAAAAGGGAAATCTAGAACATATATTATTCATAAGAATGTCTAAACCTACGAGGCAAAGAACTGCTCTAAAATTCTGTAAAATGTGTGAAAAGAAATGCATTAATACTGCAATATCGCCAATTGAAAGGTCCTAATGAATAATGAGGTATAGGCCTAAATCATAAATGAATTTACTGGTTCTGATTTGATGTCAGAACAAACTTCCACCAGTCAGTACATAGTAAATGTCTGTAGTAACTGCACCAGAGGCAGAAACATCAATAGTAACTGCCCATCAGCTACAGTAAATGCCTCAAGTAATTACATACACTTGACACATTTTCTGTCTGTGACAGTATGTGTGCATGTCACTCCGGGAGTCTAGGACACTTACAAACGGCAACCGCAATTATTTTTTCACAGTTAATTTGAAATGGAGATAAAGGCCTCAGGCTTGTGAGACAAAAACAAGTTGTTGTACTGACTTGACAGCAAAATAAACTATGATAAAGACAAGAGACAATGGCTTTCATCTACTTTCAAGGTGTTTAAAAAGCAAAGTAGATTAAAAACCGATCGAGTTTGCCATAATTAGCTATGCTTACATGACACAATTTTATCAAAAATTACAGAAACTGCAGTGTGACGATTAAGTGCTTAATGTTTTTATCTGCCGCACCATGGTAACGGGCTAAACCTCTTTCAAGGCTGCACTTTTCCTTCTTACAGGAATACATCAAGTTTGCTTACCTTTATTTAACTAGTCAGTTAAGAACAAATTCTTATTTTCAATGACGGCCTAGGAACAGTGGGTTAACTGCCTTGTTCAGGGACAAAACAACTGATTTTTTTACCTTGTCACCTCGGGGATTCGAACTTGCAACCTTTCGGTTACTAGTCGCTCTAACCACTAGGCTACCTGCCGCGACTACATATGGTACGCTGTCTGCCCTCTGCTCTTAGTTAAGTCATTACGAGAACATTGTTTATAACTTCAGTTCCTTTTTTTTGTCCAAGATCACTGAAGTGTTGGAGCAAATGACATGTAGAGGGGCACTTGACAAGTGTTGCATTCATTTCTGACAGACCCATCATGACTCATGTCAGAGGGGGAGGGGGGGGGGGGGAGGCCTAGACTCATGTAGGCTTAGTACATAGTCAGCTGCAAATGTGGGGAAACCATCATCAAATGAAAATGACTTTTAAATGAAAAACCTACCCATTAAATTTGATGTTTAATCTGGGAAGTTATCTGCCCTTATGCTCTATTCCCCCCATTTCGTTTTGTATAAAAAATAAATAAATGAATTAGCCATCGTCTTACAGTATTTCCATGCATCATTGCCTGCAATGTCCAAAAACCTCATGGCAGAGGTTCAGGAAAATAGAGTGAATGACCTATTCTCTGAGGAAGAGGGGCGCTATAACTAAAGATACCATCTGTAGTGCACTGGCTCCTCTTGACTGATTGAAACAGAGTGGAAGGGCAGTAGATCTTTAAAGAGTGGATTTCACAAGTACTAGGCCTATACACCGGAAATACAAAGTACACGTTTTATGAGAAATGTAACATTTGAAAGCAGACACCGCTCAATAAACTAAACATTTCTAATAATTTCATGGTTTAGAAATGTTTTATGATGATTCATCTTTGGAAAATCACGCTTGTCAGAATCATATGTGGCAAACAAACTACAGAATCTAGACTAGCACCATAGTTAGCCAGTCAATGACTAGGAGCAGTTGAAGCCCAGGCTCTTATTCGAAAAGCCTCAGCCATTTTCACACCCTCATCGGATCAAGTTACGGATTACTAGGGAATCAAACTGGAGAGTGAGAAGGATTGGAGAGTTGAACCGGATAGAAAGGAAGTGTTTGGGACAGTGTGGGAAGAAGAGTAGCAAGAATGCCTGGAGATGTTATAGGGTATGGGGACAATGGAAAAAATAAGGGAGTTGGCGAACAAGGGACGGAGCGAGCGTAAGTGGTAGTATTTGATGCATATTACTCATAGGCTGCATTTTACTTCCCCCTGGTCTCTCACTCCAGATTTAAACCCAGATACATTTTCACAGCTCCCCCTTAAAATTGGTCAAGGAGGGGGTCAGAGGAGTCACTGGTTCCAACCCCATGGCCACACAGACTACACCACTGTCACATGGCACCAAGGATGAGAGAGAGAGGACCCTCATTCTCTCACATAGGAGATCTGCTCATAATTGTACCACATGGTGGGTTTGGAGATTGACCACAACTCACGGACTCACTGCGCTCATACATAAAAAGAGAGAGGACTGACAGAGCTACAGTTTATTTACACCAGCGGGAGAAGACCCATGTTATAGTCACACTATAATACACAGAGGAGCAGCCATATGAGGATCAAGCACCCGGGGTCATATTGCGTCATGCAAATGCAGCCACTGGCCTTCTAGGAGTCTCTGTAAATTCGGAGAAAAAATACTACATGAGCGCATATTCGAAAACACACACATTTTATTCCGCTCTATTAGGAGACTAAGATCGAACTAGACAGAATAAGGACAGTCATTTTCCAACATCACTTAGACATTTCTCTGCTGGGGTTGTTTGCACTTTAAAAAGGAGAGGGAGTCACAAGTCTCAGAGAAAGACACTTGTTGCTTTTTCCCACAGCCATTTTTATACCAGTTGAATGGCTGCTACTGCTGGTATTTGGTTCACATAGGGAGGTCTGAAACATCTGAATAATGGCCCCTTCCTGGCCACTCATATCCCCACATGGGTTGACCTCCCATAAACCAGATAACCTCTACTGCACATCTTGTTCTGTACATAAAATGGACATTTCTCCAGCAAGCTTGTTTGCTAGGTGCTTATGGCTTTCTATGTCAGGATACAGCTAGTGGTGTCTGTTTATGGCTGAGCTACAAATGTTCCGTAGTTGCTTCAAGCTACCCAGTGTGAGTGCATCTGATCAGCAAAAGGCAGAGAAATGGAATGCCGCTCTTACAATACATACGAAAAGAAACTAAATCACAGCGGGTACACTAACATATGAAAAACATAATGCAGTGCTGCAGCAGCATGGAAGCATGTAAAGTGGAGCTATAGAATTTAAGGTGTGACAACTGCCCAATAGCAGAGTAGGGAGTAATCACCCATCTTATCAAAGTTACATGAAATCACAGCGGATTTGGTTGCTGTGGTTACATCAACAGTGCATTGAGGCATGACTGATGAAATTTAGAGAGGAGAAAAGATACAAGACAGTGGTAATGGCCAAGATGATTTGTTGAATATAAAATAATTCACATAATGTTTATCTGGATTAAAAAACTTGAAATAAAACCGGGGAATATTTATGACAGCCCTAATACAAGAGCAATGCTAATCTCATTTGCCACACTATGAAATAACGCAAGGAATGCAACAAGAGGGGGCATTATAGAAATGGTATCAGACTGACATTCAGTCTGTGTTCTGACAGTTTAAACTGTTTACATTTTGCCAGTAGAAAGTCAATCCCTTCTCACTTCAACCGCATACCTTTAGTCTGCCACAACTGACAGAATCCGAAAGAAAGTGATGTCAAAACTAGCCCAATGTGGTTTAGATCTGAAGAGTACTGCAAAGTGTGTGCATGATTGATTCAGTGTTTGAGAACATGTCTAAAAGAGTAGCTCCATTACAAACTATTAGGTCTATACCCATTTGTTATGCTCTGAAAGTCCATAGAGGCTGTAACTGGCCTGCAAAGGGTTGTGCTTTCAGGCTCAACCAAGTACACATTTTGAAGGTACCATAAACAATGATTGAGTTGGAGGCGTGCATGGCCACGCAGTCGTGGGTGAACAGGGAGTACAGGAGGGGGTTGAGCACGCACCCTTGTGAGGGTCAGCGAAGTGGAGATGGTGTTTCCTACCTTCACCACCTGGGGGTGGCCCGTCAGAAAGAAAGATGCATGAATTATGCAGAGGCCATAATAACTGGACAGGGAAGAACTTTTGGGCAGATGAGGTGTAGCTTTTAGAGTCCAGTGTCCAACTACTGCTTGAGCGTTCTTAAATTTAAAGTTTTGACTGAGCCAGCATTACTTGCGTTTTGCAAATCAACAAACCATTAATCTACTAGAAAAAACGGATCATCTGCCATTCACCACTGCCAGTGTGTTTTACTCAAAAGCGGAAATGAGCCTAAAGCACAGCAGAGTGCCAATGCCTTCCTTAAACCCATTTTGAATTTCCAAGAGCAGAGGAGATGGAGCCTCTGTAGAGTGAATTTTTCAAAAGGCTATTGTGTTTGGTTATGTTATCTCTGAACAATAACCTAATATAAGACACACTCTATTCTAACCACCGGGCCTCTGACGACGCTTAGCACTTACTTACTTCATAAAAAAACACTTAATGGAATAAGTAGGTAGGTTTTTATCGTTTGGTGATGAGAAAGCTGCTGTCAGCTGTCCGACACAGCTCTCAGGAAAGTATTACAAAATCCAAATGCATATCCTTTGGGAATTTTCAGGCAAGACTTTAAAGAGCCCATAACAGTATGAAGCACTGGTGTGTTCCTGCCATAGACTCCATAAACGTCCCTCCTCCATAAGACCTAGGAGGGAGGAGAAAGATCTTCAAGTAATGGCCACCATTACTGGCTCCACAGCCACAGGTCAACACTACCCCCTAGCTGGGCCTAGACAACATACACAATACACCATAGCCTCTAAAGCAAGGGTATTCAACCGGGGATCCAGAGACCCACAGGTACTGCAGGGGGTTCGAGAAATATATACAGTCGGAAGTTTACATACACCTTAGCCAAATACATTTAAACTCAGTTTTTCACAATTCATCCTAGTACAAATTCCCTGTCCTATGTCAGTTAGGATCACCACTTTATTTCAAGAATGTGAAATGTCAGAATAATAGTAGAGAGAATGATTTATTTAAGCTTTTATTTCTTTCATCACATTCCCAGTGGGTCAGAAGTTTACATACACTCAATTAGTATTTGGTAGCATTGGCATTACAGTGTTTAACTTGGGTCAAACACTTCGGGTAGCCTTCCACAAGCTTCCCACAATAAGTTGGGTGAATTTTGGCCCATTCCTCCTGACAGAGCTGGTGTAACTGAGTCAGGTATATAGTAGGCCTCCTTGCTCGCACACGCTTTTTCAGTTCTGCCCACAAATTTTCTACATGATTGAGGTCAGGGCTTTGTGACGGCCCACCTTAACTTTGTTGTCCTTAAGCCATTTTGCCACAACTTTGAAAGTACGCTTGGGGTCATTGTCCATTTGGAAGACCCATTTGCGACCAAGCTTTAACTTCCTGACTGATGTCTTGAGATGTTGCTTCAATATATCCATTTAATTTTCCCTCCCCATGATGCCATCTATTTTGTTAAGTGCACCAGTCCCTCCTACAACAAAGCACCCCCACAGCATGATGCTGCCACCCCCGTGCTTCATCGTTGGGATAGGCCTTGAAATACATCCACAGGTACACCTCCAATTGACTCAAATGATGTCAATTAGCCTATCAGAAGCTACTAAAGCCATGACATAATTTTCTGGAATTTTCCAAGCTGTTTAAAGGAACAGTCATCTTAGTGTATGTAAACTTCTGACCCACTGGAATTGTGATGAAGCGAATTATAGGCGAAATAATCTGTCTGTAAACAATTGTTGTAAAAATGACTTGTATCATGCACAAAGTAGATGTCCTAACCGACTTGCCAAAACTATAGTTTGTTAACAAGAAATTTGTGGAGTGGTTGAAAAACAAGTTTTAGTGACTGCAACCTCAGTGCATGTAAACTTCCGACTTCAGCTGTATATATAAAAATAATAATAAAACATTGATATAAAAATACATGTTTTTATGAATATTGCTAGCAACAACAGAATAAACACATTTTGAATTACATACCTACAGTAGAAAAGAGGAGAATATAAATTGTAATGATTCTCAACTGCTAATATTGAGCAAATTACACTCACTGGAGCTAATTACACTCACTGGAGTATCTGACATAGGCTTTGAAAAAGCACCCGCGAGTACCAGTCGCGGCAAGTGCCACTGGCTGCTGGTAAGCTTTCTTGACTGCTGCTATTGTGAAAATGTGTTTGGAGTTACGTTTCTATCTAATAGGCTATGTTCCAGTTTACACTTCCTCCTCCATTTATAATGTCAGGAGGTCAAAATTAAAAACAATGTACCAAATCTATGAACTAAATATTTTTGATTACTGGCCTCCCGAGTGGTGCAGAGGTCTAAGGCACTGCATCACAGTGCTAGAGGCGTTACTACAGACCCGAGTTCATTCCAGGGCTGTGCCACAACCGGCTGTGGCACAGCCCAGGACGGTGCACAATTGGCCCAGCGTAGTCCAGGTTAGGGGAGGGTTTGACCGGGGGGGCTTTACTTGGCTCAACGCACCCTAGCAACACCTTGTGGCGAGCCGGGTACCTGCAGGCTGACCCCGGTCGCCAGTTGAACGGTGTTTCCTCCCACACATTGGTGCGGCTGGCTTCCGGGTTAAGTTGGCAGGTGTTAAGGAGCACGGTTAGGCGGGTCATGTTTCAAGGGACGCATGACTCCACCTTCGCTTCTCCCAAGCCTGTTGGGGAGTTGCAGCGATGAGACAAGATCGAAATTGAGGAGAAAAAGGGGGGTAAAATACAAACAAACAAAAATAAATAATATGGTTGATTACTTCTCCTTGCTATTCACCTGATAAGACGATAACATTTGTTTTGTGCTAGCATATTATGGGGGTCCCTTGGTCGCCGGTTTGCCTGGGCGGGTGTCCCTGGGCAAAAAAAGCTTGAAGACCCCTGCTCTAAAAAGTCTTGCTTTATTGCATCATGATGAAACATTGAGAATAAATGATACAGTCTAATAATATTGCAGATATATTAGGGCTATTTTTTAGAGGGTACAACTTCTTTACGTGTCAGGCCCTGTGCACATAGAATTCAGCTGGGTACACTTCCTGGGATATGACACACTGCACAACGGAAAATCTGTTGCCCGTCTGCCAATGGAGAAATGAGTCCAAAAGCAGGAAAATGCCTAAATCCCTAATGTATTGAGCTTAATGCTGACAGCTGGAAACTTCCCCTTTTCATTGGTGAGTGCACATAACAAGCATTCAGTGGTGACAACCGGGCAGCAGACAGCATGCCGTCAGTTACCAGTCAGCATTTAGGCTAGTAACAGCCCGATCTGCAGTCTGATCACAGAAAAGAACATTCAGATATTCTAACATTGTTATCACACAGTTACATAACCCTCCCTGATCGTAGTCGGAACATCATTAACAGACAACCACAGCACAACTTCAATGTACACAACCAACCAGCAGACAAATTCAGCAAAACCAAAGAGCATTGACAGGAGTTGAATAAAAATGGTATTGTAATGGGAAACAAGACAACATAGAACAAGCAGAATGCCGCAGTAAGCATTTCATACTTTCTATATCCGCTGAAAGTTACCCAAACAGGAAACGTAAAGAAAGGAGGAAAATAGCAGGAGTGGGGATGCAATCAGCCATACTGGAGATCTCTGCTCAACATCCTGACAATCCAGTCCACTCTTATAAGAGCGGGTTCAACAGTTGTACCTACAGTTGAAGTCGGAAGATTACATACACCTTAGCCAAAAACATTTAAACTCAGTTTTTTACAATTCCTGACATTTAATCCTAGTAAAAATTCCCTGTCTTAGGTCAGTTAGGATCACCACTTTATTTTAAGAATGTGAAATGTCAGAATAATAGCTGAGAATGATTTATTTCAGCTTTTATTTCTTTCACCACATTCCCAGTGGGTCAGAAGTTTACATACACTATTTGGCAGCATTGCCTTTAAATTGTTTAACTTGGGTCAAACGTTTCGGGTAGCCTACCACAAGCTTCCCACAATAAGTTGGGTGAATTTTGGCCCATTCCTCTTGACAGAGCTGGTGTAATTGAGTCAGGTTTGTAGGCCTCCTTGCTCGCACATGCCTTTTCAGTTCTGCCCACATATCTTCTATCGGATTGAGGTCAGGGCTTTGTGATGGCCATTCCAATACCTTGTCTTTGTGTCCTTAAGCCATTTTGACACAACTTTGGAAGTACGCTTGGGGTCATTGTCCATTTGGAAGACCCATTTGCGACCAAGGTTTAACTTCCTGACTGATGTCTTGAGACGTTGCTTCAATATATCCACAAACCTTTCCTACCTCATAATGCCATCTATTTTGTGAAGTGCACCGGTCCCTCCTGCAGCAAAGCACCCCCACAACATGATGCTGCCACCCCTGTCCTTCACGGTTGGGATGGTGTTCTTCGACTTACAAGCGTCCCCCTTTTCCTCCAAACATAACGATGATCATTATGGCCAAACAGTTCTATTTTTGTTTTATCAGACCAGAGGACATTTCTCCAAAAAGTACGATCTTTGTCCCCATGTGCAGTTGCAAACTGTAGTCTGGCTTTTTTATGGCGGTTTTGGAGCAGTGGCTTCTTCCTTGCTGAGCAGCCTTTCAGGTTATGTTGAGATAGGACTCGTTTTACTGTAGATATAGATACTTTTGTACCAGTTTCCTCCAGCATCTTCACAAGGTCCTTTGCTGTTGTTCTGGGATTGATCTGCACTTTTCACACCAAAGTAAGATCATCTCTAGGAGACAGAACGCGTCTCCTTCCTGAGCGATATGACAGCTGCGTGGTACCATGGTGTTTATACTTGCGTACTATTGTTTGTACAGATGAACATGGTAACCTCAGGCAGGAACCAGACTTGTGGAGGTCTACAATTTGTTTTCTGAGGTCTTGGCTGAATTCTTTAGATTTTCCCAATATGTCAAGCAAAGAGGCACTGAGTTTGAAGGTAGGCCTTGAAATACATCCACAGGTACACCTCCAATAGACTCAAATGATGTCAATTAGCCTATCAGAAGCTTCTAAAGCCAAGACATCATTTTCTGGAATTTTCCAAGCCATTTAAAGGCACAGTCAACTTAGTGTATGTAAACTTCTGACCCACTGGAATTGTGATAGATTATTTCACTTATAATTCACTGTCTGTAAACAATCGTTGGAAAAATTACTTGTGTCATGCACAAAGTAGATGTCCTAACCGACTTGCCTCAACTATAGTTTGTGGAGTGGTTGAAAAACAAGTTTTAATGACTCCAACCTAAGTGTATGTAAACTTCCGACTTCAACTGTATTAATGACAGGCATGATGTTGGCAGGCACTAAAACCACTCGACTTTTCTGTCTGAGTGTCCATCAACCACAGCATCAAACGCCTCCAAGAGAGCTCCCATACTGGAGATAAAAGGTTGTCGCCCTCCCATCTATAAAGAGAGACTACTGCATTACTGAGTCTGGTACCGCTAAGATATTCTAATACAGCCACTCATGCACTCAGTATCCCCAGCCGGGACGCTTTGATTCAAACCATTTACAGTAACTAATCTTGTCTTTGTTATTTTGAAGAGCAAATACATTTGAAAAATGCAAATGGCAAAAACTCAATTTTACATGAAATTGTAAACAGCTTGGTTTACTCTTCACTAATGCATTTCAACAGGAAACTTCTAAGGCTTGGGTTTTCCATTGGGCTTTGGGGGATAGCCTATACACACAGATTTCTGGAGGGCTAACAAAATGCAGGCATTGCATATTCAACAGCTTTCCCAATACAAAATACATGGAGATGACTGTCAGACTTATCTTGGTTTGACAGCGCCTGAGCCAACTGGGTGATGGAGTACTTTGAACAGGGATGGGCAACTTAGGATGGGGATTGGGGGGCACAAAAAATCTTAACTCCCGATGAGGGGCCGCAGTGGTTCGCGGGTCTACATACCAACATCCATACCGCAAAACGTGCAATTCTACACATTTTGACATGGGGCGGAGATAAGATTTTGTTTTGTTTTGAATATGATATCTGAGTGAGAGTGACCAACAAAATGTATGGGGGTACCCCCCAGTCGGTAATTTGACCAATATTACTCCAAGTTTAGACAGCTGGCCGCTAGACTAACTTATCAATAAATATAAAAAGATGTAGCTGAACATGGGCTTATTGAGTGAATATCAGTGACTGACATATGCGAAAACCTGCTGGAAATTGGAAATTGCACATTGTGTATTCTACTATTTTAACTCTCAACCGTGGCGGTGAAGAATTCATCCGCGGGCCTACAAAAAGGGTGGGGGGGTGGGGGGGTTCGCCAGTTTCCCATCCCTGACTTGACATATGGTATTCAATTACACAGCTAAAGAAAATAACTTGAGCAGAAAAAGAATTGAAGCAGTGATCAGGAAGAGATGTTGGAAATGAGGAAGCGGTACACTGTACACACATCAGTTTGGGACTTTCTCATGTACATCTTTAACATGTATAATGCTGTTCTCAACCCTCCCACCTGTAATCAGCATGTGAGCTGCTGCTGCAAATTCCAAGGTACATGAGAATAAATGATATGACTTATTCAAAGGATGAACCTTAAAAGGAGGGAATTGCTTTCTTCTACACATCAGCAAGGAAGTAGCACCTTATACGAGTTAAGCTCAAGAGATTTACTTTGGAGGAGAGGTGGATTTAGGATGGAGTGACTGAAGAGAAAAAAAGCATAGGGATAAGCTGGAAAGACAACAATGGAGGGTTGGAGGAGAGAGAAGAGGGGTGAAGTAGACACAGTGTGGGGGTGAAGAGAAGGGAAACCGAGTGAGAGAAAGTGACTGATCAGACCGAAGGTGAATGAGGTTATAGAGGACTGAAGCAGGGCAAAGTGACAAGAGAGTGACAAGCCCCTCTTTTCACAGTATGTCAGAGAGCTGGAGCGTCACATAATAAAATACACCTGGCATATCCTCTCTCCACTTGGCTGCACGTGTGATTTCCCTGAAGCTCATATTTTTTGTTTGGCGGTAGTCCCAAGACAAAGCCCAAGTGGGGGAAAAGGAACATTGGGCCCTTGCTGTACAACTTCTGGGAAAGAGCTAACATGACCGACGGACTGTCTTAGAGCTAGCTGCCTTAATTAATTAAGACTTCCTGTCTCACTGATACAGCATGCCTCCAGGTACTCTCACTGCCACATCTGAACACGCACTTACAGACTGATACTAAATATTGAATTAAAACAGTATGGATTAAAGCACAAACCATTCTATATTGCATCATACACATGCCAATGGTTTGACCTCTGGTTTATGAAGTGTACATTACTCAATGATGAGAATACAAGCGCTGGGCTAAATCCACTGCCCTATTGCTGACGACCTTGCGCTTTTAATTTCCTAAAATATAAGAGCAGCCAATAAATAGCGATCCCTAGCCGATTACCACCCGGTTACTCAACCCTGCACCTTAGAGGCTGCTGCTCTATATACATAGAATCACCGGTCACTTTAATAATGGAACACTAGTCACTTTAATAATGTTTACATACGGCTTTACTCATTTCATATATATATACTGTATTCTATTCTACTGTATTTTAGTCAATGCCACTCCGACATTGCTCGTCCTAATATTTATATATTTCTTAATTCCAAGATTTTACGTGTGTATTGTTCTGAATTGTTAGATATTACTGCAGTGTTGAAGCTAGGAAAACACGCATTTCGCTACACCCACAATAACATCTGCTAAATATGTGTACGTGACCAATAAAATTGGATTTGACTTAGATGCCATTGGCCCTGTCGCAAACTCATCAATAAAACAAAATCTCACATTATCGCAAAATGTAAGATTATACTGCAAAGTATCTGAGCAATGGGACCTGGCAAAGAAACAACAAATCCAGAATGTTTTTAGTCAACTTCACAAGTGGAATGACCCTTTATTGAAGAAAAAAAAGCAGAGTGAAAAAAGGATAATGCACGACAAGATTAGCTTACGTGTGATTTAAAACACTAAGTCCTCAATGGTTTTGAACTGCTCCCTTTTGACATGAAACCCTTACTTTGCCATGGATTTATCGAAAGGGAAGAACCTTCACACAATAGGGAAAGAGATCCTAAAAAAAACTAGAGGCACTGAAATAGCAGCCACTGAAATAGAAGAGTACAGATCTGAAGTACTGTGTTATGCATTAAAAGCTGTACGGTTGAGGGTCTTTATGTAAGGGTGTCATCAGTTCCAGCAATTTCCATGTTGCTGGCATATTTGTGAACTGATATACAGTTCACAGATGCCTCGACCAACATGTCAATGCACAGAGGGGTGAAAAGCTGACATCTGCCACCAGCGCAGTCAAAAGTAGAAAACCCCAGAGGGGGACAAGGGAGATAGAGCAGAAATAAAAGTAGCTTCTCTATAGCCATGCAATACAATACAGTACTTGCTACTTGGTGTGCTCTTGATTAATATCATATAAGTCTCTGGCATCGAACATATTTTATTTTTAATTAACATTTTTTTTAGGGGTGGATCAGCTTAATATTGCAGAAAGAATCTTGCTTCCATCAATGTAATTGTCTGCATCACTTCCAATCCCCCATATATTTTTGGGGTAAATATATATATATCCATACACGCATGCATACATATACACATATATACATACACATACCTATATAGACATACATACTTTTTTAAAGAATATACCTTTATTATCGATCCCCCAATTGGAGTAAACTAATAAACACTTCGGCTTTTACCTTCAATTTATTCATCTTATACACATTTTACAGACCCAGCCTATTTTACAATAGTTATTTTTTGTTTGTGTTTTAGTCCTTCCTCTATTTCTGATGTCCATCCAGTTTGATTTCTATTTGTAACTGTGCTATTTCACAAAAGTTCTGAACCTATATACATTTTACAGACCCCGTATGTTTTACATTGGTTATCTCGTTATTAGTCCCACCCTTCAGCTCCATTCAACCCCTCCCATCTGTCTCTCAACATGATCCATTTTGGATTTCTATTTGCCATATATTTTTCAACTGTGCTGTGATGCTTCACAAAACAATTGAACCTTTCTATTCTCATAGCTTCTACAGATTGTAAATTAAAAATAAAATGTTTTGCTAAAATAATTATTATATTATTGATTGATTGACTATGGCTTTTCAAATCACCCAGTATTGCTATCTGCAGTGTTAGTTCTAGGCAAATGTTGCAATTCTTCAGCCATTCCTGGACCTGTGACCAAAAACGAGCTACATATGGACAATACCAAAATAAATGATCTAATGACTCTGCCTCCTCACACCAAAATCTGCAGAGCTGGGAAGATTGTATACCCCATATATAACACTCTATTGGTTGCAAGAATTTTGCATACTAATTTAAATTGAAAAATTCAAAGTTTTGAATCCGGCGTTGTTTTGCGTATCAATTCATAAACCACGTGCCATGGAATGGGTACATCAGAAATCTCTTCCCAACTATTTTGCAATTTATATGGCACAGCTGTCAGTTTTTTGGTCCTTAAATGAAATTGGTATATGTTTTTATTTATCACACTTTTCTTTAACCATTTATGTTCTTTAATACAGGGCCGACATACAAGTTCCTTACTTTTTTCCCCTTCTACTTGCCTCTTCCATTTTTGTGGTAATGCTGCAATTAATTGGTTGTAATTTTGGGTAGAGCAGACATTTCCATATGTCTGTGTTAGCTGCATGTGTGACATAACTCCACCAGTCCTATTTATAATATCATTCACTAAAATTATACCTTTTTTAAACATTTCTTCGAAAAAAAGTTTTTTTTATCAATTACTATATTTGAATTTAACCACAATATTTGTTGTATTATTTGTTCTGTCTTTTCAGGTGGATTAAACTGAAATTGCAACCAACTTTCTAAGGCTTGTTTAAAAAATAAATATATTTTGGAGATTATTTCCTTTTCAAACAACCGAAAGTGGGCAGGTGTAATCTGAATAAAGGGAAAAAGGCCCTTCTTCAACATAGGATGAGACATTCGTACCAATTTACTAGAAAACCAGTTTGGATTTAAGTATAACTTTAGTATGACTGATGCCTTTAGTGAGAGGTCTAATGCTTTAATATTTAATCATTTCTGCCCTCCGAATTCATATTCGTTATATAAATAGGCCCTTTTAATTTTATCTGGCTTGCCGTCCCAAATTAAATTTAATATTTTTTGTTCATATAATTTAAAACATATGGTGTTAATAAAATAAAGAAAGTTGGACAAAGATAGGAGATGGTACTAAGTTCAGTTAATGTCCTTAGATAGAAATATGGATTAATAATGTATGATTTACTGGTACAATGAAAATAGTGGGGAACTGAGCCAAAATATTCTGAACAACCATTGTCTGTGTTCTATCAGATCATTTCCATTTTGTGTGCTGCCTGAACCAACAACCCTCTCTGTCCACTCCATTATTGTCCTTCTCCACAGTCCTTCTGCACTGGGATTGGTAATTGCAGTGGGTTCACTCTGGGTTACAGAGTGAGCAGATAATATCACCCTGTCTGTTCCCTTCTCTCCTGACCTTTGGGGTGACAATGAGATGTCATCGCAGGTCACCTTCTCCATTAACAAATTCTCTTTCTGCTCAGACACTGATTGGCCGTCGAGATGAGAAGGGACATAGCCTCGACCCCGGTTTGGCTGCTCAACTGTGTCTTAAACGTTGAATGACGTGTGCACTGTACCTCATGCCTTTATGCAAGTTGAAATTAAAATGCACTTTTTGGATCACAAAAATGAACAGTGAACCCCTAAAAGACAAAACCCATCCATTGAAAAAAGATAACTGCCAGTTATATAAATGCGCAGCAGCGTTATTTGTTTTTGGAATGATTAAAGATTTGCATTTCTACCTCTTACATAAAGGCTCATATACATATACAAGCCTATGGTCATTACTGTCCTCTGCTGGTGAGAAAGCCAGTTCTCAATTCTCACTACATTTACACAGCAAAAACAAAAGAAGACGAGGCCATCTGTGAACGAGCTATACTGAACGGCTGTGAAAGGTCATTTCAACTTAAACACTGTGTGCGCTGCTGTGGCATTTCAAGAGCAACATTACAAACCATCACCAACACAGGCGGCACAGCAATCAGCGTAGGAAGCAAATGGAGGGCTGGGCGGAGAACACATCTCTCCTGACTCAACAGGCATAAAACCTGATGTGATTTCTCCGTTTATTAACTAGACGTCACACACACACACACACACACACACACACACACACACACACACACACACACACACACACACACACACGCAGGAACTTTTCATTCAAGTTGAAAGGAAACACTAATTGTAAAACATTTGGTATGCGTAGGAGGTTTCAGCGGTGGGCAAGACACACACAACGACAGTGATACAGTACAATGACAAACAACACCGTGCAGCCACAGCAGCACTCTCCTCTGTCTCACCGTGACTATCGGTCACTGTCAGCCAACGGAAGCAAAAGGTGAGTGGGACTATTTGGCTTGGTTTGACATGAGCTGTGAACGCATTCTACCTTTGGGTATGAGGAGTCAGAAACCATTCACAATGCAGAAGCATGCTTGAGACGGGACTTCAGAGAAACTCACATTCTGACACACGAATCATGTCGGGGGGGGATAGTTTGATAAGTTTGCTCTTTGTGGGCTGGTGTGGGCGTTCCAGCATGTTTGCAAGAGTGTGGGCAGCTGGGTAAAAAAAAGAGGTTCTGAAGCGCTCTCGGCGACGAATTCCTTATCTGCAACGTCCACATCAATAACACTGGAGCATGTGGATTTCGCTCCAAAAGCGTGGGTGGAGAGCACAGGGCAGTCATCACGCAGAGGCCCTCTTCGCAAACACTTACCTGTGCTGCTGCACTAATACTCACGAGTGGCTGAACTGCTCATCCATCCGAAAATGGTTCGTTGTGTGGGCAGCCAGGTCCTAAAGCACCAACGTGATCTGAAATATTACTGGAACGCCAGTAGCAGCCTAGTTTCCAAAACAGAAACGCAAGATGAAAACACGAGGGATAACTCTGCCTACCTGCTAGGACCCTGTTGACAGAGGAATGGGTGGCCAGGCCAGGCTGGCCCCTCTCATGGTGGAAGATGCCAGGATGTGGTAGATACTCAGGCAGGAGGAACCTCCTTGAAGAAAGAGAGAAGCGTCACGTTATATAGAAATCACAACAACAACTGACAGAGTTCACTCACCCTATAATTTAAGATATGAGAAAATTGGAGACCATCTCTGTCGCGTAATAGGGGACTACAAAGCACAGGCAAGTTTTTATAAAAGCCTTTACCCGACTCTACATTGTTGCACAAACTGATGAGGGTAGCCTAGTGGTTAGAGAGTTGGACGAGTAACCGAAAGGTTGCCAGATCAAATCCCCCGAGCTGACAAGGTCAAAAATCTGTCGTTCTGCCCCTGAACAAGGCAGTTAACCCACTGTTACTAGGCCGTCATTGAAAATAATAATTTGTTCTTAACTGACTCGCCTAGTTAAATAAAGGTAAGATAAAAAATAAATAAAATTGTGCTATATGATTGTGCTAATGCTCACCACTGGTTTTGGGTAGAATGATTCAAATCAAACTTTAGCAAAAGTTGGAGAATATGTAAAACATTTCCTGTATACTAATCCTCGGGACACAGAGTCCCGTTATGTCATTGGCTGCTCATATCATTGTATAATGATAAGTATAATGTATTCAGAGTCCAGGAGTACACATGATGAGTTTGGATAGGTTGACTAGTTTTTGTTTTTCTGTTTCTTTTCTTTTTTTAGTTATGTACTTACAGTACTATTGTATGCTGTGTGACGCTGTTTTGTTATTGTATGGATGGCTGTTGTTTTTGGTTGTTTTCTCTGCATTGTGTGTATTCCATCAGGGAAACCAGTGGAATCGCTTTAACGTGTTATCCCTTGGGTTGTACTCCGTGCATCTTTTTCCCAATAAATCAATCAATCAATCAATCATATCAGGGCCACCCACCGGGGAACAAATCTGCCAAGTGAGGGGGCAGACATACGAGCGTTGCGCGGAGCCCTGTGTCTGTCGCGATCACCGTTATCCCTGTGAAGACAGACGGACGGACAGAGAGGGAGATAACAGACAAACACATACAAAGAAAAATGTAAATCCTCTTAACTGAGAGACCGTAGCTGGACTCACTATATTGTGCAGGCTCACTTAAAAGTTTGATGTTAGCCTAACTTATTATTTGGCTTGAGCTTGAGACCCAGACCAAAGGGAGGAAGTTGCAGCTCCTGTTAGTCGCTCTGGATAAGAGCATCTGCTAAAATGGCTCAAATGTAAATATCTGACCTTGCAAAGGAAGACCGTGCCATTACAGGAACATTGGTTCCTGTAATTTATTCGCTGACCCCAGATTCGCTGACCATCAGAGCAGGGTATCAGCTGAGAGGACGCGGCTTCTTTGTGATCCACTGGACGTTTCACATTCAGAATTTGATTTACACTTCTTGAAAACTGAGACACTGTGAAGGACGCGAGAGAGAGGAAATCCGACGAACGCGGAGCCTCTGAAAGTATTCTAATCGGAAAGCAGGCGGAAATAGACATGCTTTCATAAATATACCCTCAGCAATGAATTTCTAAGTCGGGCAGTCAGGTCGGCGGAATAATTCATGAACCAAATCGGTGAGGTCATATTTTGGCTTTGAAGATGCCCCATCTCACATCAGTCACCCAGAACTGCATTTTAATACCGGCAAAATGTTGTTTGCTCCGATTGCAATGATACTCTGTGGCTGACTGGCCGTATAACTTCATTCTATGTATGACGCTCAAGTCTAAAGTAAACCTATTTTGCTGGTCATGTTATAAATGTCCAGTAATAATGCAATAGTTCTAGGTCTAGGAGGACTTCATAAAATTGCAAACAGACTAGGGATGTAACGGTTACCGGTTTCACGATAAACCACGGTAAAATTCCCGACGGTTGATATTACCGTTTCAAATTTTTATTATCATTAAAACCGTGTTTGATTACCGCGGTTTGAAAAACTCGCAGTAAATACTGTCCAGCATCAACCAAAGTTAGCAACAGTCTGACGCAGGCGCAGCATGCAACATGGGTTTTGTTTTGTTTGAAAACATGGCGGAAGGCAGTGACAGCGCTCGGGAGATTTTTCATCCTTCTAAGAGGACCAAATCTGAAGTGTGGTTGTATTGTGGGTTTTGCAAGAGTGTTGGGGGTAACTTAATCGAAGATGGTCACCCTGTCTGCAGAACATGCATCAGAGCTGCTTCACCTTGCCAGGGTTGCCAGGAAGCTTTTGTGCATCCCAGCAACCAGCGTGCCATCAGTGAGTGTTCAGTGCCAGCGGGCACATCGTCTCCTCACGTAGATCACTACTTAAACCGGACAAAGTAAATATGCTGACATTTTTACATTTCATTCCAGTGAACAAAGATGCATACATACAGGATGTTAGGCCAGCAGCACCTGATTTCTTTATGAAGGAGAGAACGGACATACAGGATGTTAGGCCAGCAGCACCTGATTTCTTTATGAAGGAGAGAACGGACATACAGGATGTTAGGCCAGCAGCACCTGATTTCTTTATGAAGGAGAGAACGGACATACAGGATGTTAGGCCAGCAGCACCTGATTTCTTTATGAAGGAGAGAACGGACATAATCAGTGCTGTTCATTTTATTTGTTTACATATTTTGTGTTATTTTAATGTCAACACCTGCACATAGGATTTGTTTCCATATGGTTGTATTGTTCTTACATGCAAATTGCTTTACTTGTTTTGCTTTTAAGTGCACATTTGATTTGCTAACTTAAGGTTGTGTTCATTAAAACCTGCACTATGGGAAACTTTAACTCTCATGGCCACATGGTGCCAACTTTAATGTTAATGTTATTATTTTAATGTTTATGCACACAAAAAATGCATAGTGCTGCTAATTTTATTAGTTGTTTGTTGGTTTTCAATATAAAACTTGGTGAAATGATTTCAGTGTTTGTATCAGTACTTTCTGAACATTTCCAGCACATTTTAACAATACCGTGATAATTTTGGTCACTATAATCGTGATATGACATTTTTATACAGTTTCATCTCTAAAACAGACTACAAACAAAATGGGGACAAGGTGCACCCATAAGTTGAAGAAATGTCCAGCCTCATTCTTCGCAAGCGTAGAAAAAAACTAACTCATTTAGATGAATCCACAATTCCTTTAGGAAAGGAGATGAGAAGAAAGGAGAGCAAAGAAACGGCCTAGCGATAGCTGCTTTCTGTGAAAACAGGCCACAGTGTCATCGGAGGTGTCATTATTAAACCTCTCTCTCGGATCAGCATGTTACGAAATAGGTCGAGGGTTTGGAAGAGAATTAGGATACAGCTCTACAATGATTTCTTCAGTACACCCCTTTAAAATACCAAGCGTTGTCATTCTGTGCAGTTCTCAAGGGGACCATCATCCTGATTCATCTATAGTCTGAGCCTGCTGTTGTGTATGTTTTCACAGCACTGTAATCTAGGTTTACTTTCACTGCTGGTTCCATTACAGTCAGTGAATTCTTAACATCATTCCAAAAGCGCCATAGGGTTTTTCTGTTTAAAGAAAAAGTGAAAATCTGTCCTCAGTTATTCTGCACGTTAAAATATTTGATTTTGTGAAAATCAAACAAAACACCTATCAATAGTGTGTATTGTGTTAAGAATTAATTGTTTTTTAATTATTTTTAAAATCACCTGTAGCATCCTGCTCCAGAAAGACCCCGCTCAGACAGGGCTGGTCGCACCAGTGCAATAGAAAAAATTATCTTATAAAGCCATCCGCGGTGCTTTATTGAGGAAAATAGACTGTTGCTATATTTTACTGTCACAACATGGCTCCAGACTTCTCCTAATTTTTTCGATCAATCAAGACCCATTTGCCTACGTGGGCTAATTCATTTGGGGCTAATTCACCACCTCAGGAAGTGGAAATCAAAACACATTAGCTATATAGCTAACTGTAAATATTGCTCACAGTTAGCCGTGGAATTGCTCAATCTAACTGTAGATTGAATGTCCTAAAAACTTTCCAGTGGTACTAGCACAGACAACAAAATGGCCAACGTGCACGAGGCTCCGCATCCCAAAGACTTACTGTACCGCAAACTTCGTTTTTTAAAAAGGTGCTCAATCGCTCATTATTGAGAGCTGAGAAACGTCATACCCCCAGAAATCTAAGACCCCCCCTCTCTCTTCAACTAACAACAGCGTTGTGTCTGTGATGCATGGAGCCATACCCCATACGATTAATTGCACTCACAATGGCTGCAAACTTTTCTGATCCGCACCAGTCATAAAACACTTGGCTAGCAGAAGCCTAAATCTAGAATGGGGGAGAAGGGGATGTTGTCTTGTTATAATTCCCTGAATCCCACCAGGTTCAATAATGAACGAGAGGGTGGCAGCACATGTCTAATCTTGTCTGAAGAGAACAGACACTGTCTCGCACTGATGTGGAGCTGACGCCACGCCATGCAATGACCCAGTTCTAACTAGCAACACTGGACCGTTTACATGCTCCAGGAAAATGTCCCAGCTGGTTTCATGGAACTCTGAATCCATCCCAAAGGACAATAAAAGGCATTCTAAAATAGTTGATAGAGTGACGAATAACTTAGTTGTTCATTCTGACAAACAGTTATCATTATAAATAATATGTCCTTAATTGCCGGAGAGGAATAGCACCAGGGGAATTCCTTTGACCTCATTCAGCCAATGATGCTACGGTACAAAGTCTGCAGAGGCCTGAGAAGACTGATGACCTCAAATAAGTCCTGGGAGCATTGAGTGTTCCAAACCACTGACCCTGGAGTATCATGTTCCTGCAAGCAACACCATCACCCTGCGCCTTTTTTTTTATAGCCAAGCCAGAGGCAATTCACATTTACATATTGAAAGAATAAAACCTAATCAATTACAAAAATACATCACAAATTCAACCTTTGAGAGCCACGCATCAGGCATTCGATATGCAAGTTATTTTGGTAGGAGTGTTTTTCTGCTGCTGCTTTGTTAGACAGTCATTATGCATTCCAGATCATACAGAGGGTGTGTGGAGGCATAATGGAGGGAATTAATTTCTCTCACCCATTGGCAATGGTGCCTCCCCTCTGGGGACAGAAAAGCTCAGCATTTTGCTATGGTATGGTTTCATGCAAATAATTCCATTAATGGTGCTTCTTATGGAATAAATCCCAAAGCTCTTGACAATTAAAGGATGCTTTATCATAATGTGTTCTGTAAATGTCTTCATAAACAAGTGTCAAGGGATACGAAAGGCATTGGATGTTGTAGGTTGAAGACGACTCACTCAAACTCCTCAAATTCCACCTCGTTGTTCTCAATGGAGGGGGAAGAGTTGCTTCCTGGGCTATCCGAGGTGGATGAGAGAGGCCGCAGTCGGCTCTGGTAGCGCAGTGATCGTTGGCGAATGCTGTCCCGCCGAGATAAGTACTGAATCATCCGCTGGGCGTAATATGCAGCAGGTGACAACCTGTGAACACAGCAAGGACGCACAACTAAAATCAATGGTGATCAGATAACCCAGGAGGAATAGACCACAATAGAAATCTGTCTGCCTTTATTGTGCTATCCCAGTCACGTTTTTTGTTGTTGTTGTATGTACTGTGTAGATATGTATTATTTTTGAAATGAGAAATAAAAACAAGCAAACCAGGCAGAAAGCAGTGCTAATAGCAGAAAAACCTGAACAAACCCAAGACCATGTATTGTCAGAGCCCACAAATGGTAAAGATGGAGCAGGCTTCTTCTTAAAAAAAAAAAAAGAAGAAGTAAATTTCCCTCTCTTTCATGCTTCAACTCTCAGGGCCATAGTTACAATGTGGTTCAATTACTGACTGATCCAAGTGGATAAGCCTTGAGCTGCACTCCGGTACCACAGCACTAAACCTACACAGGGAGGACAGGGAGGGCAGCTCAGAAGCTAACTGAACACAGAGTGCTCCCCATGTAAACAGAGCTGAATAAACAGTAAGCTGAGATCCAGTGAGTTACACCACATTGGAAGACTATAGACCAGGGATGGGAAACTGATGGCCTACTTACCCTATGAATTGCACATATATAATCCATGTCTCAAGGCTTAAAAATAATAATATTTAACCGGTCTCCTCCCCTTCATCTATACTGATTAAAGTGGATTTAACAAGTGACATCAAGTGACTCACCTGGTCAGTCTTTGACATGTTCCTAATGTTTTGTACACTCAGTGTATATGTCTGCAATTAAAGCATTCTGGACAGTTTTTTTATACAATGAACAAAAATATATAAATGCAACATGTAAAGTGTTGGTCCCATGTTTCATGAGCTAAAATAAAAGATCCCATACACACAAAATGCTTATTTCTCTCAAATTTTGTGCACAAATTTGTTTACATCCCTGTTAGTGAGCATTTCTCTTTTGCCAAGATAATCCCTCCACCTACTGGGGACAAAAGGCCACTCTAAAATGTGCAGTTCTGACACACAACAATGCCACAGACGTCTCATGTTTTGAGGGAGTGTGCAATAGGCATGTTGACTGCATGAATGTCCACCAGAGCTGTTGCTGGAGAATTTAATGTTAACGTTCATTTCTCTACCATATGCTACCGCCAACATTGTTTTAGAGAATTTGGCAGTACATCGAACCGGCTTCACAATCGCAGACCACATGTAACCACGCCAGCCAGGGACCTTTCACCTGCAGAATCATCACCCGGACAGCTAATGAAACTGTGGGTTTTGCGCAACCAAACAATTTCTGCACAAACTGTCAGAAACCGTCTCAGGGAAGCTCATCTGCGTGCTCGTCGTCCTCACCAGGGCCTTGACCAGACTGCAGTTCGGCGTCATAAGCGACTTCAGTGGGCAAATGTTCACCTTCGATGGCCACTGGCACGCTGGAGTGTGCTCGATGGGTGAATCCCGGTTTCAACTGTACCGGGCAGATGGCAACATGGTGTGTTGGTGAGCGGTTTGCTGATGTCAACGTTGTGAACAGGAACAGAGTGCCCCATGTTGGTGGTGGGGTTATGGTATGGGCAGGCATAAGCTACGGACAATGAACATAATTGCATTTTATCAATGGCAATTTAAAATGCACAGAGATACCATGATGAGATTCTGAGGCCCATTGTTGTGCCATTCATCTGCCGCCATCACCTCATGTTTCAGCATAATGCCCGGTCACATGTCGCAAGGATCTGTACAGAATTCCTGGAAGCTGAAAATGACCTAGTTCTTCCATGGCATGTTTGGGATGCTCTGGATCGACGTGTACGACCATGGCTTCTGGTTGGGGTATGTCACTGTGGGGATGATGTCATCGATGCACTTATTGATGAAGCCAGTGACTTTGTGCTGCTGTGCGTTTTGTTGCCAATCTTACTTTGCTACCTGCCAACTTCACGGTATTTACTTTTTGATTACCGTTTATATTTTTTGTTTTTCCCTCACTCAACTTTTTTCATTCAACTTTTTCACTCCGGAGGTTTTATCTTGACATGGTTCGTCAGGACTTCCAACAGCCGAAGCTAAGTAACATTAACATGACGCCTTCTAATTGCAGTCGTTGTACTCATAATATACAGGAGAACGATCGCCTTACGGCGGGGATAGCTGTGCTGCAAGCCCAGCTTCAGACGCAATCGTTAGGCAAGGGCAATTTCAGTGTAGGAAAGGATGAAACAGCGTCTGTGCCACCAGTAAGTACAGATAGTAACGTTAGTATAAACCCCCTCGCACGGTCCCCGCAGCCGGACAACTTTCTCATGGCTTCTGGAGGGAAACGCTGTAGGAATGCTCAACCGGTGTCGCTTATTCAGCCGACAGAAACTTTCAACCGGTTATCCCCATTAAGCGAGTCGGAGTCAGAGGCCGAGACTTCTCTGGTCTCTACTCATCCCGTTATGGGGTCTGAGACGCCAAAGCCTCCCACCATTAGCTCTGACAAATTGAAAACCCTAGTCATTGGCGACTCCATTACCCACAATTTTAGACTTAAAACGAATCATCCAGCGATCATACACTGTTTACCAGGGGGCAGGGCTACCGACGTTAAGGCTAATCTGAAGATGGTGCTGGCTAAAGCTAAAACTGGCGAGTGTAGAGAGTATAGAGATATTGTTATCCACGTCGGCACCAACGATGTTAGGATGAAACAGTCAGAGGTCACCAAGCGCAACATAGCTTCAGCGTGTAAATCAGCTAGAAAGATGTGTCGGCATCGATTAATTGTCTCTGGCCCCCTCCCAGTTAGGGGGAGTGATGAGCTCTACAGCAGAGTCTCACAACTCAATCGCTGGTTGAAAACTGTTTTCTGCCCCTCCCAAAAGATAGAATTTGTAGATAATTGGCCCTCTTTCTGGGACTCACCAACAACAGGACCAAGCCTGGCCTGCTGAGGAGTGACGGACTCCATCCTAGCTGGAGGGGTGCTCTCATCTTATCTACGAACATAGACAGGGTTCTAACTCCTCTAGCTCCACAATGAAATAGGGTGCAGGCCAGGCAGCAGGCTGTTAGCCAGCCTGCCAGCTTAGTGGAGTCTGCCACTAGCACAGTCAGTGTAGTCAGCTCAGCTATCCCCATTGAGACCGTGTCTGTGCCTCGATCTAGGTTGGGCAAAACTAAACATGGCGGTGTTCGCCTTAGCAATCTCACTAGAATAAAGACCACCTCCATTCCTGCCATTATTGACAGAGATTGTGATACCTCACATCTCAAAATAGGGCTACTTAATGTTAGATCCCTCACTTCCAAGGCAGTTATAGTCAATGAACTAATCACTGATCATAATCTTGATGTGATTGGCCTGACTGAAACATGGCTTAAGCCTGATGAATTTACTGTGTTAAATGAGGCCTCACCTCCTGGTTACACTAGTGACCATATCCCCCGCGCATCCCGCAAAGGCGGAGGTGTTGCTAACATTTACGATAGCAAATTTCAATTTACAAAAAAAAACAAAAAACAACGACGTTTTCGTCTTTTGAGCTTCTAGTCATGAAATCTATGCAGCCTACTCAATCACTTTTTATAGCTACTGTTTACAGGCCTCCTGGGCCATATGCAGCGTTCCTCACTGAGTTCCCTGAATTCCTATCGGACCTTGTAGTCATCACAGATAATATTCACATTTTTGGTGACTTTAATATTCACATGGAAAAGTCCACAGACCCACTCCAAAAGGCTTTCGGAGCCATCATCGACTCAGTGGGTTTTGTCCAACAAGTCTCTGGACCTACTCACTGGCACAGTCATACTCTGGATCTAGTTCTGTCCCATGGAATAAATGTTGTGGATCTTAATGTTTTTCCTCATAATCCTGGACTATCGGACCACCATTTTATTACGTTTGCAATCGCAACAAATAATCTGCTCAGACCCCAACCAAGGAGCATTAAAAGTCGTGCTATAAATTCTCAGACAACTGTCATGACGTTGGCCTGTGGGTAAGGTTTATGACCCCCCCATAAATACCTTTCTCCCTTCCCCTCTCTCTCTGACCCTACTGAAGGACTTGAATAGCCTGTGTTAAATATAGAGAGTCTGGGAACATCAAACAAATGGGGAAAAGGAACCATCTTTTGATAATAAAACCAGTTGGAAATATGCTTGATAACGTAATGAGTATGTATGTCAGTTCATTGTTATCTGAGACATTATGATTGATGACAGGACGACATAAACTGTACCTGAGAAAGTATACACCCTCTAGTTATCAGAGTCACATGGAATTGTTATGCAATTGAAATGTTTGATATTGAAATTGTTTGTTAGGAGATTAAATGTAATTTTAGCTTCCAAATGAGAGAATTGGGTTTTCATCAGGAAAGTGCCCTGCCCGATCAGTGGCCAACCCTGTGAAGAGACAGGGGTTATAAATGATGAAACACCTCCTCCCCCCTCTCCACTATATAAGCTTTTGACGAAAAGATAACCAGTATGTTCCAGTACGGGAGGACTGCAGCCTCTACGCCAGAAGGACACACATGTTAACTAAACCATATCAAGGACAGAACTAAGCCAACCTCGGCGTGAGCTTTGATGGCGAATGGTATGAACTTTGAGCTTATTCACTACAGAAGTGATACTTCCTAGCCGTTGAGTTAGCCGCTGCTAACGTGGGCTAGGAAAGGACGGACGACGGATCCAGTCTAACAACCAGACGAAGATACCACCACGTATCCATTACCACTAGAGACATTCTTCCACTACAGGAAGATCTGTTGGCCAACCCGGCCAGCATCTACGACCAATCTACCGAAGCGCAGCTCAGAGTAAATATTTATTGCATTTTCCTTTTCCAAATGGGCGGTAATTTAGAATGCATAAGATAATGTATTTACGATAGCATAGCTGCTGTTTCTTTGTTCCTAAATCTTCCCGCTCTTTCATTCAAGCCCAACCCCCCTTTCCTTTGTGTAACCAGCCATGATACAGGCTCCGTTCACCAGGGCGAATTCTGTATGACATCATTGTATTCTGTGTATTTGTAATTCTGTGTGATTAGTTAGGTATTTAGTAAATAAATAATTAAACCCAATTTTGTATTGCTGATTCAACTTGTTAGCCAGGGTTCGTGAAGATAACCAAGAATTGACAACTTTCATGATGAGACTGAAAATAAGATAAGGGTTAATATTGACTGCTATCGATGTAAAATATTACTAAGTATTTTAAGAGTTTATTCGGAAGATAACAGCTCTATAAACGTTCTTCTGTGGTGCCCCGACTTTCTAGTTAATTACATTTACATGATTAGCTTAATCAGGTAATATTAATTACAGAGAAATAATTTTATAAATTAGCATGTCATATCACTTAATCCGGCATAGCCAAGACACGACACAACCCAAAGATTCCTTGATGCCCTTCCAGACTCCCTTCCAGAAAATTGGAACGGAAATGGCGCCACATCAAACTGGAAGTCTTCCGACTAGCTTGGAAAGACAGCACCGTGCAGTATCGAAGAGCCCTCACTGCTGCTCGATCATCCTATTTCTCCAACTTAATTGAGGAAAATAAGAACAATCCGAAATTTCTTTTTGATACTGTCGCAAAGCTAACTAAAAAGCAGCATTCCCCAAGAGAGGATGGCTTTCACTTCAGCAGTAATGAATTCATGAACTTCTTTGAGGAAAATATCATGATCATAAGAAAGTAAATTACGGACTCCTCTTTAAATCTGCGTATTCCTCCAAAGCTCCATTGTCCTGAGTCTGTACAACTCTGCCAGGACCTAGGATCAAGGGAGACACTAAAGTGTTTTAGTACTATATCTCTTGACACAATGATGAAAATAATCATGGCCTCTTAACCTTCAAGCTGCATACTGGACCCTATCCCAACTAAACTACTGAAAGAGCTGCTTCCTCTGCTTGGCCCTCCTATGTTGAACATAATAAACGGCTCTCTATCCACCGGATGTGTACCAAACTCACTAAAAGTGGTAGTAATAAAGCCTCTCTTGAAAAAGGCAAATCTTGACCCAGAAATTATAAAAACTATCGGCCTATATTGAATCTTCCATTCCTCTCAAAAAATTTTGAAAAAGCTGTTGCGCAGCAACTCACTGCCTTCCTGAAGACAAACAATGTATACGAAACGCTTCAGTCTGGTTTTAGACCCCATCATAGCACTGAGACTGCACTTGTGAAGGTGGTAAATTACCTTTTAATGACGTCAGACCGAGGCTCTGCATCTTCTCTCTCTCTTTCTCTCTTTCTTTCTTTCTCTCTCTCGGAGAACCTGAGCCCTAGGACCATGCTTCAGGACTACCTGGCATGATGACTCCTTGCTGTCCCCAGTCCACCTGGCCGTGCTGCTGCTCCAGTTTCAACTGTTCTGCCTGCGGCTATGGAACCCTGACCTGTTCACCGGACGTGCTACCGGTCCCAGACCTGCTGTCCCAGACCCGTTAAGGAACCCTGATCTGTTCACCGGACGTGCTACCTGTCCCAGACCTGCTGTCCCAGACCTGCTGGAACCCTGACCTGTTCACCGGACGTGCTACCTGTTCCAGACCTGCTGTTTTCAACTCTCTAGAGACAGCAGGAGCGGTAGAGATACTCTCAAAGATCGGCTATGAAAAAGCCAACTGACACTTACTCTTGAGTTGCTGACTTGTTGCACCCTCGACAACTACTATGATTATTATTATTTGACCATGCTGGTCATTTATGAACATTTGAACATCTTGGCCATGTGCTGTTATAATCTCCACCCGGCACAGCCAGAAGAGGACTGGCCACCCCTCATAGCCTGGTTCCTCTCTAGGTTTTGGCCTTTCTAGGGAGTTTTTCCTAGCCACCGTGCTTCTAAACCTGCATTGCTTGCTGTTTGGGGTTTTAGGCTGGGTTTCTGTACAGCACTTTGAGATATCAGCTGATGTAAGAAGGGCTATATAAATACATTTGATTTGTTCCAGTTCCAGACAATATCCAGCAACTTCGCATAGCCATTGAAGAGGAGCGGGCCAACATTCCACAGGCTACAATCAGCAGCCTGATCAACTCTATGCGAAGGAGATGTGTCGCGCTGCATGAGGCAAATGGTGGTCACACCAGATACTGACTGGTTTTCTGACCCATGCCCGTACCTTTTTTTAATTAAGGTATACAGATGCATGCATGTATTCCCAGTCATGTGAAATCCATAGATTAGGGCCTACTGAATGTATTTAAATTGACTGATTTTCATAAATGAACTGTAACTCAGTAAAATCTCAAATCTGTAAATACTAAACTATAAGCTGAGAACATTGTGTAGAAATTGTTTTAGAATCTGAAAGCTTGTATGGTATATCTACAGCCTAGTCAGAGTACCCACTAAGAGGAAAATGGATGTTAGATACTGTAAATAGCCTAAACTGTGCTAGGGCCACAGACTACAGTATTTAGATTGAAACCAAAGTGTTGATTTGAGTAAACAAAGCTCAAGAGTCAGTAGAGGTGAAGGAAGAGACATAGCTAAATCAGTAAAGTAAATATGTTAGTTTGTGCTGCTGACAGCAGACAAGGTGGTCTGGGACAGTCAATGTTGACACTCCACAAACATAAATAGATAAATCCATCCAAATTACATAACTAGGAGAAGATTAGGGTTTAGCGTTTTTCAAAACCAAGACCCATCCATGCAATTATCACAAGTCAAGTTGTGTGCACACCTCAGTCTAGCCTTCCCATTGATTGTTTTAAAAGGGCTCAAGGAGCTTGCAATACTCTGATATTAAGATCATGTTCTTTGAAGTTATAGTGTAGCCTGCTACGCAATCCCTGCATAGCTGTTCATGTCACAAATGAGTTTATCTGCCTGCACAATTACTTGAATAGCTGGAAAAACCTGAGTAACATTAATCAAAAAGTTATTGCATGGACATTCAATCATGTAACCAATATGCCCAGAAGGTCAGCAATTGGATTACAGTGCAAAATACTGGATTGGAAACTAAAACAAGTACGGGGAAATAAATCAACACCTGGCAAGTATTAAATGTGATCCTAAATTGACTCTACTAATGAGTTTGCCACATCTGCCATCAATTCCACTGAAGCTTTATGAATCTGACGTGACAGGGGTCAACCCTTCTCACAATGGCCAAAATAAAAGGAAGCAGGTTCCATTACAGGACAACATCTTTTGATAACTGGATATCCTAGAAACAAAATCCAAAATCTCAACTCTGGAGTTTAGAATGCACTGGGAAGAGAAGGTAGGAGGGTGCATCGTGTTCTTTTCTATGGAGGGTCCAGCACACCAGAGGTGAGAAGGAACAGCAGTGGACATGAATACCTATGAGGCCTTCCCACGAGGGAACGCTATCAAAGACACTGTCAAGCTCTGAAACAGGTTAACAGCAGAGATGATCAGATTATGGACACTATCTACTCTTAATGTAGTTATTTCCTGGCTGCAAGCTATACAGGCAAATTACAAATGACAAGGCACCTACAAAGTTCCACTAGCTTTCTCACAATGTTCAATGGAAATGATTTGAGTAATTCCCTAGAAAAGGCTTTCTAGGAACTGGCCATATAAAGACCCATTTTCACCTCAGATACTCAAATCAAATCAAATTTTATTTGTCACATGCGCCGAATACAACAGGTATAGATCTTATTGTGAAATGCTTAGTTAACTCTATTTTCTTAAAATTGCTTTGTTGGTTAAGAAAATATTTAATAAATAAACTACAGTTAAAAAAGTACAAAAAATAAAATAACATTAATGGGGGGTACCGGTACCAAGTCAATGTGCGGGGGTACAGGTTAGTCAAGGTAATTTGTACATGTAGGTAGGTGTAAAGTGACTATGCATAGATAATAAACAGAGAGTAGCAGCATAGTAGCAGTGATCTGGGGACCCATGCCAAATCTGTCTCCTGACGAGGAAAAGGGGTTGTCGTGCCCTCTTCACAAATTTCTTGGTGTGTTTGGTGATGTGGACACCAAGGAACTTGAAACTCTGGGCGCGTGTTCGGCCCTCCTTTTCCTGTAGTCCACGATCAGCTCCTTTGCCTTGCTCACGTTGAGGGAAAGGTTGTTGTCCTGGCACCACACTCTGACCACCTCCCTATAGGCTGTCTCATCATTGTCGGTGATCATGCCTACCACCGTTGCGTCGTCAGCAAACTTAATGTTGAATGTTGGAGTTGTGCTTGGCCATGCAGTCGTGGGTGAACAGGGAGTACAGGAGGGGACTAAGCACACACCCCTGATGGGCCCCCGTGTTGAGGATCAGCGTGGCAGATGTGTTGTTGCCTACCCTTACCACCTGGGGGCGGCCCTTCCAGGATCCAGTTGCACAGGGAGGGCTTTAGTCCCAGGGTCCTTAGCTTAGTTATGAGCATTGTGGGCACTATGGTGCTGAATGATGAGCTGTAGCCAATGAACAGCATTCTCACATAGGTGTTCCTTTTGTCCAGGTGGGAAAGAGCAGTGTGGAGTGCGATTGAGATTGCGTCATCTGTGGATCTGTTTCAACGGTATGCGAATTGGAGTTGGTCTAGTGTTTCCGGGATGATGGTGTTGATGTGAGCCATGACTAGCCTTTCAAAGCATTTCATGGCTACCGACGTGAGTGCTACGGGGCCATAGCCATTTAGGCAGGTTTCCTACGCTTTCTTGGGCACAGGGACTATGGTGGTCTGCTTGAAACATGTAGGTAATTACAGACTCGGTCAGGGAGAGGTTGAAAATGTCAGTGAAGACACTTGCCAGTTGGTCCGCGCATGCAAGTACATGTCTTGGTAATCCGTCTGGCCCTGGGGCCTTGTGAATGTTTTGACCTGATTAAAGATCTTGCTCATATTGGCTACAGAGAGCATGATCACACAGTTGTCCGGAACAGCTGGTGCTCTCATGCATGCTTCAGTGTTGCTTGCCTCGAAGCAAGCATAAAAAAGCATTTAGCCCATCTGGTAGGCTCGTGTCACTGGACAGTTCGCGGCTGGGTTTTCCTTTGTATTCCCTAATAGTTTGCAAGCCCTACCATATCCAACGAGTGTCAGAGCCGGTGTAGTTGATTCAACCTTAGTCCTGTATTGACGCTTTGCCTGTTTGATGGTTTGTCTGAGGGCATAGCGGGATTTCTTATAAGCGTCCGGATTATTGTCCCGTTCCTTGAAAGCAGCAGCTCTAGCCTTTAGCTTGGTGCGCATGTTGCCTGTAATCCATGGCTTGTGGTTGGGATATGTACGTACGTTCACTGTGGGGACGATGTCAGCGATGCACTTATTGATAAATCCCGGAACATATTCCAGTCTGTGCTAGCAAAACAGTCCTGTAGCATTGCATCTGCTTCATCTGACCACTTCCGTATTGAGCGAGTCACTGGTACTTCCTGCTTTAGTTTTAGCTTGTAAGCAGCAATCAGGAGGATAGAATTATGGTCAGATCTTCCAAATGGAGGGAGAGGGAGAACTTTATATGCTTCTCTTTGTGTAGAGTAAAGGTGTCTAGAGTTTTTTCCCTCTGGTTGCACATTTAACTTCTTTGGGATAGGGGGCAGTATTTTCACGGCCGGATAAAAAAAACGTACCCGATTTAATCTGGAAACTAGAATATGCATATAATTAGTAGATTTGGATAGAAAACACTCTAAAGTTTCTAAAACTGTTTGAATGGTGCCTGTGAGTATAACAGAACTCATATGGCAGGCCAAAACCTGAGAAGATTTCATGCAGGAAGTGCCCTGTCTGACAATTTGTTGTCCTTCTGTTGCATCTCTATCAAAAATACAGCATCTCTGCTGTAACGTGACATTTTCTAAGGCTTCCATTGGCTCTCTAAAGCCGCCAGAAAGTAGAATGGGGTGTCTGCTGTCTCTGGGCAAAGTATAGGAGCAGAGTTTGTAAGTGGTCAGCCTGGGGACAGTGAGACTGGAGATGCGGGGTCACGAGAACTCGCAATGTTTTTCTTTCTCTCTTTGAATGAATACAACATTGCCCGGTTGGAATATTATCGCTATTTTACGAGAAAAATAGCATAAAAATTGATTTTAAACAGCGTTTGACATGCTTCTAAGTACGGTAATGGAATATTTCGATTTTTTTTGTCACGAAATGCGCTCGCGCATTACCCTTCGGATACTGACCTGAACGCACGAACAAAACGGAGGTATTTGGATATAACTATGTATTATTTGGAACCAAAACAACATTTGTTGTTGAAGTAGAAGTCCTGGGAGTGCATTCTGACGAAGAACAGCAAAGGTAATCCAATTTTTCTAATAGTAATTGTGAGTTTAGGTGACCCCGAAGTTGGCGGATGTCAAAATAGCTAGCCGTGATGGCCGAGCTATGTACTCAGAATATTGCAAAATGTGCTTTCGCCGAAAATACATTTTAAAATCGGACATAGCGATTGCATAAAGGAGTTCTGTATCTATAATTCTTAAAATAATTATGTATTTTGTCAACGTTTATCATGAGTAATTTAGTAAATTCACCGGAAGTTTTCGGTGTGTATGCTAGTTCTGAACATCACATGCCAATGTAAAAAGCTGTTTTTTCATATAAATATGAACTTGATTGAACAAAACATGCATGTATTGTATAACAATGTCCTAGGAGTGTCATCTGATGAAGATCATCAAAGGTTAGTGCTGCATTTAGCTGTGGTTTGGGTTTGTGACATATGCTTGCTTGGAAAATGGCTGTGTGATTATTTGTGCCTATGTACTCTCCTAACATAATCTAATGTTTTGCTTTCGCTGTAAAGCCTTTTTGAAATCGGACAATGTGGTTAGATTAACGAGAGTCTTATCTTTAAAATGGTGTAAAATAGTTGATTGTTTGAGAAAATTGAATTGTGGTATTTTAGTTAGTTTTGTATTTCGCGCCGTGCGATGCTGTTGGCTAGGGGTTCCGCTAGCGGAACGTCTGTCCTCAACAGGTTAACATGCTGGTAGAAATTAGGTAAAAGGATTTAAGTTTGCCTGCAATAAAGTCCCCGGCCAGTAGGAGTGCCGCTTATGGATGAGAATTTTCTTGTTTGCTTATGGCCTTATATAGCTCGTTGAGTGCGGTCTTCGTTCCAGCATCGGTTTGTGGTGGTAAATAGACGGCTACGAATAATATAGATGAGAACTCTCTTGGTAGATAGTGTGGTCTACAGCTTATCATGCGGTACTCTGCCTCAGGCGAGCAATACCTCAAGACTATCTTAATAATAATCACGCACCAGCTGTTATTGACAAATAGACACACACCCCCAACCCTCGTCTTACCGGATGTTGCTGTTCTGTCCTGCCGATGCACGGAAAACCTAGCCAGCTGTATATTATCCGTGTCATCTTTCAGCCATGACTCGGTGAAACATAAGATATTACAGTTTAATGTCCCGTTGGTTGGATAGTCTCGAACGGAACTCATGCAGTTTATTATCCAGTGATTGCACATTGGCCAATAGAAGGGATGGTAGAGGCGGGTTACCCACTCGTCGCCGAATTCTCACAAGGCACCCTGATCTCCACCCCCTGTATTTCCTTCTCTTCTTAATCCGAATGAAGGGGATTTGGGATTTATCTGGGAGCAGCATTATATCCTTCGCATCACACTCATTAAATGAAAAATCTTCATTCAGTTCAAGGTGAGTAATCGCTGTTCTGATATCCAGATGCTCTTTTCGGTCATAAGAGCCGGGAGCAGCAACATTATGTACAAAATAAGTTGCAAACAAAGCGAAAAAACACAATTGGTTAAGAGCCCGTAAAACGGCAGCAATCCCCTCCGGCGTAATTCAGTTTTTTCAGCGGTATCGATGCATTGTATTGGATGCTTGCCAGCATGTAAGAAAATGTTCATGGTCAGAACATATAGGAAATGTTTTCAAGTGGGAACTATATGTAACTGTTACTCTTGCAGATAGGCCTAGGCTACTTCTTACTCTTGAATGTTTGATGATATTAAAAATGGAAGAGGAACTAGATTTGGATTTTAAAATTAGAAAACCTTTAACGGATCCTTACATTCAGTCTACATGCCTTTTAACTTTTGGGAAATTCGGATTGTTGGTTGAAGAGCTCTACTGAGAAATGTGGTTGTTTTTTTATGATTGTATTTTCTATTTTCTATGCTCCTGTGATTGTGTAAGTGTTTGTCATGCACGTTGGTTTTAATGGGACTCCGCCCTTTCCTAAATAAAGTTCTAAATAAATAAACGTAAGGGAGAGAATAACGAGGTGGGAGGGAAGTGTCGGTGCTATCCTCACCAGTAGAAAGGGTATTAAGCCTTCAATATCACAGGTCAAAGAAAATGACGACAGAGAGTGAGGAGCCAATTGTCATGTGTCCACTCTCTCCCAAAAGTTGGTTGTACTGATCATTATGTCCCTGCTCTGGGTCACACATTGATTTTCAATATTGCACCTTGGTTCCTAAGCAGAGCAGCTCTGTCCCTAGATGAATGTGTTTTTGTTGAGAGGACTTGGCCTTACTCTCAACCTCACAAGATTACCACCTCGGCGCTCTGCTGGCAGTCAATCCCAGAAACTAAAATGAGAATCTCCAGGCTCAGCGCAATTCATCACTCTTCAGCAAGACAGTGTTAGAAAGGTAGGAAACAGATAGATGGTGATAACGTCACCACTTCCCTCAGAGGTCCAGGAAACATGTTGTCTAGACCTGCAATGTATAAAAATATACTACCATGAAAAGACCGTGTTCTATTTCCATTTACAGAGTAATCGGAAAGTATTCAGACCCTTTGACTTGTTCCACATTTTGTTTCGTTACAGCCTTATTCTAAAATGAATGAAAAAAATACATTTTAAATCCTCATAAATTTACACACAATACCCCATAATGACAAAGTTAAATTTATTCAAACTAAAAACAGAAATACCTATTTACATAAGTACTCAGACCCTGTCCTATGAGACATGAAATTGAGCTCAGGTGCATCCTGTTTCCATTCATCATCCTTGAGATGTTTCAACAACTTGATTGGAGTCCACCTGTGGTAAATTCAATTGATTGGACATGATTTGGAAAGGCACACAAATCAAATTTTATTGGTCACATACACATGGTTAGCAGATGTTATTGCGAGTGTAGCGAAATGCTTGTGCTTCTAGTTCCCGACAGTGCAGAAAAAGAAAAATATCTAACAAGTACTATCTAACAATTCCACAACAGATACCTAATACACACAAATCTAAGTAAAGGAATGGAATAAGAATATATAAATAAAAGTATATGGATGAACAATGACAGAGCGGCATACGCTAAGATGCAATAGATATGTATATACTGCATTCTACACTATGAGATGAGTAATACAAGATATGTAAACATTATTAAAGTGGCATTATTAAAGTGACCACTGATTTAAAGTCTGTATGTAGGCAGTAGCCTCTCTGTGCTAGTGATGGCTTTTTAACAGTCTGATGGCCTTGAGATAGCTGTTTTTCAGTCTCTCGGTCCCAGCTTTGATGCACCTGACTGACCTCGCCTTCTGGATGGTAGCGGAGTGAACAGGCAATGGCTCGAGTGGTTGCTGTCCTTGATGATCTTCCTGTGATATCGGATGCTGCAGGTGTCCTGGAGGGTAGGTAGTTTGCCCCCGGTGATCCGTTGTGCAGAGCCCTGGAGAGCCCTGCAGTTGTGGGCTGTGCAATTGTCATACCAGGCAGTGATACAGCCCGACAGGATGCTCTCAATTGTGCATCTGTAAAAGTTTGTGAGGGTTTTAGGTGACAAGCCAAAATTTCTTCAGCCTCCCGAGGCCTTCTTCACCACGCTGTCTGTGTGGGTGGACCATTTCACTTTGTCAGTGATATGTACTCCGAGGAACTTAAAATGTCCCACCTTCTCTACTGCTGTCCCGTCGATGTGGATAGGGGGGTGCTCCCTCTGCTGTTTCTACGATCATCTCCTTTGTTTTGTTGACGTTGAGTGAGAGGTTATTTTTCTGACATCACACTCCGAGAACCCTCACCTCCTCCTTGTTGTGTCGTCGGCAAACTTGATGATTGAGTTTGAGGTGTGCTTGGGTGAACAGGGAGTACAGGAGGTGGCCCCAGTGTTGAGGATCAGCGAAGTGTAGATGTTGTTTCCTACCTTCACCATTTGGGAGCAGCCCATCAGGAAGTTCTGGACCCAATTGCACAGGGCGGGGTTGAGACCCAGGGCCTCAAGCTTAATGATGAGCTTGGAGGGTGCTATGGTGTTGAATGCTGAGCTGTACTCAATGAACAGCATTCTTTTTTTTAAACCCTTTTTCTCCCCAATATCGTGGTATCCAATTGTTAGTAGTTACTGTCTTGTCTCATCGCTGCAACTCCCGTACGGACTCGGGAGAGGCGAAGGTCGAGAGCCATGCGTCCTCCGAAACACAACCCAACCAAGCCGCACTGCTTCTTAACCTGTCTGGGAACGCTTGCGTCCCACCCTAGTCAACAGCCAGTGGAATCGCATCGCGCGAAATACAAAACCTCAAATGCTATAACTTCAATTTCTCAAACATATGACTATTTTACACCATTTTATAGATACACCTCTCCTGAATCGAACCACGTTGTCCGATTTCAAAAAGGCTTTACAGCAAAAGCAAAACATTAGATTATGTTAGGAGAGTACCCTGCCAAAAAAAACGTCACTGCCATTTTCAAAGCAACTAGCATGCATCACAAATACCCAAAACACAGCTAAATGCTGCACTAACCTTTGACAATCTTCATCAGATGATAATCCTAGGACATCATGTTACACAATACATGCATTTTTTGTTCGATAAAGTTCATATTTATATATAGAAACAGCATTTTACATCGGTGCGTGACGTTCAGAAAATATTTTTCCTCAATTGCATCCGGTGAATTAGCGCTACAATTTACAAAATTACTATTCGAAAACATTGTTAAAATGTAATATTGTCATTCAAAGAATTATAGATTAACATCTCATGAATGCAACCGCATTGCCAGATTTAAAAATAACTTTACTGGGAAATCACACTTTGCAATAAACGACGTGGTATGCTCAGAAAAATAGGCTAGGCGATACATGTTAGCGCCATCTTGGAACCATCTAAAATCAAATATACTATTGTAAATATTCCCTTACCTTTGATTATCTTCATCAGAAGGCACTTCCAGGAATCCCAGGTCCACAACAAATGTAGTTTTGTTCGAAAAAGTAAATAATTTATGTCCCAATAGTTCCTTCTTGTTAGCGCGTTCCGAAGGCTACTCATAATGTACTGAAGCGCGTAGGACTTGTCGTCACGAATGTGCAAAAAATATATATTTACGTTCGTTCAAACATGTCAAACATTGTATAACATAAATCTTTAGGGACTTTTTCAACCAGAGCTTCAATAATATTCAAGGCGGACGATTGCATTGTCTTACTAAACGTTTCGGCCCTCCCCCTGTGACCAACTTCCCAAGCCTCTCTTTGGGTCAGTTTCTACCATAGAAGACTCAAACCACTTTGTAAAGACTGTTGACATCTAGTGGAAGCCTTAGGAAGTGCTAAATGATTAATAAGTCCCTGTGTGTTTCAATGGCAAAGGTTTGAAGTGATTCCACACATCAGATTTCCATTTCCTGTTAGGATTTGTCTCAGGGTTTTGACTGCCATATGAGTTCTGTTATACTCACAGACACCATTCAAACAGTTTTAGAAACGTTAGAGTGTTTTCTATCCAAATCTACTAATTATATGCATATTCTA